>NC_030831.1:31155508-31464570 GCF_001704415.2 Capra hircus | reverse complement strand
AGGAGCTGTGTCTTCTTTCTTTCCTGTGATAAAATTCATTATTTTCAGTAATTTCTGATAAATGAATATTGCTGTTTGTTTCTGTGTTGGCAGGTGGTAGAAAAAACACCTAGCCCACCATTTTAAGCCAGTGTCATTTACTAAAGGAAAGAGTGTCACAATAAAATATATTTTCCAAACTTTCATTCTCAAGACAAGTAACAGAGAGGAGGTGAAAAATCTTAAAGAAAATACTAGCCTTATTGACACCATGAATTGTTGGAGACTGACAGATTACTTATTGCCTATGACATGCCAGATCCTGTGCAGGCTTGGGGCAGATAAAAATTTTTAAGGCACAGTCATACCTTGTCTTATTAAATGTAAAGTTTTTGTTAATGTGCCAGCTGAGTTGGGGGTGGGTGACAAGGGCTAGGATAAGATGCCCAACATCCTGGTTTTCCCAGGAATAAAGGGTTTTCTGGGTGTTAAAAACCTGGAAAATTTCTGGCAAACAAGGACAAGTTGGTCATCTTCAAAGCAGAAACTGACTAAAGTTTAGGGTCCATTTATGAAAGGTTGGTATGCCCTGCAAAGGGGTTTGGCATTGGCCTTGTGGGAAAGGGGGGTGCCTCTTCCTTGACAGAGTTGGAAGTAGTTATTCTGCCCTGGAGGCCAATCAGACACTTAGGAGGTTTCCCATTTGTCCAGGGCAGCAGCGAGGAAGGCCTGAAAGTGGGCAGATGCAAGGTGATTCAGAGAATGGGACAGACTTGAAAATCACTTCAGAGACAGACTTGGAACTGAAAATACAGGCTCAGTGGGTGATTCAAAGTTGGAGGTGGGGAGAAAAGAGAAGTCAAGGATGACTGAGAGGTTGTCCTTGGATGGATGAGCTTCGATGAGATTATAGGAGGTGGGAGACATAGGAGAGTGAATCATACCCTCAAACATGGACTGACCTTAGGAATTATAAAGTGCCAGCCACGTAAAGATTTCTGTCAAGAGCTGCTGCTGCTTCACTCACCCCTCCCCTCTGCTCACGTGGGAAACCTGCTGGTAGTCTGGATTGCGATGCTTAATCAAAAGCCTTCTCACCACGTGTGGCTCTCCCTCTTCTCCTGCTGGCCTACATACATTTATCTGGAATAGCCTTCTCATTACTGGTTAAAAGCTAGTAAGAACATTGAAAGTCTGAAGCAGTTGACTCAGAGCTGCGGTACAGAGGCAAACATTTTCCAAATGAACTTTATCCCAAAAACAGCCAGGAAGAAGTTTACAAAGGCAAAGATATGCTCTGGGGTTTCTTAGCTCATCTGCCCACTCTGGCCACCAATAATATTTCTTTTTTCTCCAACAATTAAAAAAAATACTTCTGATTTAAAAATAATGAAATGTGGAAACATACAATAACCACATAGAGAAAAATAAGCTATTACCAAAATCCCAATATTGCAGGGATATCTTCAGCTAAAATTTGGTTTTACTTCTTTTCTTACACATGGAACCCAAATGTATCAGAGTTCATATCTATGAAGTAAAAAATTGATAATAAAAAAATAAAAATTAGACCCTCTATGCCCTACCTGGAAAATTAGAATGATGTCTTGGTTTTTCCCATAGTCCCTCTCCCTACAAATTCTGGAGGATTCACAGACAAATTTGTCTCCATTTACACATAACAATCATTTTCTTTTGCCTGTTGTCACCAACCAAGCAGTGGGAGCTCAGACTGGCCCCTGAAGCTGACTCAGTAACTACTGATTTTTAAAGCCTGTCACTCACAATTGGTTTCTAAACTTACCTATATATCTCCCTCTAATTTTGCAATAATACGCTTTAACTCATTCATTTTCTGCTTAAATGAGCCAATCATGAATTCCATGTTTGTAACTAGGAACATTAACCAACACATAGGCTTTCTCCAAATGCCTGGCTGACTCCACCGGTTTGCTTCGATTTAGTATGAAACACTGAAAAGTTTGTTAGAAGCTCTGTGTAAGTGAGAAGGTGTGGCTGATTGGATTTTAAGCTGATCTTGGGGGCAAACACCTCCACTTGGTGTCTGAAGGTCTTTTTATTTGAAGATGAAAAAAGATCAACTTTAAGAACAGAAACTTCCAGTCCCCTTCTTGGGGGTTATAGATTAGTTTCACCATTTTGTGGGCAAAATGTGACAGGGGGCCAGGACTCTCACCCTTCAGTGTCAACCTTTTCATATAGCCACTCTCTTTGAAGACTTCAACTTTGTCCAATGTCCATTAGTTCATGAGACCTTTGGCTTAGCCTCTCTGGAGAGTGAATTTCAGTCTTCTGCTGGGGTGGGGACTTGTAAGGAGACCTCAAGGAGTGTGGAAAAGAAGCCAAGGATCTATAACTGCTTCTTACTTAGCATTTCAACTGTCTTTTTCCAGCTCCATTTGTACACACACACACACAGCAAAATTATGTTGATGTTCAATCCCCGAGCTTCTCTGATATTCTTCATTGTGGACCAGCCAATTTCTGGACTTCCTCCACTGCTACTTAAGAATGAAGCTATCAGGACTTCTCTGGTGGTCCAGTGTTTAAGACTGCATTCTCAAGGCAGGAGGCCCAGCTTCGATCCCTGGTCAGGGAACTAGATCTCACATGCCACAACGAAGACCCATGCAGCCAAATAAATATTTTGAGAATGAAGCTTTCTTCAGCTCTGTTAAAGTCAGTTACCACTTGTTATGCTCTGTTCTAGCTTCTGATTTGTTTTTTCTGCTCCTCCTCTCCCATTCCCAGTCTTTTATTATTCTAGAGGGGATTTGAGGAGTGGAAGTTTTGATTACTGTGTCTTCAATCCACCTTGTTTAGCTGAAACCCTAATTCATTTTAATTGCCAAATAATATTTTATTCAATGGCTCTTCTATAATTTATCTAACAATGACCTATATTTTTTACTCTTTATACTATCCCTCCCTTTTTGATATTTTAAATAATGAAAAATAAATAATATTGAGTAACATGTGGCTGGAGAAGTAATTGTGCAGAAAGTCCACTCAGTCTAGTGTTACAAGTCAAACATTCCTCTTGGGTAGTTAGGTACCTTTTGGACAAACGCTCAGTCTTTCAGTTTCCCTCCTCCTACCCTATCGTAATTAGTGCCTGGGATGTAGGAGCATCAGGTAACTTACATTCACGGGGTAGCAGGAAAAAGTGAGCCTTTGGACACAGATTCTTGTCCTGAGGCTGTTCTCATCTTTGGAAAGACCTGTGAACATACTATGTTGAGGCCAATGTCCAAATAACTCATAGTTTACTTTTTCTTGATTTTTTAGTATCTACTAGTTCTTGCTGCTTGACCTGGTACCACCTGCATTCCAACTGGTCTTATGTGTTGCCTTGAGTTATTTGTGTGTCACAAATTCAATCACTGGCTTGAGTGATCCACCGCAAATCTCCCAATCTCAGGATCATTTTCCCCCAGGAACCTCCCCCATCAGCAGCATCAGCTAACATCTGCCTGTCTCTATGAAGCCAATAGGGATTTCTGGATTTCTTCCATGCCATGCAGATGCTGATGGACAATTGAGGTGGCTTCATTCAGACTTCTCTTATGGTTAACCATGTCATGCCACCAACATTACTCTGCTGTGGCTACACTAGGTTGGTACGCATGGGATTAGAGAGCCCTGCAAGGCAGTCTCCTCTTAGAGTTCTAAATAGGAAACTCATCAGGAATACCTTCAGCTTCAAGTAACTGGAATCCAACTATGAACTGGAATCCAATTCAATGAACCAGGATCTGTATTTTTCATATAATATGAAATCCAAGGATAAGCAATTAGTAACATTGTTGGGGCTGCCACCAAGGATCCAGTCTCTTTCTATATTTCCTACTGCCATCCTTTAGCATCCTGGTTTTTCATCCTCAAGCTTGTTGCCTAGTGGTGTCAATGAAAAAAGTTGAATGAAGAAGTGATACAATAATGTTTATTCTTTCTATAAGGAAAACAGCACCCTGTCCATAAAGCCCTCAAACATCATTTCTTTTGATATCTCACTGATGAGGAGGAAGGCTTTATGTTAACTGGAGAGTGGCAAGAGTGTCAGCTACAGGGTTCTACTTCTTCCCGTCTAACCTCTCTCCCAGCTCTTGGATGATAAAAAAGTACGGATCATCTTGCCTGATTGCTTTACCTCATCATTTCCCACAGTCCACTAGAGTAGAAGGACAGCCTTTCTTCCCAATTCCTCCTCCTTTTCGCCTGGGACACCATCCTACCTCCTCTTTCTTGAGTTTGCATTCACACTCCCTCCTTCTCTGAGCCTAGAGTAGATGCTAGAGTAGATCATGGTTCACAGAAGATAAGTATCAAAAAATTACACATTTAATATTGTCATGATAGTATCTCTGATAAGCAAAATTAAACCATGGTGATAGAAATCAGAACAGTTGCTGCTCCAGTGGAGACACTGACTGGGAAGGGACACTAAGGGATGTTCTGGGGTGATAAAACATTCTATATCCTGATGGCATGTGGATTTGTTCAAACTTATTGAACTGTGTACTTAAAATTTATGCATTTCACAATAAAGAAATTAAACCTCAATAAAAAATAAAATAAAATGGAAAAAATTAACTTTGCCACTATTATAAACATTCTTACAATTAAATCTTCAAATACATTCATGATTATTGACTTAGGGTAAATTCTTCAAAGTAAGATTTGGGGGCCAATGGATATATGCACCCTTTTAGGGATTTTGTTACCTTTTTCCAAATAATCTTCTAGAAAGATACTTTCTCATTTATACCTCAGCTGACAGTTTTAAAGAATAAGCAGCAGAATCTTAACTGTCATGGTTTTCTCTGCTATTTAAACAAATACAAATGGAGTGATTCAGTCACGAATGTTAACAAGCAGGTTATTTGGAAATTCTGGAGAAGGAAATGGCAACCCACTCCAGTACTCTTGCCTGGAGAACGCCATGTATGGAGGAGCCTGGTGGGCTACATTCCATGGGGTCACAAAGAGTCAGACACGACTGAGCCACTTTCCTTCCCTAATCCTATTTCAAATCCTGAAAGATGATGCTGTGAAAGTGCTGCACTCAATATGCCAGCAAATTTGGAAAACTCTGCAGTGGCCATAGGACTGGAAAAGGTCAGTTTTCATTCCAATCCCAAAGAAAGGCAATGCCAAAGAATACTCAAACTACCACACAATTGTATTTATCTCACATGCTAGCAAAGTAATGTTCAAAATTCTCCAAGCCAGGCTTCAGCAATATGTGAACCGTGAACTTCCTGATGTTCAAGCTGGTTTTAGAAAAGGCAGAGGAACCAGAGATCAAATTGCCAACATCCGCTGGATCATGGAAAAAGCAAGAGAGTTCTGAAAAACATCTATTTCTGCTTTATTGACTATGCCAACGCCTTTGACTGTGTGGATCACAATAAACTGGAAAGAGATGGGAATACCAGACCACCTAACCTGCCTCTTGAGAAATCTGTATGCAGGTCACAAAGCAACAGTTAGAACTGGACATGGAACAACAGACTGGTTCCCAATAGGAAAAGGAGTATGTCAAGGCTGTATATTGTCACCCTGCTTATTTAACTTCTATGTAGAGTACATCATTAGAAACGCTAGGCTGGAAGAAGCACAAGCTGGAATCAAGATTGCTGGGAGAAATATCAATAACCTCAGATATGCAGATGACACCACCCTTATGGCAGAAAGTGAAGAGCAACTAAAAAGCCTCTTGATGAAAGTGAAAGTGGAGGGTGAAAAAGTTGGCTTAAAGCTCAACATTCAGAAAATGAAGATCATGGCATCTGGTTCCATCACTTCATGGCAAATAAATGGGGAAACAGTGGAAACAGTGGCAGACTATTTTTTGGGGCTCCAAAAATCACTGCAGATGGTGCCATGAAATTAAAAAGATACTTACTCCTTGGAAGAAAAGTTATGGCCAACCTAGACAGCATATTGAAAAGCAGAGATATTACTTTGTCAACAAAGGTCTGTCTAGTCAAGGCTATGGTTTTTCTAGTGGTCATGTATGGATGTGAGAGTTGGACTGTGAAGAAAGCTAAGTGCTGAAGAATTGATGCTTTTGAACTGTGGTGTTGGAAAAGACTCTTGAGAGTCCCTTGGACTGCAAGGAGATCTCACCAGTCCATTCTAAAGGATATCAGTCCTGGGATTTCTTTGGAAGGAATGATGCTAAAGCTGAAACTCCAATACTTTGGCCACCTCATGCGAAGAGTTGACTCATTGGAAAAGACCTTGATGCTGGGAGGGATTGGGTGCAGGAGGAGAAGGGGACGACAGAGGATGAGATGGTTGGATGGCATCACCGACTCAATGGACATGAGTTTGCGTGAACTCTGGGAGTTGGTGATGGACAGGGAGGCCTGGTATGCTGTTATTCATGGGGTCACAAAGAGTTGGACAAGACTGAGTGACTGAACTGAACTGAACTGAACCGAATCCTATTTTATGGTTTCAAAAGAGTGTATGCTTCTCAAGAGTATACACTAAATAGCATATCAGAGATAATTTCATAAAATTCAGTATTCAGGAAAGATAATCTTATCCATTTTCTATACCTTAACTTCATTCTGTGTCTCAGTCTACTTTTTTCCATTGGTGGAAAAATAAGCCTAATTTCTTCTGAGAATCTGCACTGAAGTCTATGCAAAGACAAGGCATCAATGGTGGGTGCTGGGCTGTGGCTTCTTGTTGCCTCAATCCCCATCCTAGACAGGTGGTGCATTTCCTGCCTTCACTGGCTGCTTTGGGTCCAGTGACTCTACGATTTCAGTGACATCCTTGGGCACCCATTCCCTGGCCAAGACACGCCATACAGCCACTTCTTTCTGGGGTCCTGCTCCTGATCCAGTCTCAGGGTCTGTAGATCCTTGTGTCCTCCTATGACGCTGTTTCTCTTACTCGATCATACCCACAGGTGGCGCTAGTGGTAAGGAATCTGCAGGCCAAAGCCAGAGGCATAAAAGAAGCTGACTGGATCCCTGAGTCGGGGAAGATCTCCTGGAGAAGACAGTGGCAACCCGCTCCAGTATTCTTGCCTGGAGAATCCCATGGACAAAGGAGCCTGGTGCACTACAGTCCATAGGGTCGCAAAGAGTCGGACATGACTACAGTGGCTTAGCACTCATCATACCCACAAATCCCCTTTTGAGAACTGAAGCTTTTAACCTCATTAGAAAGAAAGATTTGGAGGTTATCTGTCTTCCACCCAGCTCAACCATGAGTTCAGTGAGGAAATCGGGAATGAATGGTGAGCTGACAGAAACCACCCATGTCCTCCCCATCGAGGAACCGGAGTTCTAATGGCTAGTTAGCAGTGGACCTGGATTCTAAAACAGACCTGCATTCTCGAACCAGCCTCTTTCTCGTCTGTAAATGAGCACAATTTCCCCGGTGACCTGGCCACAGTTTAGACACCAGAAGACTCAGGACAAGCCCAGAGAGAACTGAGATAAGTCACCCAACCGCCAGCACCATTGTGGGCAGCTGCTAACGCGGAGCATGAAGCATTTGCCCACACAATTCTCAGTTACCTCTACCGGTGAGGACAGGAAGAGAGAGCAGACCTTGGAGCTTTCGTCCCTTCCGTCTGGAACCTGCACACAGAGCTGATAAACTACAGCGTAGCGGACTGATGTGAGCACGCTCTCTTCTGCTGTCCTTGCTGTCGTGGTCGCTGGTGGAAGTGCTAATGACAGGGAAATGGTTAGCAGCAGGAGGGCCGGGGGAAGGCAGGAACAAGCCAAGCAATGGTGCAAAAGGCAATAATTAGTTCTCAGATAATCGCAATCGGAAATAACTCAAATCTGAGTCATTTTCTTGAGGTTTTTCTGAACAGGAGGTAGGGAGAGGACAACAACCCAGGTTAGCAGCAAAGAGCTGTGAAGGTCTCTGCAGTGATGATCCCCTGTTATTGGGGGTTCCAGAGTTCCTCTTCCTTCCCCCCTCACTGCCCCCACACACCTGAGCATTAGCAGCGCTGAGAGTCATGCAGTCAAATCGCTACTGGAGACTGTGTCTATAAAGCCAGGAGAAACCAGGATCATCTTCCAGTGCGGGTTTGCTTCAGGGGGCCCTGGCACACAGAGGCATCACTTGGGAGGCAGCAGCTTTCATCTTGGCATAACCTGCGACATCAACTGCTTCTGCTCGCTCCTGGCTGGTTCACACCCTCTCCCCTCATTCCACAAGGAATTAGCCCAGCTCTGACTAGGTGCTCTGCTGTTCCATATGGACCACCTCACAAAGGACACCAAAAATGTCACGCTCAGCATAAAAGCAGGGACTCAGGCTGCTATCTTGTGACCTTGGCAACCTCAGTCCATAATGAACCTTCCTTATTCTGTGTACGGCAGGGCTGGTGGATTGCAAGAGCTGGTAGATCAGATTTCTCCGCCCTTTCTCTTTTTAGTTTTAAAACCCTTCCCAGACAGAATCGAGTTAAAAGAAGCTGCTGGTTTGCTCTTTTTGAAAGAGGCGAGGAGAAGGATGAAGGTCTTTGGAAATCAGTTCAAACAAGTTTGAATACAATTAAGACAGGGGGCTCCTGCCTGCCATTGGCAATTTTCAGATTTCTTTTTTCAAGCCCTATGTTGCTTAGATTCTACTGTTGTGAAGACAGTGGAACTGAGACAGAAAGCCAGTAAGATCTGTTACTTTCTAGTAATGCCCAGGTGGTTCTTAGAAAAGCCACTCTGGTATCACAGTACTCTCGATTAATATGTATCGATCTTGAAAACCATTTGCAAAATCTATACTTACCAGCAGTAATATTGATGGCTCTATTTTTTTTTAAGTCATCCATCCTTCTATAGAAAAGGCACATGACTTTATATTCCTTGTCAGTCTTTACAAGGTCAGACTCACAAGATATAGGGAACAGAAGAAGCCTGATGTGAAGCTCACTAACCCAGGTAGGGATTAGCTTCCTGAACGATTCCTGGGACTGTCCTTGAATAGAGAAGAAAAAAGAAAATGGCAAGCCACTCCAGTATTCTTGCCTGGGAAATCCCATGCACAGAGGAGCCTGGCGGGCTATACAGTTCAAGGGGTCACTAAAGAGTCAGATACAATTTAGTGACTAAGCAACAACAACTTGGCCCGTCCGACCAGATCACAACCAATGGGCAGACTGTTCAAAAGCTTTTGAGCAACTGCTGTGTTCAGGCCACTAGATGAACCCCTATAGGAAGGCACTGTCATGGGTATAGACTGATTCTTTCTCTTTCCAAGTAGCTTTCCAAGTATTATTTATTCATATCGTATGACGTGCATCGCTAACGTGACAGTCATTTGTTGAAAAACAGAACAAAAGAACTTAGGGTTCTGATCTGGGTTTGAGCCCCAATCCTTTTGCCTTATCAGCTCTGTGGCCAAGTCTGAGTTTTAGTTTCCTTGTCTGTGACTAGAGACTAAAAACCTTAGGTCTTCCACTCTCACGGGGTTGCTGGGGTCATAAAAATAAGGCCACAAAAATTGTCACAAATCATTGTCCCTTGGCTTTTTCCCTCTACCCACCAAGCCCTAGCACCCTTGAGTTTCTCCAAAAATAGTTCTGAGTTCCCTCCGGGGGCGAGGGGTCCTCATGTGTTTCTCAGCCACTTGGGTTCCTCTTAACATCCACCTTCTTCTCTCCTGTTGTTGCCAGCGTCAGCAGTAAGAGGCTACTGACTTCCACAGAGGATGAGCTTCCAGCCCTTTGGCACAGGTGTTTCTGTACCAGTGGCATCTTAATAAAGTTCAATGGCCTTAAACACCCTTTCCTGTCACTGTGCAGGGTAAGCATTGATACATTCAATTGTAATAGAACAGTACACAATGGTATATTGGCTATTATAAAATTATATTTATTGTGACTTTTTTTGTTATAACATACAAACCATTATTTTATAGAGAAGTACCCTCTATTCTTAACCATGGTTGACATATTATTTTACCATTCAGACTAGTGAGGTTTTTCCATAAGTCCTTAAATACTTCTAAGAATACAGTAATATTCTCTGTCCAGAGTTCATCTGACAGACATTTGCACAAGAATCAAACATGCCCCTTCACTGGGACAAAACCAAAGAACTATAAACACGGAAACCAAGTCTTCTCTCTCCTCCCAGGCACCACATGGTCTTCCTTAGCTCATGGCTTCTCTCTGGGGAACCACTAGAGTGGAACCACCCCTCTCCAATTTGCTGCCTCTGTAAATTCAGTTTCTGCTGAACTGAAATTTAAGGTTACTTTTGGGTTCTATCTACAGCATCCAGGTCAATGCCAACAGTTTGCTGGTTTCCCAGCACAAAATTCCCAGAAGAAAAAACTGACTGTCACATAAGTTGGTCACTAGCCACTTTAAGGAGAGTTAGGTCCTGAGTTAGGATCCAGTGACTCCTGACCTGGACGAAGGGATAGAAATTGGGCACATCCATTTGGGAGGGTTTGTGAGAACATAGATGAGAAGAGATTTCTCAATAAGGGGGGAGACAGACATGGTCCAAAGTATGTCTAGAACATGGTTGGTAAACTTCTAAGGGCCTGATAGCACATATTTTAGGTTTTGTGAGCCACACAGTCTATGACTCAACTACTGAACCCTACCATTATGGTGCAAAAACAGCCATAACAATGTGTAAACAAATGAGCTTGTATTCCAATAAAGCTTTATTTATAAACCAGGTGACAGGCTGGATTTGGCCTATGGGCCAAAGTTTTTTGTTCCTGCTCTGTATTATTATGAAGATTTTCCTAGCGATATTTAGGAGTAACTCAAAAGCATCAAGGGCTTCCCAGGAGGCTCAGTGGTAAAGAATCCACCTGCTAATGCAGGAGATGCAGGAGATGTGGGTTCAGTCCCTTGATTGGGCAGATCCTTTGGAAAAGGAAATGGGAACCCTCTCCAGTATTCTTGCCTGGAGAATCCCGTGGACAGAGGAGCCTGGTGGGCTACAGCCCATGAAGTCACAAAGAGTCAGTCACAACTTAGCAATGGAGCACACAGGTACCCAGAAACATCAAGAACTGCTTATTCAAACAATAATGTTTTGCTACAGAAGTATCATATGTTCCAAGTAGAAAATCTAGCTAAGTAAAAGTAAATAAAATAGATGCTTTCAATGTAACCACTCAGAAAATACTACATGGCTCATATTCCAGTTTCTTTTTCTCTGTTTTTATAATAATTGTTACACATATTGCTTTAGAAGATATCCCCATGTAAGAAAAAAAATAGTAAATATTTTTTGCTGTCATTTAATTTTGTACAAATATCATTAATAATAGATGTAAGGCAGTTAAATGCTGGTAAATGTTTTTCAGTCAGCTCTCTGAGCAATCAAACAAGCCTAGATTTGCAGCATTTTTAGATTTCCATGGAAAGCACTCACATGATGGTTGATTTCAAGATACCAGCACTTCAACAGTTAGCTTCTAAAATTCCTGAAGTCTTAACAGTCTACGCATACCAGCCAATATAAACCCATTCTAGAATGGGAAATTTGGTAGGCAAAAGGAGAAGGGGAAGGCAGAGGATGAAATGATTCGATAGCAGCACAGACTCAATGGACATGAATTTGAGCAAACTTTGGGAAATAGTGGAGGATAGAGGGGCCTGGCCTGCTGCAGACCATGGGGTCATGAACAGTCTGACACCGCTTAGCAACTAAACAATAACAACAAAGAAAATCACCGAGTATTCCGTGTGTGCACCCTAAATTATTCTCCAACCCACCCACCCCCATTTTTGGACATGTAGACTACTTGCACTTTTTGTTATTAGTAACAATACTGCAATAAACATCTGTAAGTATTTGTCCATAGTGTCTTCCTTCAGATAGTTTTCTAACTCTGGAATTTCTGGGTCAAATCTATGCAGCATTTAAGGCTTTTAAAATGTATTTTTTAAATTCTCATGCAAAAATTTTTCTGTAGTAACAAATGAGAATGTTATTTTGCTCAAATCCTTGCCACAACAACTGGGCTTCCCTGGTGGCTCAGACAGTAAAGAACCTGCCTACAGTGCAGGAGACCTGGGTTCAGTCTCTGGTGGGGAAGATCCCCTGGAGAAGGGAATGGCAACTCACTCCAATATTCTTGCCTGGAGAATTCCACGGACAGATCATGAGGTTACAGAGTTGGACACAACTGGGCGACTAACACTTTCACACTTTCTTTTGCCACAGCTGGGTATTGGAAATAACTATTCACCAATGCAATTAGTTTCAAAGGTCATCTTATTTTTTAATTTTCGTGTATGTATTTCAAAGATTTAGTTTTTCAATGTCTATTGGCTAATTATATTCTTTTGTGTAAATTTTGCTCAAGTCTTTTCTATTTTTTTTTTTTCTGGTAGATTTTTACTGTTATCGATATTTGAGACATTAACTTTGGGATAACAATTCTTTCCCTGCCATATATGTTGCAAATGCTTTTTTCCAGCTTAGGCTTTTTTCATTTAATTTGATAATAAAGATTTCAATTTACAGAAGTTTTACATTTAATGTAGTTGACACTGTCAGTTTTCTCCTTTTGATTTATGCCTTTGATGTCATACTTAGAAAAGCTTTCTTCATTTCCAAGAGTATAAAAATATTTATATCTATATTATAGACATATTTATCAACAATTTCCTAGTGCATTTTTGTGTTACTTTTCTATAGCTAAATATTTGATTCTTCTATAATTCGCTTGGCAAGCAAGGTAGACATTTGATTTTTTTTTTCCCAAACTGATCTCAAAAACCAATTACTGAATAATCATTTACAGAGTATTTGAGAATATTTCTTTAATTATAGATTAATTAATTTCTTATATACTTTAAATATTGTCTTTGCTGTGCATTGGAGAATTTATTTTTTGCTATTTAGCTGTGTGAGTTCATAGTGAGTATAGTTAACAACATGGTGTTAAGTATGGAAGGGTGCTAAGACAGTAGATCTTCAAGCTTTCATCGGAAAAATATGGTAACTCTGTGAGGTGATGGATGTTAACTAAACTTCTTATGGTAATCATTTTACATCATATACATAGGTCAAATCATGTTGTACACCTTAAACTTATACAATGCTATATGCGAATTATATCTCAATAAAACTGGAAAATATTGTCTTTGCCTTCAGGAATATAACAAAAATTCTATTTTGTGCTATCAAGTGCTTTTTCATTAAAGGTTGTTTGAGCTGGTAAAATATCAGATCTATATTAAAATTGTTATCATAAATAGTTTATAAAAAGGCAATAATACAAATATGAATGTTTTACCTCAGCCCAGTGAAACCAATTTTAATTAAACATTCCTATCCCTCTCTATTCTAACTTGACCTCTGTTTCCTACTCTTAAAAAAAATGGTACTTTTTTTTCCCTCTTATGATTTCTTAATGCTAGTCTAGAATTTTAAGTAAAACATTTCTAAATCTCTGAACATTTACAGGAACAAATAATGAAGGTTGAATTTTGCAAATCTTGTAATTCTCTGTGAAACACTGTTTTTCAAATTTATGAAAGTTTAAGTAAAAAATTTAAAAATTAGATAACATTGTTTAATACCAGGTGGAAAGAGCAACATACTGCAGTGGAGTGAGAGGTCCCTATTGCCTACAATCTTCTATTTTAAAAAGTCATTGTGACTCTGTGCAGACTACAGCTCTCTGACAAAGGAACGATGAGAAGAGATGAGAAAAACCAATTCTGACTTTCTTTATCTATTCACAAGTAGATGGTGGTACCTCCCAATAAAAGAAGAAGGAAGACTGACAATCTTCAGTAGAAACCCAAATTTTGCTTGCTAGTTGCAGAACTTTGAGTAAGTTATTCGATCTCTCAGCGACTTCATTTCTTCATCTGTGTGCCAAGTCACTTCAGTGATGTCAGCTCTTTGCAACCCTGTGGACTGTAGCCCACCAAGCGCCTCTGTCCATGAGATTCTCCAGGAAATGGAGAAATGGAGTGGGTTGCCATGACCTTCTCCAGGGGCTCTTCTGACCCCAGGATCAAACCTGCGTCTTCTGTGGTTCCTGCATTCTGGACTCGTTCTTTACTGCTATGCCACCAGGAAAGCCCCAGTTTCTTCATCTGTATAATGGGAATAAAATCTTGAGGTCACAGTGAGGTTCTGTTACTCTATGTGAAAAAGTGTCTGGCAAAACGCATGGTATATAAAAATCAATAAATGTTTCTTTTCCATTTCACGTTCTCAAATATAACTGCATGTTGCTACTGCCCTTTGGAGTAAAAAGCCCATTGTCTTATTATCAGAAGAACTACACAACTACAGGGAAGAGTTTATACCTGCTTCTCTGAAAATTTCAACTGATGTCCCACTGTTGTGAAAATTTTCTCAGTCTCTCCTGGGTTGTTTGTGTGCCCGCAGATACAGTCTGTGCACTTACTAGGAGGTTTCTCAAAACTCATTTCATTTTTTAAATTACATACTAAAATCCACCATTTATGGTATATAAATCGATGGTTTTTGATTCACTACCATAATCATGATACAAAATGGTCCTACTACCCCATTTGCTCCCCAGCACTGTCCCTTTGTGATCAGCCTCCCCTCCCACCCTAGTCTTCAGAAACCACAGATTTTCTCTGTCCCTATAGTTATATTTCTTACAAAATATCATACAGATGGAATAACACATTATCTAAAATTTAGGTCTAGTTGCTTTTCAAAGAAAATCACTTGAGATTTAGCAATGCCATTGGGTGTATCAATCATTTATTTCTTTTTATTGGCCAAGCAATATTCCACTGTGTGTATGTATTATCTTGGTTTATCCATTCATCAGTTGAAGGGTATTTAAGTTGTTTCCAGTTTTTAGCAATTATCAATAAAGTTGCTGTAAAAATATCAATGGGCTCCCTTTGTGGCTCAGCAGGTAAAGAACCCTCCTGCAATGTGGGAGACCTGGGTTCAGTCCCCGGGTTGGGAAGATCCCCTGGAGAAGGGAAAGGCTGCCCACTCCAATATTCTGGCCTAGAGAATTGCGTCGACTATATAGTCCATAGGGTCACAGAGTTGGACATGACTGAGAGACTTTCACTTTCACTTTCAAACATATCAGTACAGGTTTTTAAGGCCTAAGTTTTCATTTCTTATGAATATAAACCTAGAAGTGGCATTACCACATCATAAGGTAAGTGTAAGAAACTACTAAATTATTACACCACTTTGCATTTATACCAGCATTATGTGAGAGTGCTAATTGCTCTGATTCCTTGCTAGCGCTTGGTATTGTATATTGTCAGCTTTCTTGATTTTTTTTTTTTTTTCGGTTTTACCGTTCTCCTACATGTTTTGATGTCATTTAGTCTAAGTCATGGCCAGCTCTTTGTGACACCATGGACTATAGGACACCAGACTCCTCTGACCTCCACTATCTACCTGAGTTTGCTCAAATTCAGGTCCATTGGGTTGATGATGCCATCCATCCATCTCATCCTCTGTGCCCTACTTATGCCCCCACTCTCAATCTTTCTAAGCCTCAGGGTCTTTCCCAATCAGTCTGCTTTTTACCTCAGGTGGCCAAAGCATTAGAGCTTCAGCTTCAGCATCAGTCCTTCTAATGAATATTCAGGGCTGATTTCCTTTAGGAATGACTGGTTTGATCTCCTTGAGGTCCAAGGACTCTTAAGAGTCTTCTCCAGTATCATAATTCAAAAGCATCGATTATTTGGCACTTAGCCTTCTTATTGATCCAACTCTCACATCCATATATGACTACTGGAAAAACCATAGCTTTGACTATATACACCTTTGTTGGCAAAGTGATATCTCTGCTTTTTAATATGCTGTCTAGATTTTTCATAGTGTTCCTTCCAAGGAGCAAGTGTCTTTTAATTTCATGGCTGCAGTCACTGTCTGCAGTGATTTTGGAGCCTAAGGGGGAAAAAAAAATCTCTCTACTGCTTCCACTTTTCCCGCTTCTATTTGCCATGAAGTAATGGGACCAGAAAGTGAAGAGGAACTAAAAAGCCTCTTGATGAAGGTGAAAGAGGAGAGTGAAAAAGTTGGTTTAACGCTCAACATTCAGAAAACGAAGATCATGGCATCTGGTCCCATCACTTCATGGGAAATAGATGGGGAAACAGTGGAAACAGTGTCAGACTTTATTTTGGGGGCTCCAAAAATCACTGCAGATGGTGATTGCAGCCATGAAATTAAAAGACGCTTACTCCTTGGAAGAAAAGTTATGAGCAACCTAGATAGCATATTCAAAAGCAGAGACATTACTTTGCCCACAAAGGTCTGTCTAGTCAAGGCTATGGTTTTTCCAGTAGTCATGCATGGATGTGAGAGTTGGACTGTGAAGAAAGCTGAGCGCCGAAGAATTGATGTGTTTGAACTGTGGTGTTGGAGAAGACTCTTGAGAGTCCCTTGGACTGCAAGGAGATCCAACCAGTCCATTCTGAAGGAGATCAACCCTGGGATTTCTTTGGAAGGAATGATACTAAAGCTGAAACCCCAGTACTTTGGCCACCTCATGTGAAGTGTTGACTCATTGGAAAAGACTCTGATGCTGGGAGGGATTGCGGGTAGGAGGAGAAGGGGATGACAGAGGATGAGATGGCTGGATGGCATCACCGACTCGATGGACGTGAGTTTGAGTGAACTCCGGGAGTTGGTGATGGACAGGGAGGCCTGGCGTGCTGCCATTCATGGGGTCGCAAATAGTCAGACATAACTGAGTGACTGAACTGAACTGAACTGATGGGACCAGATGCCACGATCTTAGTCTTTTTAACGTTGTTTCAAGCCAGCTTTTTCACTCTCCTCTTTCACTCTCATCAAGAGGCTTTTTAGTTCTTCTTCAATTTTTGCCACTAGAGTGGTATCATCTGCATATCTGAGGTTATTGATATTTCTCCTGGCAATCTTGATTCCAGCTTGTGCTTCATCCAGCCTGGCATTTCACATGATATAATCTGCATATAACTTAAATAAGCAGGGTGACAGTATACAGCCTTGTCATAACTCCTTTCCAAGTTTTGAACCAGTCAGTTGTCCCATGTTCGGTTCTAACTATTGCTTCTTGACCCACACACAAGTTTCTCAGGAGACAGGTAAGGTGGTCTGGTACTCCCATATCTTTAAGAATTTTCCACCCAATTCCTAATGAAATTTCCCTACTAGTGTCTGGCTCTGTCTGCTTCAGGTTAACAAGTGTTCAGTTTCCCTCTTTCCTTAAAGGATATCTGTAACTCCTTGGGTTTAGGACTAGTTGTTGCCACATGACCCCAGCTCCCTGATAGCCAAAAGTTGTGAGCTTGAAGTCTGTCCAGATTTTTTTTGTGATGCTTGTGTTGTTAAGAGTATGAGTGATGCTCTTGCAAACTCTCTATAACCTAAGCCCAAACTGGAAATATCTAGTTTTTAATTTTCTTTTTCATAGTTTAGGCTATGAACATTTTAGAATTCTACTTCTATCTTTTCAAGGAGTGTTATGTCCTTCATCTCTTACACCAATATTTTTCCCCCTCTGTGGGTGGAAATACATTGCCATTAAGTGGCATTTTCTAGCACTCCGCACTTATAAAGTACTTTCATTTAGGTGCTTTTCTAACAATCATTGTGTAGCACATTAGCAACATCTGCCCATATTTAGATGAGGGAATTAAAACATAGAGATATGTAGTCATTTATCTAAGATCAGAGCAAAGCCATCTTAAAATGTCAAAAGTTAATATGTTAGTTATTTTAGGCACCTGCTCTGATGTTTCACTGGGGCAAAACTGCTAGAACACTCTTCTCCAGAACCATAGGGAGAAATCAAGCCTCATTAGTTACAATAGTAACTTTTTATGTATTTTGAACATTCATTTTAAACTCAGCCTAGTGAAATGACCTCTGTGATTTCCAAAGAACTTTGACAAGTCTTTACTAATTGTCCTAAGTGCAGGGCAGGCTTTGATGGAGAAAGAACAGCTCCAATTCCCTTTTTGCTTTAGACTCTAGTAGGAATGGATCAATAGATTAAGAAAGAATGTCAACACAGTTAGCGTGGAAGGAATATAGACCTGCTCTGGGCCTACAGCCAACTTCTTTACTTTAACTGGGGGAGTCTCTCGCACCTAAGCATGTCTCTGTCTACAATCAGGGCACTAGCGTTTCCACGACTCTTTTGTGAAATGCTTTCTTTTCCAGGCCCTGAAGTCACCATCTGTTGGTCTTACTTTGAGCTTCTTTGTCTCCTGTTTATCAGTGTCCCCTAATGGCATGTTCAGACCAATCAGGTCCATCACAGAACAAGTATTGGGTCTTACAGCTTGACAAAAATAGGAAATCATATTTTTCATCAACTCAAGTTCAACCTCTGTTTTTCTCTCGCATTAAAAAAAAAAAAAAGCTTTTGGTTTTAAACAAAAGAAAAATAGAGGCTAAATCAAAGAGCCAAGTCCTTACTCGCTTTTCATTAAACTTTTGATGTCTATGCTACAATTAGTCGATAATGACTGTTGAGTGTATAAATCTGAGCAAACTATGCAATAGGACCATACAACATCAATGGTCATGAGCAGGAGGGTAGAAGTGACAGAGGTAAGTGAATCTGAGCTCAGATTTTGGAAGCCAGGCCAAGCTCTCATTTTCTTAGGGCAACGTGAAAGTGAACTTTCTGTCAGAGCAAGGAGGGCACCAGGGTTACCATAGGATCTTCCATATGGAAGCATCTTTCCTTCAAAGAGTGAAATGTTTATTTGAGTTGAAACAAAGAGGTACATATCAAAGTGCAAAGAGAAAAGTATAATTTTCCCATAAAAGTTAATGCTCAGTAGAATGTTAGTACATCCAGGACTTAGACTCTGATTGCATTCTAATTTTGAATAAAGTTTCAGGAAGTCATTTGTTACAGATTTGAGTGACCCATGCTTACAAGGTGACTGCCATTTACCTATCACACGTCCTCATCCTGTTCACAAAAGGCTAACATTTGCTGCAAGGCTTGCAAACCGAAAAGAACACTTCAGCATTATTTTACAAATAGGTCAAAAACCACGAATAAAATAATGAGCTAAAAGACCTAATCTTTCATGAGAAAATATCAATCTATCAGACAAATGAAGTATTTTGAACAACCCAACCTGAATTTTAATGATGATCTTTGAGGTGAGGTCATGAGAAAGGGGGTAGGAGAGGAAGAAATAAATGCGCCAGACAGAAGCAATAAAAGAAAGATGAGTAAGCTCCAGGTAAGCGGGAATAGGCACCTTTAGCCCATCCCTCCCCCTGAATACAACTATAAAACCTGAATTGAATGCATTGAGCTTATATTTGAGGTCTCCAAGGAGTAAATAGTGGCAGACTAATCAGAGAAGAATACCAGGTTTGAAGTACCACTGAACCAATGGTACTGAGCCATCTGTTTCTCTCTAGTATCCCTCAGTCTGATAGAACTGTAGCTTAAACCAGGAGTGAATGCCAGGAGTAAACAGTGAGGTTGAGAAGAAGTCCTCTAGTTCTGGCTGGAGGTGTGAAAAAAGGAAGCTCCCAGTGCTCAGAGAGAATGTAGATTTCTCTGTTTTATGTGGTTGTTTTTTTCCCTCTTCTTTTCCCTCTGTTCTCACGTGCACTAGCCCCAAGACAACCCACTAAGGCAGTGGGAATGACTAGTAATGACCAGTAATTGCACAGCCATATGCAAAAAATAAACCTCAACTTCACATCTTATTCAAGAATAACTTTAAAATGGATCACAGATCTAAATGTAAAACATAAACGATAAATTTCCAGAAGAAAGTGTAGAAGGAAATCTTCCTGGTTTGGGTTATGCAAAGAGATGTTTGACATGATCCCTAAAACACAAAGCATAGAAAAGATTCATAAATTTAAAACCTTTGATCTGTGAATATCAATGTTAAGATAATGAAACTGCATGCTACAGACTGGGAGAAAACTATCTGTGAATCACAGCCATGACAAAGAACTTTTAAACAGAATCTACAAAGAACTCTCAGAGCATCAAAAAAAAAAAAATGCATTAGGACTTCTCTGGTGATTCAATGGTTAGGAATCTGACTGCTAATAAAGGGGACACTGGTTCAATCCCTGGTCTGGGAAGATTCCACATGCCTCTGGGCGACTGAGCCTCTGCTCCACAATTACTGAGCTGGTGCTCTAGAGTCTGGGAGCCACAACTACTGAAGCCCACATGCCCAGAACATGTGCTCTGCAACAGGAGAAGCCAGGAAATGTGGCAACGTGGTGCTCAAGTACCACAGCTAGAGAAAGTGTACATGCGCAGTGAAGACCCAGTGCACTCAAAAATAAACAGCTGCATGTAAAGCAGTGAGCCACGCAAGAAAACACCCTGGCCTGCTGGAGCTTGAAATCCTAGGACTATAAAAGCATGGCAGCGTTACATCATGTGTTACTTAATAAGTGCTTTTTAAAAAGACAAAGAACAAGTATTTTTGAAAAGTCAGCAAAAGACTTGAACAGAGCCTTCACTCAAGAGTCTATAAGGATGGCAAAAAAGCACGTGAAAAAGTGTTTCTTGTTAGTGCTTAGCTGTGTCTGACTTTTTGTGACCCACAGACTACAGCCTGCCAGGCTCCTCTAACCATGAGATACTCCAGGCAAGAATCCTGGAGTGGGTTTCCATCCCTTTCTCCAAGGGATATTCCTGATCCAGGGACTGAACCCAGGTCTCCTGCATTACAGGTGGATTTTTATTATCTGAGTTACCGGGGAAATCATTAGTCATCAGGGAAATGCAAAATAAAGCCATGATGAGATGCAACTGCACACTTAATCTGAATGGCTAACATTAAAAATAGTGACTCTGTGGTGCAACAGGATTTTCCTTCACTGCAGCTGGGAGTGCAAAATGACACAGCCACTATGGAAATGGTTTGGCAGTTTAAACATGCTCTTAACCTATGATCTAGCAATTCCATTTTTGGATATCTACCCTAGAAAAATGAATACATATATTCTTATAACAACCTGTTCTTGAATATTTATAGTGCTTTCATAAAGGCCAAAAACTGTAACCAACTCAATGCGCTTCAGTGGTTGAATAGATAAGATGTGGTATATCTATATAACAGAACACTACTGAGCAATGAAAAAGAACAAATTTTTGATACATTAGCAACTTGGATGAATCTCAAAGCATTATTCTACAGAGAAGAAGTCAGTTTCAGATGTTGTGTAGTGTACAATTATATTCAAAGGCATTTTCCATCAAACAAAACTATAGGCATGGAGACTATATCAGCGGTTGCCAAAGAGTGGGCTGAGGGAAGGGATAAGTATAAACAAATAGCAAAGGAGTTGTGAGGGGACGAGGATCTGTTCTGTGTCCTGATTATAGGGGTGATGGCATGAATTTATACAATGTATTAAAATTCATAAAGCTGTACACCTTAAGAAACACACATTTTAGCCTGGTAATTTATAAAATAATTTTTTTTTTCAAAAAGAGACACAAAATAGAACCAAAAGAATAGAATTCTTGTCTCCAACTTCATTTTAAAATGTTGATTTAAGTCCAGGAACCAGAGGCAGGTAGTAACTACAAACTTCTCTCATCCTATCACTGAATCCTGCCACCAGAGTCAGGATGCTCTGGGCTCTCTGAGAGCAGAGTTAAGTGACAGATTGTCAATCTTTGGATGACCTGACAGATGAAAATGGACAATCTGTAGTCCTGGCTGACCAGAAATATTTTTTTGTCAATTACTCAACTTGGTTGTTCATACTGCCAAATTCCCCAGGGAGTTGCCAATCCATCACATTTCTAAGGATTTTGTAAACTGATTTCTGGCCGTGATTCAATTTGTTCCAACATCACTGCTTGCTTTTTTCCTGCCTTCTGAAATCTATGCTTTTCTTGGTCTCTTGAACCAGATATATTTCCTAAAACTGAAAACCTCCATTTCATGTTGGTTCCATATTACGCCTATTTCTTTGACTTTCATTTCTTTCCCGAGACCTCCTCATAGATCCTTCTTTTGGGGGTGGATAAACATACATGAACATGGCTGGATATCTGGTATTGAGCTAGGCCAAGAGAGAACTGAAATGTGTTTTCTGCTCAACTTCCCCCTCCCTCACTGCAGCACAAATATTCAGAGAAGCTCACCTGTGGCCAGTGTGTTTCAACAACTCTTTCCCTTACCCCTAGTTCTGAGAGCAGGCAGCTCGGGTCACGTGGACCACCATGAGCTGCCCACTTTGTGTCCACCATTGATTTCTCCTAACTACTAGTAATATGTCTAGGGACTTCCATGGAGGTCCACTGGTTAAGAATTTGCCTGCCAATGCAAGGGACATGGGTTTGATCCGAATCAGGAAGATTCCACATGTTTTGGGGAAACTAACCCTCTGTGCCACAGCTACTGAAGCCCTCATGACCTAGAGCCCATGCTTCCCAGCAAGAGAAGCCCCTACTCACTGCAATTAGAGAAAGCTGGCACACAGCAATGAAGACTCAGTGCAGTCCAAAAAATAAATAATAAAATAATGATATGTCTATTAGTAAGAACTGTCTACAACAAACAAACAGCAAAAGTTAAGGGATATATTTCAGAGGGCAGCACCACCCTTGACTCTGGATAGTTCTGTCAGGATTTCTTTACAAAGACTTCTAGCCTTAAGGATTCAGATTCCGATTTAGCTGACATTGCAAATGACAATGGCCATTCCAGAGTTTCCTAGGGCTTGCAACATAATAGCACAGGAATATCAGTGTAAGGACACACATTTTTCATAGCATTACTTAAGTGTTTCTACTCTGTGTATAAGAAGAAGGGGACGACAGAGGATGAGACGGTCGGATGGCATCACCGACTCAACGGACATGAGTTTAAGCAAACTCAGGGAGGTGATGAAGGACAGGGAAGCCTTGTGGATTGTCCCTGGGGTCGCAAAGAATCAGACCCACCTGAGTGACTGAACAACAACAACAAGAATGTGTGTTTAAGAGAAAAGTTCTTCATATGTGGGTTTCACCATTTTTAACATGGAAATGTAACCTCTTCACCTTGTGAGATAATACAAGCTACAACCTTTTCCCAATTGCCGCAAGTGAGAACATATGCATGGTAATGTAATGGTGGGTACCTGGTGCTTTTCATCCTCAAATATAAGCTAATTGATGATGACAATGGGTCTGCAGTATTTATTTGTATCGTGAGCAAATCTGTCACAATCTAGAGGCTCAGGACAAGTTACGATCATAGCCTTTGGCGGAGCATAGCTTGACATTCTGCTGAATGATGGTACTACATCCCTGAGTCTTTTTTCCCCTTGTCATGGTAAAGCATAACAATAGCTAAGCAGAGGCAGTTAGAGGAGAGAGACATCACTGCTTATTCTTTCACTTAACCAGTGCCAAAATCAATTTTGAAGCATTATCTCAAAGTTGCTTTCAACTCAATCTGGGTGTTTCTCTTCAGCTAGAATATCACCCCCTACACTGGAATCTTTATTACATCACACTAATCTAATTTAAATGCATTTTTACTGTACTTGGTTTAATGAATGTTGGAATGTGTCACTAGGAAATTGCACCATTAATTTGATAAATAGGACTTGAAGGTATAATTTTTTCCAGCATTGCAGACTAATGAAGCTAAAATACATATATAATAAGAAGTGTAAATAATAAATTATTCTTAGGAGCAAAAAAATTAATTAGATCTTACCACAAATTGCATCTCAATGTCAATTCTTTTTTTCAAAACTACTGACTTTCAAACTACTTGGGACACCATTGTAAACCTTAGAAAGTTTCTCCAGTGATTACCTTCCATCCTGGGAATCTGTTTCAAGAAACTGCTATTGTTCAAAAAACCCTTTTAAGATGCCAGCATGGATCCCCTGTTGTCATTTCTACTGGGCATTAAGAGTATCTAGATGAATTAATCTTCTTCTTTAAGTTGCACAGTTTTATTTATTCATAAAGACTCCTAAAAATCCTTTCAGATAGTATGCTGTAGCGAGAGAAAAAACCAAGAGACCTCATATGCAAATTTGCTTCCAAAGGTGAAAGAACTCTGTTTCCAGTGATTGAGGGAAAGTTCCTCCTGCAACCTTGCTTTTCACCAGGAAGTCTGTATTATCCCTGGGCTGAAGGATGTGATAAATGGAGAGCGATGGGTCACACCCCAATTACTGTTCATATGCACACTCTGTGGGTAAGAACCAGATAGTAGATAAGCTGGAAATTAGCTGGATAATATGCACACTGAAACCAGAGACCAGATAATGCTCCAAGTGAGATTCTATTCCTTGGATGGAGAAAAAGGAATTCTGGTTATATGACTGGCATAAATGAGTTCTGCTTCAGGTTCTGCATAAAAGTGGTGACTTTAGTGTTTGTATGTATTAATCAGTAATTCCTAGAACTCTTATTAATGAAATCTTTGCTGAAGACATTAGCTACATGTCTGTCTACTTAGAAACATGAAGACCACTAAAACCAAAATGTAAGGCAATATGAAGTCGATTTGGAGATTTCAAGTCATTGTTTTTAGTATCTATATTCATTTGAAAAACAAAGTATCCATCATGCACAATAATTATATTTTTTATTCATCAGATATGAAGGATTAGGGCTTCATTGTCAAGATGAGACTAGATTTTTCCGTACAGAAAGGTTCCAAGACAAAGGGGAAAGAAGCTTGGGGTTAGAATGAGCTGTGTGGAATCCACCCACTCTCTCTTTGTCCCTAGCTGGAGGTCTGCATATTCAGAGACAATTTAATCTTGATCCCTTCCCTGGTCTGATGCAGGACCCTGAGCCAAACATTCTCCATGGCTTTCTTTTCTGTTCCTAGTGTGCAGTTTAACAAACAATGTTTTTATTCCTTGTTACTTGATTTGAAGCCAAAATTCTGACGTGGCATCAGTTTTGTTGCCAGATAATGCATTAAACCTTACTAAGGGGTAAACATAATGATCTTCATTAAACCCTTTAAATGAACCCACCTCCTGCTTCTTCAGGTTGAGAAAAGCATTGACAGGGAACATTGTGGAAGCGTCTTGGAGCTATTTTCTTCTTGTAACAGAGGGAGGGAGAGATGAGTGGCAGCTTTTAGGGGGTGAAAGAAAGTTAGGTAAACATAAAAGGTTTTTTAAGATTTCTTTTCCTAATGGCAAAGTTTTAGAGCCATAAATCACAATGCAGTCAATACCATTAGTTTGGGGGCATTATATACCCTCATTAAAGTGCATAAACAATTATATTTATTGAAGGTAATGTACTGTGTAGTGCATTATAACGACTCTCATTAACATATGTAATCATCATTTGAATGGGCTTTACTACAATGTAAACTGATAATGGCATGATTACATACTGGGTTATTAACTTTTCAGTCTTAAGATAATGAAAGGTGATGCAAGAAACCTAAACACATATGCATGGCCCTCATTTGTGAGTTATGCATTTCCATACCGAATTCCAAGCTCAGGTATCCATGTTCAGGAGCTATCTCTTTTTGCCTATTGTCTTAACAGAATACTAGATATAATGTTGCAGAAGGCAATGGCACCCCACTCCAGTACTCTTGCCTGGAAAATCCCATGGATGGAGGAGCCTGGAAGGCTGCAGTCCACGGGGTCACTAAGAGTCAGACACGACTGAGTGACTTCACTTTCACTTTTCACTTTCATGCATTGGAGAAGGAAATGGCAACCCACTCCAGTGTTCTTGCCTGGAGAATCCCAGGGACGGGGGAGTCTGGTGGGCTGCCGTCTATGGAGTCGCACAGAGTCGGACACGACTGAAGCAACTTAGCAGCAGCAGCAGCAGCAGATTTAATGTAGTGCTTTGAAGGTGAGGGGGATAAGTGACAGGAACTGTATTAGATCAGTTATGAAGATAATTTTGTGGGTGACCCTGTTTCTATCTTGTGACTTGTTCTGATCATGTTCTGGTTGCAATATCTTTTCACACTAGACTCTGATAATATTGCGTCTCTAATAAAAATGGGAACTTCCTCCAAACGTTTCCTTAGAAAATTTCACTTATGAGTTGTTTAGCTTATGATGGGGAAACCCTGGGAAAACCCAGACTGAGAGGGACATTCTACAAAAGTGGCAAAGTCATGAAAGATGACGAAAGAGTAAGGAACTGTTCAAGATTAAAAGAAGCTAAAGAGACAAGATAACTAAATGTAATATCTGATCCTAGATAGAATCTTGAACCAGAATTTTTTTTTCTCTCTTTTGCTGTAAAGATAATTTTATTAGGACAACTGGAAAATTTTGAATAAGGTCTATAGATAAGATAATAGCATTTTGTCAGTGTTAATTTCTTGATTTTGATATTTTTACTGCAATGTAAGAAGATGTTCTTGTTCTTCATGCACAAAGAACTTTTTAGGAGTGAAGGCCCTCTATGTTTGCAACTCACCCTCAATGTTAAAAAACATTATGTACTTGATAATAGCAATAATAATAGAGATAATCATAAAGTAAATATGGAAAAATTTAACATAATTTGAATGAAGGAGAGTCATGAATTCTTTGCTCCGGTCTTACAACATTCTCAGTCAGAAAGCATTTCTGATTTTGAAGAAGAAAGAGACATTTAGAACATAAGAATTGATGATAAAAAGGCCATGACTTTAATTAAGCCGATCTACTGGCTGGTGTTATCAGCAACAAGTCAGCATAGTCATCAGGATCTCAGTACTCATTTATGTCCTTTATCTGCTCTTTCAGTGAAAGTCCCAGATTGGAGAGGATAGTTCTTAAGATATCTATTTCCTATATTTAAGAATCAGGAATGACAAAAGATTTGTGATATGAAAGGTGAAAGACATTGTACTCTAATCACCTAGATGAAAGTGATAGCAGTAGCCACTTAAAATTCCCTCTGAACCAGAGCTTCACAGCCAGTTTTGAGAGTTGTTCTCAAAAGAATGATTGATTTACATCTCTGTATAAGCCTTAAAGAACCGTAAAGAACCATAAACCATAATGAAGGCTGAGCACTGAAGAATTGATGCTTCAAACTGTGGTGCTAGAGAAGACTCTTGAGAGTCCCTTAGACAGCAAGGAGATCAAACCAGTCAATCCTAAAGGAAAACAACCCTGAATATTCACTGGAAGGACTGATGCTGAAGCTGAAATGCCAATACTTTGGCCACCTCATATGAACAGCAGACTCATTGGAAAAGACCCTGATGCTGGGAAAGACTGAGGGAAAGAGGAGAAGGGGGCAGCAGAGGATGAGATGGTTGGATTGCATCACTGACTCGATGGACATGAATTTGAGCAAACTCTGGGAGATAGCGAAGGACAGGGAAGCCTAATGTACTGCAGTCCATGGGGTTGCAAAGAGTCAGATAAGACTTAGTGACTGAACAACAGTGAACCCTAAGAAAAGCACTGCTGTTTTCCTCTCAAGCTTTTGCTTTCTCTTACGTAGCACCTGAACTTCAACCAATGGACTATGTAGAATATGCAAAAAATTTACCAATCACACTTACTATAGGGGAGACTGAAGCAAACAGCAACATAGTAAATTACCCAAGACATTGAAGGAAGAAAAAAGATAAAATTAATCTCAGAAGTTTCTGGCATTAGCCCTCTTGTGTCCCTTTAGACCCAACCTCATGAAAGTAGTAATATTAATACATCTTTAAATTTGCATTAGAATATACTTTCTTTGCTTGTTTAATTTTCACAGACTTTCACAGAAACCGGGAACTTCTATAGCTAAGAGCTACTCATTTCAAAGTGCAGTTATAGAAGCATAATTGTCTGTCTTTAAGAACTGCAAAGCAAAACGAATCAAAAGCTCTCCATAAATATGAGGAAATTCATACTACATATGCATTTATGTGTGAATGACTAGACCTGAAGTCTACATCCACGGGGTTAATGTTTTTATTAAATCATATCAGTGGTGGCACAATAATCTTTCCTCATTATAAACAATGAGCACTTTTTTATTTGCTACAGGGTATAGCTTTAAGAAATTTCCAATTGACTGACAGCTGCCTGTCAACTCCTAACTCTGGAGAGATCCAGGAACTCAGCTTGCAAAGCTCCGGGGAATTGTAGGGAGTTCCAAGATAGTTAATGGCTGTCCATTAGCGTGAGGCCCAGCGGAGCCCTAGAATCTGTTAAGTGGGAAGTTCTTGCTGTAGAAGGTCATATAATCCCCGATTGCTGTCTGAGAGAACTGGGAAAATTCAACTTGAAGCAAGGACTGGGGTGCTATAAGTTTATGTACTAAGGGAAATCATTTCATGCAGTTCGGTGTTACCATACACCATGTTTTATTTATATTCTATACTGGATGAGAAATTGAATACTATGCTCTTTTCTGGCACCGGAAGCCTGCCTTATTCTCCAGAACTGGGCACAGCATCAATACAGCAGCTTGCAGCCTTTTTGACTATGTATTACAAAGTGGCTTCTGTGCATTTTATATTAAATCCGATATGCACTGTGAGTTTATATGCCACACACACTACATTTTTCTATATTACGTCCTGCAATCTATCATATTAAGTGAAAGGGGTGATGGAGTGGGCCTCAGGTAATGTAAAGAAGATTGCTAACAGCTTGCATGCTGCGTTGAGAGTAGGTACGTATTTCTGCAGTCGCTCTGTGTACACACACCAAGTGAGCACACAGCAAACTGACCGTGTAGAGAGTTCAGCATCCCTGGCAATGGAATTAACCACCTCTATACTACTAAAATTACCTACCAGCCCCAAACAACATGCCTGCCCCATTAACAGAGGCCAACAAAGTTTCATGTGAGCCAAATGGTTCTTCCCAGAAGTGGAAATAAAAATGAGACCTGGCCCATCAAAAGGAGAGCAACCCCCTACCCCCACCCCACTGCAAATAGTGAAGCCAGGCTAACAGTGGCCTCGGTACAGGCAACGTGGACAAGCATTAACAACCAGAACCTCTGAGCTATTAATACATTTGTCATGTTCTTCAGTCTGGTATGTGGAAGGGACCTGGAGGTCCCATCTCTAAACCTCATGTAAAATAATACAAAAGCAACGATTAACAATTGTTGAAGGAAGTGTTGTCTATTCTTTTTGAAACAGAAGTGCATTTTATTTCCCCATGACATTATTGCTCCTGTATCAGAATTTCTAAATCTAGGAATATTCAGAGTTTTGTTCCCTGCATCATCATTGCCCCTTGACTTGCCTGGAACTTTCTAGATGGGGAGGTATATACAGGTAAACTGGGTATCTTGTTAGCATAACTTATTAGGGCTTCCATGATGGTTCAGTTGGTAAAGAATCCACCTGCAATGCAGGAGACCCTGGGTTGATTCTTGGGTCAGGAAGATGCACTGGAGAAGGGACAGGCTACCCACTCTAGTATTCTTAGGCATCCCTTGTGGCTCAACTGGTAAAGAATCTACCTGCAATGCAGGAGACCTGGGTTCGATCCCTGGGTTGGGACGATCCCCTGGAGAAGGGAAAGGCTACCCACTCCAGTATTCTGGCCTGGAGAATTTCATGAACTATAGTCCATGGGGCCACAAAAGAGTCAGACTTGACTGAGCAACTTTCACTTTCTTTTTCATTTCTTATTATTAGGAATTCTGATGGCGACTTTTTGTTTTTCTGTGAAAATCTCTTGGTTCTGCTCACATATTGATTTCAAGGTAAATGCTTTCTTGTTTTCTGGGACCTATGTATTGTGTCTGCTCATCAAGACTTTGATCTTGGGACTTTTCTACTGATCCAATGGTTAAGAATCTGCCTGCCAATGCAGGGGACATGGGTTGGATCTCTGATTGAGGAAGATTCCACATGCCACAGGCAACTAGAGCCCATGTACCACAATCACCAAGCCTGCATGCTCTATGGCTGCAAGCCCCAACTAATGGGCCCCTGTGCCATGATTGCTGAAGCCTGTTCACCTAGAGCCCATTCTCCACAGCAGAGAAGTCACTGCAGTGAGAAGCCTGTGCAATGCAACGAAGAGTGGCCCTCACACCAAATAGAGAAAGCCTGCGAGCAGCAATCAAGACCCAGTGCAATCAAAAGTAAGTAAATAAATGAAACCTACCAAAAAAAAAAAAGATTTTGACTGTGTTCAGCCACTATGAGCTCCCCTGGTCATCACTGTCTGAGATCCTGTAGTTACTTTCATCTGCAGCTACTGATGTTGCAATTACACTTAAAAAAAGAACTCCACTATTAGACACTCATGACTGACTGCAGGATAACCTGGCCTTATTGTCACTGTGAAATCTTTTTCTAAAGAGCAGTGAAAGTGTCACGAGAATGAAAAATCTTTTCTATCAATATTAGTAAAAAGAACCATCACTGAAGGTGCTGTATAATCACTCATTATTCTATTCTTCTAGCACTGATAAACCTCATGTGATGAGGGGATTGTAGCTATTGTAGAACGAGACACTTGGCCTTGAGTACCAGGCTTCACAATACATCTCTGGTGCAATGCTGTCAGCTGACACCGATGCATCCCACAGCATTTCACAGCTTAACAGAAGGTTTTGATTTCCTGGTGGAGTCTTAATTGATTCTGAATTCTTTAGCATTCAACCTTCCTTGTGATGATTGTTATAAGACTTAATACAGGAAATATTAAGTTTAGACAAAGAAGGCCCAGAAGGGATACTTTTGTGGACTATGAAAGATATATTTCACTATTAAGTGGAAGTGCCGAGCTAGCTGAGGAAAGTTGGGTTTAAGTTTGAGGCCACCTTATGCATTTCTCCAGCTGTCCCAGCGGTGAGGGTTGGGGGACCCACATGATCCACGTCTTCAGCTGCAAAGTGATGTACAGAGTGACACTGACAAGCCAAGGAAAATGAGCAAGAGTTCCTTCCAGCTTTCTTCCACCAAAGGGAAGGCTGCCAAACTTCAAAACTCTAAGGATGCAGGGGAGCAGGAAATACAGCCTCGGGAAAATGACTCCACCAGGAGAAACTCTTGGGCTCTCCACTGAAGACTGCCCAAAACCTACTTTGCCTCAAAATTTACTCTATGTTTCTTTCCTGCTGTATTTAGAAGCCTGTGGCAAGTTTTCCCTCATAACTTTTAGAAGAATCAAGTATAATCAGAGAAACCATGAGGCTGCGATATTACTAAAATAACACCAGTGATGGCAAATGTTTGCATTTATAGATGGGAGAAGCTGACAATCCTTGGGCTACTCAAAATATCTAGGGCATCACCACATGCCTATCCCCAGATTATAAGGATGCTGGATGCACTCCCTCCTTCTCTCCATAGGAGCTTCTGCATTGCTCCTCACCAAGGCAAGTGGGTAGGTGGAAGCAGGGTGGACCAGTGCATCCCCGGTCACCCAAAGGAGGAAATTCCCTGAATTGAATATTCATTCATTCTTTCATTGATTAAAATAAGAGGCTTCCAGGATCATTGAAAAAGTAAGAGAGTTCCAGAAAAACATCTATTTCTGCTTTATTGACTAACCCAAAGCCTTTGACTGTGCGGATCACAATAAACTGTGGAAAATCCTGAAAAAGATGGGAATATCACACCACCTGACCTGCCTCTTGAGAAACCTGTATGTAGGTCAGGAATCAACAGTTAGAACTGGACATGGAACAACAGACTGGTTCCAAATAGGAAAAGAAGTACATCAAGGCTGTATATTGTCACCCTGCTTATTTAATTTCTATGCAGAGTACATCATGAGAAACGCTGGGCTGGAAGAAGCACAAGCTGGAATCAAGATTGCTGGGAGAAATATCAATAACCTCAGATATGCAGATGACACCACCCTTATGGCAGAAAGTGAAGAGCTACTAAAAAGCCGCTTGATGAAAGTAAAAGAGGAGAGTGAAAAAGTTGGCTTAAAGCTCAACATTCATAAAACGAAGATCATGGCATCCGGTCCCATCACTTCCTGGGAAATAGATGGGGAAACAGTAGAAACAGTGTCAGACTTTATTTTGGGGGGGCTCCAAAATCACTGCGGATGGTGACTGCAGCCATGAAATTAAAAGATGCTTACTCCTTGGAAGGAAAGTTATGATCAACCTAGATAGCATATTCAAAAGCAGAGACATTACTTTGGCAACAAATGTCCGTCTAGTCAAGGCTACGGTTTTTCCAGTGGTCATGTCTGGATGTGAGAGTTGGACTGTGAAGAAGGCTGAGCGCCGAAGAATTGGTGCTTTTGAACTGTGGTGTTGGAGAAGACTCTTGAGAGTCCCTTGGACTGCAAGGAGATCCAACCAGCCAATTCTAAAGATTAGTCCTGGGTGTTCATCAGGACTGATGCTAAAACTGAAACTCCAGTACTTTGGCCACCTCATGCGAAGAGCTGACTCACTAGAAAAGACTCTGATGCTGGGAGGGATTGTGGGCAGGAGGAGAAGGGGACGACAGAGGATGAGATGGCTGGATGGCATCACCGACTCGATGGATATCAGTTTGAGTGAACTCCGGGAGTTGGAGATGGACAGGGAGGCCTGGCGTGCTGCAATTCATGGGGTTGCAAAGAGTCAGACACGACTGAGTGACTGAACTGAACTGAACTGAGTGTACCTACTATGTGCTCACATACTATGTGCCTCTTACATATTTCCAGAAAGTGTTGATGGGGAAGACTTTGCTCCCACTTCTAAAGTGATGAAGTTTTGTCATGGGGCCATGTTACCTCAACCAAGCATTACTCAGCAAGATGGTCTTGTGGACTCTAGAAACCAAACCACAAGGTTGGCTTTATTCTCGTTTTTCTTTCCCCATAATACATATATATGCAAGATTTCTTAGTATTCCATCTTATAACAGCTTATATCAAAAATGTACATAATCATTCCGCAGCTGTCAGTAGCGCCTGGAAAAGCCCAAGAGTTCAGTTTGAAAGGTGCTATTAGGTTGGGAAAAACACCACGGCTGCCACAGATGGCTCATTTTCACAATAGACCTGAGGTTTAAAAAAAATACTAGTTGTTTTGCCTGCAGCATAAACAAGGAATATTCTCCTTGAGCAAGTAGAATCGGCTTTGCAGAGATGAGGCACCAATCTGTCTCACAAAATTCTGACATTAAAAAGGATCACATATGGGTAAATAAACAAGTGGTCACATGATAAAGGTGCAAGTTTGGGGTAGCTGCACCCAAAGTGTTTTAAGAAATTAATACTAACATTTTATTGTAAAAATAAAACATGCTTATTTTTAAAATTTTGGCGTATAAAGAAAACTCCATTTATAATTTCACCATCGACTGTATCACAGTAACTTTTTGGTATATTTGCTTCCAATTTTTTTCTATATATGTATACACACATACACACATATATATACAGAAACATTTACATATATTTATATATATGTTCATATGTGCACATAAACACATGTATTCCATGAATATATATATAATATACATGTATTGTATATACTATAGACATGGGTATATTATCTATATATATATCTGTATTATAAACATATATTCTGTTTTTACACATTTGAGCCATGTAACATATTTTGATATGTATACAGTTCCAGAACTTCCTTTTATTACTTAATATTGTAATTATAACAGGAACAGTTTCCCATATCATTAATTGTACTCAATGTACATTTTTAATGATTGTGTAGCATTCCATCGTGTATACAAACCATACCTTATTCTATAAGTCATCCACTACTAGAACTACAAAAAAAAAATGTTGTCAGTTTTTCCATAGACAGTATTTTATTAACTCTCCTTTTATTTACACCTTTGTGTCTCTAATTACTTGAATCAAAGAATGATCCAGTCTTAAAACATTTTTTAAGATTCTTCATAGGTATTGCCAAATACTTTACCCCAAGAAAGCTCTGTTCATTAAGAATAAGAAATGTTTCTGGTTAAATGTGAATACATATTGTACCAGGTCAATTTGGTACAAAGGATAGAACCATAATTTCTTATTACTTCATGAGTTGTGTCTAGTGTACTAGGAGTAAACCAAAATAAAACTATTTTGCACCTGATAATTATAACTCTACAATGATCACCCAGTTCTTAGATGGAGTGTTTTAATCATAACCTCAACCCCTCAAAAATGGCATTAATGTTTTACATTGCACTTTTAATTACTATCTTTCATTTAGAGATACGTCTCCACTAATTACCTCTTAATGTTATAATTTCCTGATCTCCCCACTGTCAAGACTTTTCACAAGAGCAAACAGTTTTATCAGAAGAAGGATGTGGGAAATTTCCTTGATCACCCTTATGTACAGAGCATCCTGGACCTACCTGAGGAATTGTTAATGTCTTTCAGCAGACGATATATTCTCCTAGCTCTCATCCACCCATCCTAACATCTCCTTTGAGATACAAAGCAATCTAAAAATTAGGAAGAACATTCTATTGTGTATGTGGTCCTTCTTTAAATATTAGCAGTGGGTACTATTTTGTCTTTCAATGTTGTGACTTAAAATTCATCTTTAAATATACTATGAGGTAATCAGTGATTAATATTATCTTCACTGGGGACACTAAAACAGCAGATAGACTGCTACTCAGAGTCCCAGGTCAATCTGCATGGAATGTGGATTTGAACCCACAGTCTCTACATTTCCATCTCCAGTCCTGGCAGGCTAGCTCCCCTCTCCCTCCCAAGATGATCTATGCCCTTATGTGGAAAGTTTGATGAATAGAGACAGCTCAAGCACTAAACCGGAACCCAAAATCAATAAACGTATTAGGACAGGGTGCTCACAAATTGGTAGCCATTTAATTCCCCTACTATTAATTTTCTCTCTTCCAGACATGAGCTGGGGAGAAGCGTGTAAACCTGTTAAACCACAGCTGCAGTTTGCCCTTGAAAGTACCTCAGTGGGCCAAGAAGGGACTTTTCTACCTAGGACTTCAAGCAAGTTCCCCAGTGGGTATTTATTTCAAAAAATCAGGGAAAAACTCTTATTCCTCTAATTGGTACAACTGGCTGAGAGGAAGTCTTTATGTCATTCTATTAAAAAAATAATTAAAGATATTTTCGAATATTCAGAAATATTGAGATGATATAATAAACCTCTATATGACTACGACTCATTTGAAACCCTTTTTCCTACTTACACTTTCAGTTTAAATGATCTGGGTTGATTTCCTGGGAACAATGGGCCCCTCTTGGTAGTGGCAGTACAAAGATCACAACGATGAGAGCGTTTGTCCTGGGGTTGTATCCTGAGATACAACTATCCAATCAATTTGCTAAAATAAAATAGCCTAGGCTCCTTATTGACTTCAGACATCCAATCCTTCAGCCAATGCCGTTGGCTCGTACTCCAAAGTGAATCTCTTCTCTGTCCACTTCTGTCACCTCTGCTGCTCCTTTCCCAGTGTAAATTCTCATCATCTTTCCCACCCTGATTGCTACAATATAATGCCCTCTCTGCCTCTATTCTTGTCTCCTAGCTCCACCATAATCCATGCCCGACTGGGCAGTTCAGGCAATCATGTCATCCCCCTGATCACAACCCTCCAACAGCTTATACTTTTGTCAACCCCTCCCACTAATCCATGTGGTTAATATCATCTTTTACAAACATAAATAGACCAAGTTATTTCATTTCTAAACCACCCCCCACCGCAACGGCTTCCTATTGCATTTAAAGTTCAGACTGCCTGGCGTCCTGTCTCAACAAGACCCGGCCATACCTATCTCTCAGAAGCAAACTTCCGTGCCTCCCCTGGTGGTCAAGCATTTAAAAATCTGCCTTGATCGAGAATGTAAATCGGTAAAGCTACTATGGAGAACAGTGTGGAGATTTCTTTTAAAAACTAGGAATAAAACTACCTTGTGTTTGTGCTCAGTCGCTCAGTCGCGTCCAGTTCTCTATGATCCCATGGACTGTAGCCCGCCAGTCTCCTCTGGACAGAGGAGATTCTCCAGGCAAGAATACTGGAATGGGTTGCCATTTCCTCCTCCAGAGGATCTTCCCAACCCAGGGATCCAACCCACACCTCTTGCATCTTCTGCACTGGCAGGCAGATTCTTTACCACTGAGCCACCTGGAAGCCCTAAAACTACCATATGACCCAGCAGAATCCATTCAAAAAGACACATGTACCCCAATGTTCATTGTAGCCCTATTTACAATAGCTAGGACATGGAAGCAACCTAGATGTCCATCAGCAAGTGAATGGGTAAAGAAGTTGTAGTACATATGTACAGTGGAATATTACTCAACCATAGAAAGGAATGCATTTGAGCCAGTTCTAGTGAGGTGGATGAATCTAGAATCTGCTATACAGAGTGAAGTGAGTCAGAAAGAGAAAGAGAAATATTGTATATTAACACATGTATATGGAATTTAGAAAAATAGTACTGATGAACCTATTTGCACAGTAGCTATAGAGACACAGATAAACAGAACAGACTTGTGGACACAGCAGAGGAAGCAGAGGGTGGGACGAACTGAGAGAGTAGCTTTGAAACATTTGCATTACCATATGTAAAATATATAGCCAGTGGGAATTTGCTGTATAACACAGGAAGTTTGACCTGGTGCTCTGTGAAAACCAAGAGGGGTGGGAAGGAGGTTCAAGAGGGAGTGGACATACGTATACCTATGCCTGATTCATGTTGTTGTGGGGCAGAATCCATTACAACATTGTAAAGCAATCATCCTCCAATTAAGAATAAAATAAAAATAAGAATCTGCCTTGCAATGTAGGGGATCTGGATTTGATCCCCGGTTGGGTAACTAAGATCCCACACATGGCAGAGCAACTAAGCCTGTGCCTCACAACTAAAGAATCTGTGCACCACAACGAAAAATCCCATGTGACATAACTAAGGCCTGACACAACCAAACAAATAAATAATATTTTTTTAAAAGAAGTAAATTTCCAGTCTATTTTCATTTTGCTCACTCTGTTCCAGCTACACTAGCTTTCTTGCAACTCCTTGATGATGCTAAGCTTTGTGCTTATTTCCCATCCCCACTCCTTCCCTAAATCTTCATGGTTAACTCCTTCCTGTTACCTAGGAATGAACCCAAATATCACTTCCTTCAGAAGGTGTTCTTTATATGAACTCTCTAGTTCAGATTCCTAGCCCCAAGACATTATTATTACAAAATCATCTTACACTATACGCTTATCTATCCATCTACTTTAACAGTTCTACAAAAGAAGAAAACTTTTTCACCACCGTATCTAGAATTTCTAGAACAAGGTATGTCATGGGAACTCTATTAAAATTTGTTGAAAGAAAGAATGGATAAATGAATGAAGGCAACAAAAGGGAACTTTAGAATCTTCTTGTAAAATTGCATAGGTAACATTGAACTTTTCTGAATGAGAAAGGAAAACTTAATAACAGAGAAGGCAGAATTACAAAAACTCCTTGAGGGCTTTGGTAGGTTGCGACAGACCACTGAAAGTGAGAGGAAAGAATTGCCTCATCAGAGACAAAACCCACAGTATGAGTTAGCAAAGACTGCAAGGCTCATTTACTACTTAGATAATATCCTCTCACTGCCTCCACCTCTGCCTAAAATCCCAGCCATCAGATGAGTGACTTTGGGTAAAACGTGTACCCAATGGTCCCTTGAGTGCTGAGGCCGTATCTACTATTTCCTAGTAATTTCCCAAGCTCTAAATGCAGTTCTACTTTAAAGTAACTTTCTCACTCCCTATCTCCTGACAATATTTCTTCTACTCTCCATCATTCTGGTAAAATTGACCTCTCCATATTTTTATCGATATCCTAATTCTTAGCTCCAGTTCTCAGTCTTCATTCCCTTTGACCCTACTATATTCCCTTTCCCCCACTGCTGACAGCTTCCTTCCTGCAGAAGCTCTTTATTCCTCTGACTTTCACAGCACTAATCTTCTGATTCTCTTTCTGCTGCTAGATTGCTTGCTCCTGTGAACTGAATCTGTGTCCTTGACATTCTCCAAGCTTTACATCTTGGCCTTCAGTTTTACTCTGTCTATTCTGTATTGTAGAATATATGATTACAGTGTGAAGTCATCTATTTATATAGCCTAACACTGAGTCCAAACCTTCGAGCTGAGCTAAGCTTTTTCCAGAACCAGCTTTCCTTCTAGACTTCCCTAGTTGCAGTGTTATATTTATTCATTCACTTAAAAAAAAAAGCTTTAAAAAGTCCTAAATTACTCTCTCTTCTCCAACCTCTCCCATCAGAAACATTCTATTTTAATTTTGTTGTATTTTTCATGTAAGTTCCTTTCTAATATTATTGCTATCAACTAATCCCACATTTCCATTCTCTTACCTGTCCCAGTAAACCCAGTCAAGTTAATCTTGAGGCATGCTTTAATATATACCTCTGTAATACACACCACTCTATTACTCAAAAGCCATCTTTGATGTGGGCTGACTCTTCCATAAACTCTGAACTCCTTGGCTTAGGACAACACTGACCTAGATTCTGGTCTGTTCCCCTTCACTAGAGTCACTTTCCACTGCTCCTGACATAGAACTTCTGCTCCCACTAAACACTTTGCTGTTTGACTGGGATCCTCCCTTGACTCTAAAATCTTTACATAATAAGGGAGAAAGGGCCTTGACTACTGTAAATTATTAACTGTCTAGATCTGTGCCATCCCTATATGGTAGCCACCAGCCAGCCACATGTGACTCCTGAGTTACTGTGGTTATTGGGACTGAAGGATTGAATTACTGATTTTAATTTCATTTAAAATGAATACTGGATTCAGTTACTGGGAAACTCTTAAGCATATTTGGGATGATTTGGATATGCAAATCTACTGTTTTCAACTGTAAATTTTATGAATCCTAAATATAGATCAAATGTTTGTGATGAAATTTTAGGGGCCAAAGTAAGATATGCTAAAAGTGTACAGTACACACTAGAGTTTGAAAACTTAATTTGAAAAAGAGAATGTAAAATACCTTGTGAAAGTTTTTTGTATTGGTTACATGTTGACATCATACCATTTAAATATTTTGAGTTAAACAAAATACATTATTAATATTAATTTTACCTTTCTTATTTTACTTTCTGTAATATTGCAACTAGGAGAAATTTTAAGTACACATGTGGCTCATATAATACCTCTTCTGGATGGTGCTTTTCATGTATTATCTTTGTAAATAATGTTCTCATAGCCATAAAGGCTTCCAAGGCCCAACCCTGACTGAATGGACCATAATCTCCAGGAGAAGGTCCTGGGGTTGGTATCTTTAATAAATGCCCCAGGAGAGTCTCATTGTGAGGCAAACTTGGGAAACTGTCCCCTAGTGATGGCCTCTATCTCTAGCAAAGCTCTTGTGGTCTTCATCATTCAGTAGATTCCTTTGACACACACATGCTTTCTCTTGCTATCATTCTGGTTGCACATGTATATTCCAAACTAGATAGATAGTGATTGGGGGGGAAAAATGCAATAATTACAGCTAGCATGTGTTAAGTGTTAATAAGCTGCCAAGCACCCTGTCAAGGGCTCTATGTTTATTTTCTCATTTCCTTTAATAAGAGCATCTATAGTGCAGTGAGGTGGTTGATAGTTTATCCTCACTGCAAGGAGGAGACAAGGATTTAGGTCACATGGTTCTTTTCTGATGGAGCCAAGATCTGGACCTGTTCTGTGGAATGGGAAGGCCTGCCTTCCACATAATATAGCCAAGGTGCACAGTGTCGGATGCTTAAAAATGCAACCGACGGTAACACTCAGCACTGCCAAAAGAAGGAGTGGGTATTTGCTGGAGGGTGCCTTCCATATACAGGAAGCACGTGAGGAGGCAGGAATGTGCTTGCCTTGTTTGTTCTCAACAGGAACGCAAGTCCCTTGTCAATGGAGCAACTGCTGTGATTTACAAGGAGCTCCCAGCCTCCAGAACTCAGTCATAGGAGCACCTGTTCTGCAGCCCCAGAGGGTACAACTGGAGCTCTGTGTGAGAGGGTTGTTGGGGGTGGTGGGACTGGGAGGCGGGGGGCGACACTAGAAAGAGCCATGCCGCAGCTGTCAGCAGGCCAAGGAGCGGACCAGCTGGAGCCTCGATGCCAAGGAACACTCTGTCCAGGCTGTGCGGATGTGAAGATTCCCAGAAAGAGAAGGAAAGTTTGGGTTGGAAGCCGAAGCAAGATTCACCAGGCGTGTACGAAGCATTTAGCTTTTAGTTGTTGTAAAAATGAAAATAATTGTGAAAGCAGAGAGAAATCTGCAGCTGCTCGGGGCTATTCATCCCCTAAGAGATCCCACCAGGCCCTCTTTATTGTTGCAGTTTTGGCAAATTATTTTCTTATCACATACAACCTCCTCACTTCTGTTCCTGGATAAGCACTTAGGCTCATAAAGCTGTGGGTCAGCCACAGTTGAGCATCCAGCCCGTGGAACAGCCGGCCGTGGGGAGCTGTGGGGCCAGCCCCTCCGAAAGGCAGCAACTGGAGTCCATAAAAAGCTGGCCTGGCTGAGCCGTTAGCAGCTCCGGGTCTGGGGCTCTGGCCTGGACTGCCCACCACCCCCCGCTGTCTTGGCAAAGCCTCACCTGCGGGGATGGCCACGCCATGAGGGCCAGGTCAGGAGCCCTTTCCTTGGGTGCTGAGCCCTTGGCGCCTTCAGGGCCAAGGGGCAGGTGTACGAGCTGGCGCTCAGCTGCGAGGGGCTGGCCAGCCATGGACAGAGGGGCCCGGTGCCCACCACACATGTGTGCTGGACAACTGCGCTGGCATCTCCAGCGTGGGCAGAGAGCATGCCGCTCCCATTATCCCGGCCCATTAGGGAAGCAATTGGAAAAAAACATTTAGCAATTTGGACAGGAGTGAGGCTGCCGAATGGCTCGTTTCTCCGTGACAGCCTGCCACGTACAGATGAAAGGGAAGGCTTAGAACAAATTTTCATTACCCCCAAATAAAAAAGCAACAGCAGGCAAAGCAAGGGCTTTGAGGCTGAGAGGTGGGGCCAGAAATCCACCCAGAAGACCACAAAGGCGCCTCAGCAAAACAAATCAATCACTCGCCTAGTCACTTCCCCTCGCCGAGCATGGCTCACACAGACGACAATCAGGCCTGTCAGGCCTGTCAGGCTTTGGCCTTGAGCTCCGTGCCTCACGCTATTCATTCCATGCACCAAAATACAACCTGCTGGGCTCTGCTCCTGCCCAACGCCCTTCCTCACCTGCCCTCCACAGCCTATGCTTGGCCGGAAAACCCACCCGTAGCCTGGGAGGCGGTAGCAGCAGGATTTGGTAAAGGAACGAGACCAGGGGTTTGCAAACCGCACCAGGGTCTTTGCATTTTGCTTTGCTTCCAGCTTCAGTTAACCTGGGGGAGACACCCAAACTCAGATTCAGAAGGGCGAAGGGCCCTGGGGGCTCCCAGGTGCTCGGAGACTTTAGTGCTTCCCCCAACACACACCCAATTCAGGTTCTGTGAAGAGAAGACTGGACACACACTAAGCATAGACCCCAAATCAAGCCCCCAGCTCTGAATACCCTGCACAGACCCCACCCCCACACCTGCTCTAATGAGTCTGGCTGCCCGCGGAGCTGTATAATACATTGAGCCTTTGACCTTAGAAGATGAGTGCACAAACACTGCCTTTTCCTGGCCTGGGTGTCTGTCCACAGGTATCCGCAGCACGTTTACTGTGGCAGATAAAAATGAAGTGTGGTGGGGGGTTGCAGGCAGGATGTTGAATAAGACCAGGGCTGGAATAAACGGGCTTTCCATTCCACGATTTCTTGAGACCTCCCCGTCTTTCATTATCAACAGCTTCAAAAACACTTGTTATTAAACATCTGGGTTTTCCTGATATCCAAGACTGCCCAGAGAATAGAATAAATGGGATTCAGGGCCGGGAGGGAGGGGAGTGATGTCTAAGGATGGTTCCCCTTGGGATGGCTAGTGTTGACAGGTAAAGGTCAGAGAAGGGTTACAGACTCAAGGATACTGAAGCAGGGCACCAAGGTTCCCATTTCTATTCGAATGAGATTAAACTAACTAGTTTGCAAAGGAATAGCATCTATGTGAGGGCTTCCCAGGTGGAGCTAGTGGCAAAGAACCTGTCTGCCAATGCAGGAGACACAGGAGATCCAGGTTCGATCTCTGGGTTGGGAAGATCCCCTGGAGGAGGGCATGGTAACCCACTCTAATACTTTTCCCTGGAGAATCCCATGGACAGAAGAGCCTGGCAAGATATAGTCCGTGAGGGTCACAAACAGCTGGACATGACTGAAGTGACTTAGCATGTACACACACAGCATCTATGCAAAAATGTATAAAAGAAGCTTTAATCCCCTTAATATGACATATATTATGTCAAGGATTTACGATATTTGCACACAGGTCCTTGTTCAGGGTTCAGAGGAGGAACAGTCCCTTAATAGCTGAGTGGCCAGAAAATTATTCACTAAGGAATAAATATTTGATGAGCCCCTTCTGTGCACCAAGCCCCTTACACAAGTGTCCTTTCAAATGGTAAACTGAGGCCCCAAATGTTTACAAAAGACCCTGTAATCCAGTATCCCATGTCTCAGAGAAGTTCATAAATAATGATAGGTTGTGGGTGGTGGTGTTCTTCCACAAAGTGCCCTCATTTGAATTAGCTCACTCCATTTTTACCACCTGAACCAGGTGGGCAGTGTTCTCCTCATTTTGGGTCCAGGGTGACATCAATTGCCATTTGTCATATAGCTGATAAATGTCAAATAACCTAGGGTTATTTTTTAAATAAAATAATTATACTGTTTTCTGAGTTTTTTATATTCACTAAGCATTGTACACCTACTTTATCCTTACAATTACCTACACAGTAGATTCTTATCATCCTTGATTTGCAGCTGAGAAATGGAGTCCCTGAGAAGGAACATGACTTGCCCAGAGTCAAGAAGCTCATGGTGGGGCTTAGGATACGGTGGGGCCTAGGTAGAATATGCCTGTTCTCCCTGGAGTGAAAGTCCTTAAAGAGATAAAAGACTGACTGCCTTTTATAAACACATAAACCTGGGGCTTCAGCTTCTAGGTCCAGAGCTTTTCCCAACAAAACCTTCAGCATCACAAGCACTTTGCAGTGTCCACCTAGACATCTCTTTCTACAATGTTTGCATTTCTAAAATGTTTGCAAGCGTCTGATTCACTTTGCCATTGTGTAACTTTCCATTAAACAAAACTCTAGTATCAAAAAAACAAGGAACAAGAGTAACACTTGGTATCGGGACAAAAATAATTCTACATCAAGTAATTCAGAGGCAAAATTTCTGAACTTTTTAAGAAATCTCTCCACGTTTTCGGTTCCCATTGCAAAGAGACCCCATACTTCAAAGGAGGGCCCATGACCAGGACAGAGCAGCGTCTAAGCTGACATCTTCATTGACCAGGCAAATGCTGCGGCCCTGGAGCACTCTGAATTCAGGAAGGAGAGGAGGAAAAGATGCCCACACTCAACACTTATTTGTTTTTGATACAATCATGTGAAGCATTTTGTCATGACATCTCTTGGTGAGGACCATACTAAGAACATCACTGTTCTGCCAGACTTAGGCGAAGGAGTAGCTACAGAAATCTAACTGTATAAATGGATTTTCAGTTAGAAGTCAGAAAAGACTTCTTTCTCTCATGAGATGAACCTGGTTTAAAATTCACAAACCAATGTTTCTCAAAGTGTGGTCTGCACATCACTTTGACAAGCATCACTTAAGGTCTTGGTTAAAAAGGCAGAGTCCTTGGTCCCACTATAATCCCACTGACTCAGAGTCTCTAGAGTGGAGCCCCAGAACCTGCATTTAACAAGGTCCCAGGTGATCTGTATGCTTGCTGAAGTTTGTGAACCATCATTCTAAACAACAACAACAAAACAAAAAGACACTCCCGTATCCACCACTGCTCCCTTTAAACAAGGATGCTGGCCAGATAAAATAATAAAATTTGTGCTTTCCCCAAGACGCAGAACTGCTCCCCAAGGAAAGCAGTTGGCAGATATTCCTGCTGACGGGTGCTGGCCATGGCTACAGCAGTTATTTCCAGGCAATGGACAATTCTTTCAGCCCAAATGAAACTTTAGCTTAAAATAACAATGATGGTTTTGTGCAACAGCAATGAACCTTTACATTTATCACTCCCCCAAATTGTATGGACTGCTCAATGCTCTCAGATCCAGTAGCGCCATCCCTCCTAAGCAAAACGGGCTTTGATTTAACCTCAAACACCATGCTGGAGAGAGTCAAAATAATATCACAGGGCTGGCTTCCAGTTCGCTTTTTCTGAACTATTTCTGACTCACTTGGCCTCCAAGCCTAGGTGCTCTACTGCTGACCCTCTTCCATTCCTATTCACTTCTTTTAGATTCTTCTTCCTCAAGTACTTTTCCAAACTCAGCCTCAGTGAGCATGCCAGCATCTTAGAAAAGTGCAGCCTAATGGGAAATGCCTAAAGCAACTAAGGAAAACAGTAATTCATGCATCCAAATCCCAGAGGGGGGGAAAAATCACAGCAGAGTAAATAGATAGGTAAATAACATAAAGAATATATCAACATTTATCAGTTTGATGTAGAATAAAGCAGGATTAAATATACATTGTAGACACTGGCGAATTCTGGCTCCTCCTTAGAGGCCATGGTCAAGGACACCTGGGAGGAGTCCCTTTTCCTTCAGTTTGCCCCGCTGCTTTCTGTCTGACCCACAAAAGGCCAGACGCACACTTTCTCTGCAGAGAAGCAAAACCTACTGGGGCATTTCTTCTTTACAACCAAATGCAAAGCTTCCCACTGTGTAAATAGATGGAACTAAGAGCCTAAGTGACACCATTCTCAATGCGGGAAATGTTAACCCTAAGTTTTCCCAGCAATGTGCTGGGATTCTCAGAGGCCGAAGGAAGCCCACACGGCCCTCTGCAAAAGCAGGGCAACCGTGTTCCACCAGTGAGCTTAGTCTCTGTAGCCTGCAGTTCAACCGCTGACTGCAGATGGCGTGCAGTGTCAGCAAGAAAGCAAGGATCCAGGTGGAAGGCAAGTGGTGTTGAGATGAGTGAATTGAACTTACTAAGACAAATTGCTTTCAGGCTCTTCTCAGTTGAGAAAAGCTCTTTGTCTACTATTACTAGCAAGAGACTTCTTTTCTTTCTGAGGTAAATGGCTACTTTTTGTCACTTGTGACTTGTTCATATGGCTTGCCCACTCTGACATTTCTGATTCTCCCATTTTCCATACAGATAGAAGTCCTCATTGTTTCTCATATCAGATCTTCCTGTTTCTCCATCTGTCTCCTTCCTCTGTGGCCACTTAACCCCCTTTGTGGCACTCATGGTATTGCAGGTGATCTCAACTGCCTCAGTGGTAAACCACTTGCCTGCCTATGTAGGAGACACGGGTCCCATCCCTGGGTTGGGAAGATCCCCTGGAAATGGAAATGGCAACCCACTCCAGTATTCCTGCCTGGGAAATCCCATGGACAGAGGAGCTTGGCAGGCTACAGTCCATGGGGTCGCAGAGCTGGACACGACGGAGCGACTAAACAACAACCGCAACAACACCTTGAAAAGACCAAACTGGAACCTGCTGTTTCTCAGTGGTTCTGAACTGCTTTGCCCCACCACCATCTTCTCCAGTCTTCCTGCTGAAAAAAATCCTGCCATATTGTAAGGAGACAAGTAAATAATGAATCGGCTCCTCCCGGCTAAGAGAGGCAACTGCTAGCAAAGCATGAGGAAGAGAGAAGATAAGTAACAGTTCTGTACTGTATACTTGAAAGTTGCTAGTGGAGTAGATCTTAAAGGTCCTCACCCTAACAACAACAACAACAACAAAAGGGTGTGTTTATTGTGGTGAGCATTTCGCAATTGTATACCAAATCGCATACCCTAAATGTATGCAATGTTACGTGTCAGTTACATCTTAATAGAGCTGGAAGGAAAAACAAAGAAAGGGATGACGAGAGTAACATTTTTCACTTATGTTTTTGCCCTCCAGAAAAGCTGCCCAAGGTGAACTTCCATAGTTCTCTTCTGAGACTCTTCTCATCATATAGTCTGGGAAGAATTGGGTTCACTGTAAGTAAATGATGAAAGGTCAGTTGAGTCATTACACAAAATGATCCCCTAGTGACAGGAAAGTGTGAGTGTCCCCCTCAAAGTGCTAACTTTCAGTCAGGGTGGAACTTCGCTCTGAGAAAACTGGGCTCCTCAAACCTAAACCTTGATAAAAGATGTCAGCGAGACAAGAAGTTAGAAAAAGGAGGGTAATTATTGTTTTTTAGTCATGCATGAGTACTTTGCTCAGGTGGGTATTAACTCAGTCGAGGCCAGAGGATGAAAAAGGCAGAGGATGAAAGACAAGAGAGCCAAAGAAAAGAAAAAAGACACAGAGGAAGAGGCATGAAAAGAAGAAAGAGCAAGTGACAGGTATAGTATTTTTTTATTTGTCCCGACTGCATTTGAAATTTCTGGGTTGCAAAAAATTGAATCCCCCATGTCTCAAAGCCCCTCCAGGTAATTGAAAACAGTCACCATCTGCCTCCCAGAGGAAGCTGATCCTTGGCTTTTATCAACTGCAGTAAACTCTATTTTAGAATATATTTGTTACAAGTATCAGAATTCTCTCCCTGGAATTATATTTTTGGCATCTCTGTATCTCTATCTTTTGCAAAGGTACAATAAAAGACCATGTTAAAAAAATAAACTTTTGTGTGCTTACACTTTGTTTTTATCTCCTAAACTTGACTGCCTAGATCTACATAAGATTGCTAAAAACTTGAAGCTCTTTGAGGGCAGAGTAGTTTTACCTTTCTCTCAGAACTTTATTAAAGTATTTGTTTGGCAATAATATGTCATTTCACGATATGATGAGCCAAGAAATAAAAGTTGCTTGATAATAAAACATTAAGTTGTGCTCACTTCGGCAGCACATATACTAAAATTGATAATAAAACATTAAGTAAATATCCATAATCTTTTATTTTTCACACACACATCATATACCTATATATATTTAAATTTTGGGGGGGTATAGTTGATTTACAATGTTGAGCTAGTTTAAAGTGCACAGCAAGATGAATCTGTCATATAAATACATATATCTGCTCTTTTTTTAGATTCCTTTCCCATATAGGCCACTACAGAGTACTGAGTAGAGTTCTCTGTGCTCTACAATAGGTCTTTATTCACTGTCTAGTTTATATATAGTAGTGATATATTCAAACTATCATGTCTATTCTAAAAATTTAGAATATACAGATATATACAAAAAAGAATAAAATTCTCATGTAATTCCACCTTCCAACAGTTAATAACTATTCTTAAAATACTGGGGTCGGTGTATATGTATGTATATAATATACACATATAATTTATTGTGTTAAGATGAATCATTGGCTATATACTATTTGTCACATTTTTTTTCCATTTAACAATATAGTTTTTCATGGATCTCTTTTCATTTTATTAACTACTATGTAAAATCCTAAAATTTTTAATAAATGCATATGTTCCATTATATCAAAGATTATTTACCCAATCTGTTCAATTTATGATCAGGTATTTTTACAGGTTCCAATTATCTGTATGTGGAACAATGGCTGAGATGAACATTTTCAACATTAAATCTCTGGGTACATTCATGATTATTTTGTAATTCTATTAAATGGAATTATGAGATCAGAGGATTCAGCCTTTTAAAGTTGACTGTTTTATATTGCTAACTTAATAAACTGAAAGCCTCTATTAATTTATTCTTCTACCAGCAGTGGGCTTACATATATCTTCAAAGTAAGTTGTCAAATAGCAGATCCCATCCAAAAACAGGTAATTTTCTTTTTATGACCCCAATATACATTTGTGGTAGATAGTAACAATTTTAGCAATATGATCATAAAGATCTTTTATTGGTTTGGTTGCAATAATAATGAAAGTTAACATGTTTCATTAGTCAAAGATATTTCTATGAATAGAAAGTTGGCATCTGTACATGATTTCATGATCAACTGTTTTAGGCATAGAACAGAGAAGTCTTATGTACAAGGTGGCCTAAGGAGCAGACCAAGAACAGAAAACCAAACTCATTGCTCAGTCATCCACTCACTGGTTCTCTCTTTCAGCATTTATTGACTATCCCCATTTCCACCGTTCTGTGTTCTATTCCACGGACACTCAAAACTAAGACAAACACAAAAATCTAGTTCTTGTAACAGACCATATATTTCCCAGAAATTGCTTCAAAAATTCAGAAGTTTCTAACAGTTGTCCAAAATGGCAGCTGATCATTTTACAAAACCAAATTAGCAAAGCCCTGATTAATGAAATGATTGATTACTTAATCAACTGACTTACACACCTGTACACCAGTGCATAAGCATATAAGCAGCTCTCATACACAAGGCACAGCCAATCCCGTGAGATGTCTCTGCTCTTAGTAGCTTCAGAGCTAATACAAAAGCTCAATGGTAAAGAGTCTACCCACCAATGCAGGAGGCATGGGTTTGATCCCCAATCCAGGAAGATCCCACAAGCTGCAGAGCAATTAAGCCGCTGGCCACAGCTACTGAGTCTGCGCTCTAAGAGCCGGGGAGCTACAACTACTGAAGGCTGCGAGCCCTAGAGCCCATGTTCTGCAACAAAAGAAGCCCCTACACTGCAGCTGGAGGGCAGCCCCACCACTCGCCACAACTGGAAAAAAGCCTGCACAGTGAAGAAGACCCAACATAGCCAAAGATAAATAAATAGAATTATTTTTTTAAAAAGACTTGGAATAAACACATAAAACTTTAACTAGCAATCCATGGTACAGAAAGAAAATACCACCGAAAAGAGATTCAGCTGAGTGAGAGGACTGGCTTTGCTCTTAAAAGCTGCAGTGGTTGGAAGTAGAACCCAGGCTTTGGCTTAATGGACGGTGGAATGCAGATGATAAAGAAGGACACAGAGTAGAAAGTCAGCCCCAGAAGCCTGGGAGCAAGATCCAATGGGGAGGAGGAGGATGAGAACTCCAGGACAGCCTTGTTGGAGCAGAGAGTACAGTGTTAGGAAGAGAAAAAACATGCTGGAAACCAGCTGAAGCCAGATTGCTACATATGATGAAAGCAAGTCTCAGGCTGCAGGGCTCCATCCTAAGGCAGTGGGGAACCAGAGAAGATTTTAGAGGAAGGAGATGCAGGTGGGGACAGGACTGTGCCCCACAGAGAGCAAGCTGGGGCCGGGGGGGGGGGGGGGTGGAGAGAGACTAACATCAGGAGGCCAGTTTGGAGACTGTAGCAACGATCTCGGTGTGAAGTCATTAGGTGCTGGAGACTAGGTAGATACAATGAGATGAAAATGGGGAGGAATTTCAGATATCAGAACACACTGAGTTTTAGGGGGTTGTGGAAGCTTTTGTCCCTGGTCACCCTTCCTTCACATGACCAATTAACCAAGAAATGACAGCAGATTGCCTCTCTGGCCCCACCAGTGTTTATTCTTCTCTGTCCCCTGACTTGGAGACAATTCTGACATCAGACAACTGTAAAACCAAATGTTTATCTTAGTAACTCATACTGGAGTATTGTCAACATAATTATTAAAAGATACCTTATAGATTAAAAGCTCCCCCAGTGGCGCAGATGGTAAAGAATCTGCCTGAAACGCAGGACACACAGTTTCCATCCCTGGGTTGAGAAGATACCCTGGAGAAGGCAATGGCAACCCACTCCAGTATTTTTCCCTGGGGAAGTCCATCGACAGAGAAGCCTGGAGAGCTACAATCCACAAGGTTGCAAAGAATGGGGCACGACTGAGCAACTTTCACTTTACATATTAAAAAGGACCAAGTCTTCACTATGAACATGTACATTACATATAAATCACACATTATTGTGTATCTATGGCGTTTTGATTCATATATGCTACTAACTTTGGAGGAAGTAAAGCTTTTATTAGATATCCCATGCTCAGAAAATGTTAAAATAATTTGCAGAAAATATTTCAAAGTCTCTCTAAACGGCTCAGAAGCATTAGCAACTTAGGAAAGACTATGTCTTGCTAAAAAGCATGAATTACCTACTGTCTTTTTCAAATGAGAATTTAAGAATGTTTATTAAAAAAGAAATAAATTTTCCATTTCAGCTCATTTGGCTTCATCTGCCATTAAATCCAACATATACCCAAGAGTTACACTGATGTACTTAAATATTGTTTCTGCGTTGAGATTGCCTAATGAGGCAATTAGTGGAACTCCTCAGATAGCTGGACCAAACACTTTTCGGCAGAAGAGGTCCACTCAAGCAACAGTGCAAAGTGCTTACACTCCCTGCCCACTTCTGTTTGACAGTGTGTCTTAGACAAGTGGTGATTTTGGAAGGCAGACAAAACCATGCACTTTGCCCAAATGGATAAAGAAGGAGCTTGAGGCCAGTGTGTGTGAAAACCATGTAAAAGGCAGAGTGTTGATGAATAGAACCAGGTCCTTCCTTCCCTCTGAATTATAGTTTTGTGCCTTTGCTCAAACCCAAATCTATCCAAACTTCAGTCTTTGAGGAACCACTTGTTTTTGCTGTTGTTTTTGTTGCCCTCTGTTTAATCATTTGCTTTCTTTAAATATAAATGACTGACTTTCTTTACGCTGATTCAAAACATTTACTAAATTTCATTTTAAAGGAAACTATTTATTACTGGCATAAATGGAAAATCAGAATCCCTTGACACAAACAATAAAAGGAAGTTCCATGGCACTAAAACCATGTTATTAAGAGAGGCTGCAATACTATTTTCTGGCAAAACTTGACACCTGAGATACTATCTTTCTGTTGCAGGGGGAGATTAGCAAAGACTGGAGAAGTTTTCAAGTTATTTCAGCATCAGATAGAAATTTTCTCCTTGACTCCATCATAAGGACTGAAAGAGAATTGAAAATGAAATAGCTTCTACCCAAAGTGTTTTTTTTTTTTTTTTATTGGCTGATTTATATTTAACAAACACACACAGCAATCACCAGGTGCCAGGCTTATTTTAAGTCATTTATAACCATGAACTCCTCTAATTCTCATAATGACCCTGTAAGGTAGTACTATTCTTATCCCCAGTTTACAGAGGAGGAGAATAAGGCAAGAAGAGGTTAAGTGATTTGATCAAGGCCACATGATTAAAAAGTAGCAAAGCCAGTGTTCAGATGCTGGTGGTTCACTGGTTGTCTCAACACCTCCTCACACTGCCCATGTGGGAGTGGGACTCAGTATATAAAGTCATGTTCACACGCTACCTCACATCACAGCGTGTGCCAGTCAAACCATCAACGCACATTCTTTCTCTTCTTGGATGGTTAGCATTGATGTGCTTGAATGGTTACTTGAAGTTTTAATATTAACATATCACTTTTAAAAAATTTATTTTTTAATTGAAGGGTAATTGCTTTACAGAATTTTGCTTTCTGTCAAATCTCAACATGAATTAGCCATAGGTATATATATATATATCCCCTCCCTTTTGAACTCCCCTCCCATCTCCCTCCTCATCCCACCTCTCTAGGTTGATACAGAGCCCCTGTTTGAGTTTCCCAAGCCATACAGCAAATTCCTCTTGGCTATCTGTTTTACATATGGTAATGTAAATTTCCATGTTACTCTTTCCATACATCACACCCTCTCCTCCCCTCTCCCCATGTCCATAAGTCTATTCTCTATGTCTGTTTCTCCATTGCTGCCCTGTAAATAAATGCTTCAGTACCATTTTTCTAGATTCTGTATATATGCATTAGAATACAATATTTATCTTTCTCTTTCTGACTTACTTCATCTGTATAATAGGTTCTAGATTCATCCACCTCATCAGAACTGACTCAAATGCTTTCCTTTGTATGGCTGAGTAATATTCCATTGTGTATATGTACCACAACTTCTTTATCGATTCATCTTTCAGTGGACATCTAGGTTGCTTCCATGTCCCAGCTATTGTAAATAGTGCTGCAGTGCACAGTGGGATACATGTGTCTTTTTCAGTTTTGGTTTCCTCAGGGTTTATGCCCAGGAGTGGGGTTGCTGGGTCATATGGTGGTTTTCTAGTATTTTAAGGAATCTCCATATTGTCTTCCATAGTGGCTTTATCAATTTACATTCCCACCAACAGCGCAAGAGTGTTCCCTTTTCTCCACACCCTCTCCAACATCTATTGTTTATAGACTTTTTGATGATGGCCATTCTGACCAGTGTGAGGTGCTATCTCATTGTAGTTTTGATTTGCGTTTCTCTAATAATGACAGATGTTGAGCATCTTTTCATGTGTTTGTTAGCCATATGCATGTCTGGAGAAATGTCTGTTTAGGTCTTTTTCCCACTTTTTGATTGGGTTGTTTGTTTTTCTGGTATTGAGTTGTATGAGCTGCTTGTATATTATGGAAATTAATCCTTTGTCAGTTGTTTCATTTGTTACTATATTTTCTCCCATTCTGAGGGTTGTCTTTTCACCTCACTTATAGCTTCCTTTGCTGTGCAAAAGCTTTGAAGTTTAATCAGGTCCCACTTGTTTACTTTTGTTTTTATTTACATTACTCCAGCAGGTGGGCCATAGAGGATCTTGCTTTGATTTATGTCTCCGTGCATTCTGCCTATGTTGTCGTCTAAGAGCTTTATAGTTTCTGGTCTTACATTTAGGTCTTTCATCCATTTTCAGTTTATCTTTGTGTATGGTGTCAGGAAGTGTTCCAATTTCAGTCTTTTACATGTAGCTGTCCAGTTTTCCCAGCACCATTTATCAAAGAGTCTGTCTTTGCCCCATTGTATATTCTTGCCCCCTTTGTCAAAAATAAGGTACCCATAGGTGCATGGGTTTATTTCTGGGCTTCCTATCTTGTTCCATTGGTCTATATTTCTGTTTTTGTGCCAGTACCATACTGTCTTGATGACTGTAGCTTTGTAGTATAATCTGAAGTCAGGAAGACTGATTCCTCCAGCTCCATTCTTCTTTCTCAACACTGCTTTGGCTATTCAGTGTCTTTTGTGTTTCTATATGAATTGTGAATTGTTTTGTTCTGGTTCTGTGAAAAATGGTAATTTGATAGGGATCACATTGAATCTGTAGATGGCATTTGGTAGTATAGTCATATTCACAATATTGTTCCTTCCTACCCAGGAACATGGAATATCTCTGTGTCTGTTTATGTCTTTGATTTCTTTCATCAGTTTCTTATAATTTTCTGTGTACAGTTCTTTCATCTCCTTAGATAAGTTTATTCCTAGATGCTTAATTCTTTTTGTTGCAATGGTGAATGTGATTGATTTCTTAATTTCTCTTTCTGATGTTTTCATTGTTAGTATACAGAAATGAAAGTGATTTCTCTGTATTGATTTTGTATCTTGCAAGTTTGCTAAATTCACTGGTTGGCTCTAGTAATTATCTGATACTCTCTTTAGGGTTTTCTACATACAGTATTATGTCATCTGCAAACAGTGAGAGCTTTACTTCTTATTTTCCGATCTGGATTCCTTTTCTTTCTTTTTCTTCTCCGATTGCTGTAGCTAGGACTTCCAGAACTATGTTGAATAATAGTCTTGTTCCTGACCTTAGGGGAGATTGTTTCATTTTTTTCCCCATTGAGAATAATGTTTTCTGAGGGCTTTTCATTTTATGGCCTTTACTATGTTGAGGTAGGTTCCTTCTTTGCCCATTTTTTGAAGAGTTTTAATCATAAATGGGTGTTGAATTTTGTCAAAGGCTTTTTCTGCATCTATTGAGATTATCATTTGTTTTTTAATCTTTCTATTTGTTAATATGGTGTACCACATTGATTGATTTGCATATATTGAAGAATCCTTGCATCCCTGGAATAAACCCAACTTGATCATGGTATATGAGCTTTTTGATGTGTTGCTGAATTCTATTTGCTAAAATTTTGTTGAGGACTTTTGTATCTATGTTCATCAGTGATATTGGCCTGTAGTTTTCTTTTTCTGTGTTGTCTTTGTCTGGTTTTGGTATCAGGGTGATGGTGGCCTCATAGAATGAGTTTGGAAGTGTTCCTTCCTCGGAATTTTTTGAAAGAGTTTTAGAAGGATAGGCATTAGCTCTTCTCTAAAGGTTTAATAGGATTCTCCTGTGAAGCCATCTGGTCCTGGGCTTTTGATTTTGGGAAGATTTTTGATCACAGCTTCAATTTCAGTGCTTTTAATTGGGTTGTTCATAATTTCTATTTCTTCCTGGTTCAGTCTTGGAAATATCACTTTTAAATTAATATGTTTTTATCCATTAGAAACATTATAATATGTAAATACATTATAATATGTAAATATTAATATGTTTCTATCCATTCCCTTTCTACCATATATGTCTTTAATGTACAAGACCTTGTAGACAGCATTTATTAATAGTTGGGTGATTTTTCATCCGTTGAGTTATTCTATGTCTTTTGATGGAAAGTTTACATTAAAGGGAGTTGTTGATAGAATAGGGCTTCATTTTGCCATTTTTTAACTTGTTTTCTTTCTGTCTTGCAGCTTCTTTTTTACTCTTTTTCCCTCTTGCTGTCTTTCTTCATGTTTTGTTGATTTTTTTTTTTTTTTGTAGTTACATGCTTTGATTCCTTTTTCATTTTCTTTTGTATATCTTCTATGGGTATTCTCTGTAGCTACCACTGGGACAACATGAAACATGGTAATGACGGTCCATTTTAAGCTAATGACAAATTGACTTCAAATGAATACAAGTACTCTACACTTTTCTTCTCTAGACACACACTTCATGTATTGATCTCACAAATTACTTCTTTTTATGTTGACATCCATTAACATTTTTATAGTTATAGCTATTTTTCACATATTTGTCTTTTAAGTTCTTTACAAGAATTAAAAGTAGTTAATACACCACCAAGTAGACAGTGTTACAATATTTTGTATTTGTCTGCATATTTACCTTTATTTGTAAGCAACTTTCATATGTTTTTGTGTTGCTGTTTAGTGCCCTTTCACTTCAACTTAAAGGATTTTCTTTATCATTTCTTGTAAGGTAAATCTAATGGTGATGAACTCCCTCAGCTTTTGTTTGAAATTTTTATCCTTCATTTTTCAGGGATCGTTTTGCCAGACATACTATTCTTGGTTTATAGGGCTTTTTTCTTCCACTGCTTGGAATATATCATCACACTCCCTTCTGGCTTGCAAATCTGCTGAGAAATCCACCAGTAGTCTAATGTTGATAGCCTTGTATGTGACCAACACTTTTAGTGGTCTTACTGCTTACAAAATTCTTCTTATCTTTCACTTTCTACAATTTATAGCATGTCTCACTGCATATTTCTTTGAGTATATCTTAGTTATAGACCATTAAGTTTCTTAAATATGAATTCACTCTTTCCCCAGATTTTGGTAATTTTCAGCCATTATACAGTATCTTTAAATATGTTTTCTGTCTCTTTCTCTCTTTCTTCTCTTTCTAGGACTCCTATAATATGTATATCATTCCTTCTGATGATGTCCCATAAGTCCATTAGGCTTTCATTTTTTTTTCTTTTTGTTTCCCTGACTGGATAATTTCAAATGATGTGTCTTTGAGTTTGCTGACACTTTCTTCGGCTTGATCAAGTCTGCTGTTGAATCCCTCTAGTGAATTTTTCACTTAGGTTATTGTATTCTTAAGCTCCCAAAACTTGTTTTGTTCTTTTCTGTACAATATTTTTGCTAACAATCCTAATAATCTCATTTTGTTTATACATCATTTTCTTGAGTTCATAGAGCATTTTCATGTTTAATTCTTCGTCAAGCAATTCATATATGTCCATTTCTTTAGGCTCAGTTTCTGGAGATGTAGTTTGTTCTTTTGGGGGGTCATGTTTCCCATTTCTTGTGTCTCAAAACTTTGCATTGGCATCTGTGCATTTGGAAAAAAAAAAAACAGCCAATTTTTCCAATCTTTATGGACTGGCTTCCTCCAGGGGAAGCCCCTCGCCAATCAGCTTAACTAGAGATCCTTGGGGCCTGTAAAACTTCTGGGGGGCAGGGTGCATCGTCTCTGGGCTTTTACCTATAATTTCGCAGAGTCTTGCCAATTGCTTATTCATGAGGTCTTTATCTCTTGCGCCCTCTGGTGTCTATCTGTAGCACTGCAAGTTATCTGGTTCTACCGCAGTAAGCCACCCACTCTCTCTCGTTCTCAGTAGCCAATGTTCTTCGTCATTCGAAGTATGCCAACTCTGTTGCAGCACCTCAAGTCAGACAAGACAGATATCAGTCAGTCAGGCAACTCTCTGAAAAGCCAGAACACTGAATGTACATTCCATTCTTCTTTTTCCCCCTGAGGAGGAAGCCACGAGATGGCATGTTCTCTTCTGGCACTGTGCTGTGCTGGCTTGCGGAAGAGGTTGACATGGGTAAAGTGAAATTTCTCTTTCTACTGTTTCCATGTAACTATTCTCAGCTTCGTACTCACCTGGGGGTACTGCAACCTCTTAACTGGATTCTAGAAATTTCATCACTATATTTTGATCCATATATAGCTTTTAAATTGGTGTTTCTATAGGGGAGTGAGGGCTAGGATTCCTACTTGACAGTCTTGCTGACATCACTCGTGTGTATGTGTGTGTGTGTGTGTATGTGTATTACTCTGACTGGGATTATTTTAAAATGAATTGTGTATTGCAATACCACCTAGAAAGTATTATAGGTTGAACTGATTCTAAACAGAGTAAGAAAATTTGAATGAACTCCAAACTGGATGTCTCCTTCCCCAATCTCTTCCAGATCCATATTTACTACTGGTTACCTAGATTTTCTGTGACTTGAATGACTAACACTGGGTGACTAAAATAACTTGACTTACTAAGGTATAAAGAAACCTTATTTTTATCCTCTCCTTGCATCACCCCTGCAAATACATTCAACCAATCCTTTTTCACTCTGACTCACTGAAATCTTGTGTAAATCATAAGGATTTCTCTATCACTTTCAGATATTATCAAATCATCTCAATTTTCAAATAATAAAATACCCCATCCAGCCTAATTTTCAAACTCTAAACTCTAACTCAATTTATGGCATCACCCCCTCCTCCAGCTCAGGGCTGATAACAGGTGAAGGAATCTGAATTGGGAGAGGGGGCCTGGAGGATTTCACCCTGTCCCCATTTTCCCAACTTGCTTTACCACTGATTCCCCTTTCATGATGCTGCCTCTAACTCCACAGAAATGGAGCAGTGCACAGAAGAGAGGTAAGGGAGGTAAGAAGAGAGGTAACTATCTTACTTCTGGATTCTGGTATTGTTGCTATTCAGTGGCTAAGTTGTGTCCAACTTTTTGCGACCCCATGAACTGCAGCATGTCAGGCTCCCCATCCTTCACTATCTCCTAGAGTTTGCTCAAACTCATGTCCATTGAGTCGGTGATGCCATCCAACCATCTCATCCCCTGTCGCCCCCTTCTCCTCCTGCCCTCAATTTTTCCTGCATCAGAGTCTTTTCCAATGAGTCGGTTCTTCACATCAGGTGGCCAAAGCGTTGGAGCTTTAGCTTCAGCATCAGTCCTTCCAATGAATATTCAGGATTGATTTCCTTTAAGATTGACTGGTTTGATCTGCTTGCTGTCCAAAGGACCCTCAAGAGTCTCCTCCAGCACCACAGATCAAAAGCATCAGTTCTTTGGTACCCAACTTTCTTTATGGTCCAACTCTCACAGCTGTATATAACTACTGAAAAAGCCTAGCTTTGACTATATGGACCTTTGTCAGCAAAGTGATGTCTCTGCTTTTTATCGTGCTGTCTAGGTTTGTTAGCCTGGCGTTGATGGGATGCTTTCTGGACTCTGTGGAGACCCTCCACCATCACTGGGGACCTCCTCAGTTCTCTTGACATGGCCAATGTCTCTATCCATGGGCTGCTTATGATTTCCCCTCCATCTCTGATACATATGGAGACGCCCCTTCCCTGTTATAGTGACTCCACTTTGCCAACAGAATGAAGGTACTGCATGGCACAATATTCAAACTCTTCACAATGTTTTCCGAGTCTGCATTCCCTTCCACTCTGCTCACATTCTGCTCACATACCAAATACGGCTCTTGCCCCAAATATTCTATATTTTTCACACACTCACGTCATTGCACAGATTATTCCTTCCCTTCTACTTCTCTTGACAATCCCTATCCATCTTTCATGCATATAGAAGAGAATCCTCTTCTTCTGCTTTACTGTATCCCCCAGAGAGGAGGAAAATGCCCACATCACTCTGGCAGACACCTTTCAGATGGCACTGCACCAACCCTCATCAGTCCTGACTTTCTCAAAACCAGAAGGGGCAGTGGCAGCTGACATGACTATGGTGAGCCTCATCTCCACTGGGCCTCTTTGTTTTCTCTTTCAGTGAATGGCATTATTTGTCTCAAAAGAGACATTTCTGATGTCCCTCAAAACAGAAACACCTCTCTTTTCTTTCCCTCCCTTCACTTATTACACATTTTTTAATTAAGAGGAAATTTTGTACCACTTGGCTCAATTTTTTGTGTGCAAACCCTAACAGTGAGAACCCTAGAAAGAAAGGGGAATGAGTCAACAAATGGCATTTAGTCAACAAACCAGATCTTGACTCTCTAGGAGAAACCCAACTCAAGTGCTGTCTCTTCTGTGAAGCCTTCTCGACCTTCCCAGCCATGCAGCTACCCTGTCCTTCATGTCCCCAAGGCACTCTGGTGATAGCACATGGTGTAACAACAATGTTCTGTGTGACGATGCCTTCTGCTGAACTGTGAGCTCAGCTGGATCCCCTGGGTTTCTTTCAGTTTTGTATTTATAGCAAACAAAAGAGAGCAGAGCATATAGATACTGAAAAAAGACATCCATCTAATTATCAGAAGAGCAAACACAGGGCATTGTAGAGTCCCAGGGCCCAAAATCACTTGCTTCAAAATTGTCTCCAAGACAATCTGCACATATAAGAAGGAAGAATAAAAGATCTCCTAAGGATATCCAAGATGGTGGGTCTATCTTACAGGAGCAGAACTCAGAACTAATCAAACATGTGCATGCTAAGTCGCTTCAGTCGTGTCTGACTCTTTGTGACCCCGTGGACTGTAACCCACCAGGCCTCTCTTTCCAAGGGATTCTCCAGGCAAGAATACTGCAGTGGGTTGCCATGACCTCCTCCAGGGGATCTTCTTGACCCAGGGGTCAAACCTGTGTCTCTTACATCTCCTTCAATGGCAAGTGGGTTCTTTACCACTACCGTCACCTGGGAAACCCGATCAAACGTGGAGCTAGGAGGAAAAAAGGTAAGAAAAGTGTTCTATAACAGATAGCTGGCGAACACAGGCAGAGGCAGTTGAACTGGACCTGAAAACAGGAGCATTTTTGAAAAACTCCTTCTGCAAGCATGTAGGAGAGGGTTTTCAGCCCCATTTTTCATCAAGGTCATTGTTTTTTCTCCCCAAACATCTCTATTTCTTTGTGTCCAAGATACTTGTTTTCATTGTATTCTATAGCCTTACCATGTCCACCACACATTTATGAACAACAAAAACCAAAGTAATTGGTGATAAGGCATCAACAGTGATGCAGAGACTGAATACGAGTCTAGTTGATTCTGTTTCCACCATCAGCAAACAGGTATGCCTTCAGTAGGCTGATAAATGTATTCACTTTCCAACATGCCACTAAGATTTCTTTGGAATCAAGCAGTTCACTATGTTGAAGTTGGCTCTTTTTTTTTTCCTAGAAACACTCTAGCCAGCTAACATTGAATTTATGGCTTTGCAGAATTCCCTGAGAATAGGTGAAGTGAAAAATCGTACCCATGTTGTCTACAAATTCCAAGAATAACGTTCCTGTCTATCCATCCATACAGGGGAGTTTACATGCCATAAACATATGGATGAAAACAGTAATTCACAAGCATCACAAGCAGGTTTTTTTTAAGTGTGGGGAAAATACAGTAAATTTCAAAATCTACTAAAAAAAAAAGTAGGGTAGAATTTTTCTGTTCCATTTTGCATCTTATTCCTCATTCATTGTAAAATATATTTGGTACAACTAATTTAAAATGTATTCTTTAGGCTTATACATGGGCAAAAACTACTCCTCTCATAAGAATAGAGTAAAGCTTTGTCAGTATAGTCATTTTAGAAGAAGGAAAATATTGCCCATATATAAATTTCAGTATTTTATCATACTCCCGTGCCTGTTTAGTTTTCTCATACTGATTGCTAATCCTCATGCATGCCTTTACACACAAATTTTTCAAAGAGAAATATTTTTAAGGAGAAAACTTTCAACTAACGTCTTTACCTTTTAGCTATTATGTGTGTTTGACAAGAAGTTATAACTGGAGAGACCACCACATAATTAGATATTATCTCTCTATCTGAGCCTTCTCACATAATATTCACCCCTGAAGAGTCTTGTTCTAAGACTCTCACAGATTGTCATGTTAATAATTTTCTGTGCCTGCATACTTGCAAAATTGGACTTCAGTCAAAATTGTTCTTGAAAATACAACTCAAAGATTGGCAAACACCTTAAAAAATTAATCATGCTTTCTTTATATTAAAAAAAAATCTTTCTATTGTTCCTAAATCAGAACCATTAAAATAGTGGGCAGCCAATAAATACCATTTGTGGTTAATAACCATATGCATATTCAATGACTCCTGCTGTGCTGAGTTCTGAAAGGTGGGTGTAGCAATTATTTTTTGACCTTGCTCCAGAGAGGAGAAACTGAAGAGGAGGAACATTTATTGAAGTTATCACCTTAAGAGTCTCAGTAGATTCTGGGATGAGATGGGGGACCCATCATTCCCCAGACACTCCACACCCCAGTCTTTCCTGCTCCTACGCTGGCTGGGGAAGATAACAGCTATTTGGTGATATTAAGTAAAATAATAATAATGCACTCTATTTACAAGGCACTTATCCTCCATTGGCATGCAAGGTGTCTGCCCGGAAGCACAGCAGTGAAACAATTAAACTTTATTGAGCTGTCTAATGTCATCCCCGTGTGGATGTTGGCGAATGGTAAGACCTCGCTCGGGGTTCTTTTGTATAAGACTTGCGTTTTCACTATAACCACCGTTGATTCTTTGTGTATCTCTAATTTCTTTCCATAACATCAATAAAAGAGAATATTGAGGGGAGAAAGGTCTCTTCCAAACAGGGGGTCTGACTCTCGGCTGTGATTTGCTTAGCAATTGGAGACTTTGTATACAGTTTCTTCCAGCAAAAGGTGAAAAATGCAGAAGCAATGGCTTTAAAAAAAAAAAAACATGGTGAGCAGCAGGAAGCCCTCTCTGTCCAATTACAAGGTGATCCCAGTTCATTTTTACGGTTTGTTTCTTTTTTTTTTTTTATCACATATGTTTCCAAACACAGTCTTGATGTCCTGTGGGGCTGCTTTTGTAAAAAGCCATAGCTTCTGATTTAAGGAGCTTCAAAAATAGCACTCTGCTTCTTCAGTCTGAAAGAGAGCAGTCAAATAACAGCACATTTATTCTCTTTGAAAAATAGAAAGATGTCAAAAGCAAAGTTCACAGCAAAATTAGGTTGATTTGTTTTGTGCTTCTGTGATTCTGGCTGTGGAAGTAAATAGGAATTTAAAAAAGAAACAGTGGTTTGTTTAATAAGCAAAAACTGCTATTAAAATGAATTTTGTGCTCAAAAACTTATGCTGGCAGGAAGAATCATCAATTATACAAGCTCCAGAGGGGAGTGGGGAGACTAAAGCTTGACTTGTAGCCACAGTCAGCCGTTTTCCCCCTAGTCAGCATACAATTCGGGCAACACGTTCAGAAAAAGGGACAATCTCATTACTTTGATACAAATGATCGGTGGCTCTCAGAGATCCTCTGTGTTGGTTGTGACAGATGCTAAGCAATAATCCTGCCATTACAGCTTCCACCATAAAAGCAGCTTTGGCTAGTAGTGACAAAAGGGTGGGTCTGATTTGGAAAACTTTCAGGAAATGCCCCGGTGAGATTCTCTAGGAAGAAGCCACCAAAAGTTCTAATCAAGAGCATCCGTGGCACAGGCCCCTTTGCTGCACCGCAAGACTTGACACTTTGCAGCCCAGTTCTGACAGTTCTGCCGCCCAGCCTCATCTATTTCTAGGGATGGAGCATCAGCTTTTTTACAGGGTCCTGCATCACCCCGTGCTTTTTTTTTTATTTGTAGCTATAAGGTCAAGAGTGAAAACTGGATCTAGCTCTCAGCTCCAAGAAAGCAGCCATAGGATTCCTTCTTCCAGAGCTGCATCTGATGGAAATTTTCCCAATTTTTGAAGTGATAAGGGTCTGAAATCAGTTCTGAAAACTGGTTGGGAAACATCATTTCCATTTGCAAGTAAAATAGACTGCTGCTGCTAAGTCCCTTCAGTCGGGTCCGACTCTGCGACCCCATGGACCACAGCCCACCAGGCTCCCCTGTCCCTGGGATTCTCCAGGCAAGAACACTGGAGTGGGTTGCCATTTCCTTCTCCAATGCATGAAAGTGAAAAGTGAAAGTGAAGTCGCTCAGTCGTGTCCGACCCTCAGCGACCCCAGGGACTGCAGCCTTCCAGGCTCCTGCATCCATGGGATTTTCCAGGCAAGAGTACTGGAGTGGGGTGCCATTGCTAACCAGACTATTGTATACTGACTGGCTTCCCAGGTGGCTCAGATGGTAGAGAATCAGCCAACAATACAGAAGACCAGGTTCAATCCCTGGGTCAGGAAGATCCCCTAGAGAAGGGATTGGCTACTTGCTTCAGTATTCTTGCCTGGAGAATTCCATGGACAGAGGAGCCTGGCCAGCTACAGTCCATGGGATCACAAGAGTCAGACACAACTTGGCGACTAAACAACAATTGTATACTGACTGAGATTTTGGTGTTTGTCTTTGATTTTCTTTGTGACTGTTCCCAATGAGAGTGAATGGGAAGGGAAGCCTATGCCAAGAATTCTGAGTTTTCCAGGCTAGAACTTTGTTCTAATGTGATGGTACTATCAGTCATGTGGACCAAACAAAAATTTTGAACTTCTTTCTATTCCAGTTTTTTCCCATGAATATTAAGTTGGCCAAAAGATATAGGGGGGAAAAAACGTGCACTCTGCACCAATATGATGTTTTTCAGGAGCATAAATACTTCTGGAAGTACTGGTTATATCTCAATTTGTCTCAAGTGCATGAAGCTCCAGCATACTGTAAGGCCAGAGCACATGCTATTTCTTCTGACCGGAACATTCCTCCATTCTTAGCTTTATCCAGTTAGCTTCTGCTTTCTCTGCAGTTTCTAGCCCAGTAATCACTTCTTTAGGGTTGTCTTATCTGATGGCTCCTTATCACACGCTCTCTAAGCATGACATCACCTTGTTACCACTTACCCAGGTATAATTTTGCACCATTTGAGTCAGTCATTCTTTGATTAATGTCTTAAACAATAAACACAGACTAGAATGCAACAGACACCTGTATGCTGTACGCATGGGCAATTTTCAATCATGTGTGCAAAGATACAGAAATCAGTAAATCCACAGATAATTTAAAGACTAGTTTTTAACTAAGAGTTTCAGTCCTCTATCTTATCTCTCATCAATATACAAGTTAAAGAAAAGGGCAAAACTAACTCTCTTGTGTTTTCTTTCTCTCTTTATTCCCAATTCATCATAAACTCTCCAAACAAACATTGAAATGGTCACTACCAACAAAGAATAGAAAAATAGGATCCTCAGACTGGGGGCATGATATAGCAGAGGAAAGAGACAAAAAGTGAATACCAGCAGTCAGGTCAATGCAATATAATCAAACAAAACACCCAAGATTTGAGATCTTGGCTTTAGATAGCATGGAATAGAAGAAAATTTAGGGATTTTTTTCCCCCTTGTCTCTAGGTCTCCTCTTTAGATAAAAGCATAGATAATCTAGAGCCCTTTGATTTATTTTCCAGATAGACATATAAGAAGATATAAAGTAGGTAGGTAATCTGAAAGATACGTTGTCAATATTTTTATATAATTTATTCACTTTTTGTCCAAGTATAGTGGATGTTGCGTGGATTTTCAAGTATTATGACCATGTCCTCTAATAGCTGCCACTTCCTTTTCTCTCAGCTTAAATGATCCATTTTATTTTACCATACAGTCCATCTTTAGACACACTGATGTCTGATATCCCCACCATCTACTTATCTGGGGCCAACAAATTACTTTCCTGAGAATGATTCATGGTCCTACTGTTATGAGGCTGGAAACAGATGGAGAACCATTAGCTTGCTGGTGAGATGGGCAGTATCCCATAGACCACTCTGGTGGTCTACATGGAACTTGTGCAGCTTCCCAAGGAGCTAAGATGATAACAGACCTGTTCTGATATTGGAGATGCAAACCGCAAAGTACTGTAGGGGCTTACCAGAGCTCCAGGATGCAAAAGGTTTTCCATGAGAAGCAAACCCATTCCATTTGTGGCTTTTGCTAGTTTTGCACCATCAAGAAATGTATTTTTAAAAAACCTTTTCTGTAAAGCTAGCAAAAGCCACAAATTCGATACCTTTGGTTTACATGCAAAACATGATGCCCAATTCACGCTAGACTTTGTACTGCATTAGCTAATGTAATAGAACTTTTTCCAAGAAGTTCCCAGGTCAACCAGTTTAACCTTCGCATTGCAAATACACTTTGACTTGAGATCTCAGCAAAACATTTGCAAAGTGCTGAATGGTCATGTAATTGTTGATTTAAAACTTAAAATATTTAAAGGTTGTATTGCCCCCATCTCAACACTCCTAATAAGCTCTCATGAAACTCATGGGCCAAAATTGACGGTTGGCTCCATTAGTATCACAGAGACAAGTTCATATCATAGGAACAGGAAATAATTTCAGGTTAGAATCACTTGCTCAGCTGTGACATGATAAAAGGCAAACAGAACAAAGGAGCTCCAAGAAGAAAATTTATTCCTGGAAATAGTTAAAAGGCTTTAAATTAGAGTGGGGGGGGGGGGGCAAGTTGTAAATCTCACTTTTACAAAAACCTCCAACAGATTTCGTAAGCTATTCTCTAACACACATCAGATTCTGAAATCTCCATGAGTGTTGTTCTATAGTTTATTTTATTGTCTACAAATTAGGTTCAGTTGGATTTTCCAGGCTCTTATTGCCTTCTTTTCTGTGGAGACTGATGCTGAGATGAGTCAAATGATCACAACGCTCCACTCTGCAGCTTGGGGTGACTACACTTGTAAGGTAAGTAGAAATATTCCCATCACATTATATATAATCTATGATGTCAAAGTTGGGTTATTTGGTGTTCAGGTTTAAGGTATTATTTTTAGGAACACAACATAATTAGGAATGTATAAGAAACATCTGAGAATCTACTGGTCTTTCCTTATTAACCCTGTTACTTGTGAGTCTGATTTAAAAACAAACAAACAAACAAACAAACAAACTTGGAGTAATAGTAGAAGACTTTTTAAAATATGTCTCCATTATCTCCCAACCTATCATTAAGCTTTGGATTCACAGAAGCAAAATGGCCTTAGATGATGAAGATACAGATTATGGACTGAGGGCTACATAATTAAACATGTAAGATATCAAGGTAAAGTACCAGAATACATAAAGAGGATAATTTCTTTAGTCAGCAAATGGGCAATAACAGGAAAAGAATTTTTGTCTTGGGATAGCGAGCAGTTGTATAAACATATGATGCAAAGGCTTTTTCAAATAGACATAACATTGCCATATGTTCCATCTGAAAACTGCAGAGGGACTTGGGAAAATCAGAATGATTTAAGATCGCCTATACACATCTCTGCCACCATTTGGTTAGCTGAGCCCAACCAGCTAAAAGGAAGAAGCGTAGTTAAATAGGGACATGTTGAGAGACCATAATGTGCCCCAGAGATCTTTGTGTTAAGATAAAGAAAGCCATCAAACATCACCGACAAACTGCTGCTTCCCTTAAGATATGATGAAACGTGTGTACTACCTCTGGTCTCTCAGCTCTACAAAGTTCATGGAACGCTTTCCTCCAGATTCAGGCAGGAGCTGCTAAACATGGCAAGAGGGGTTTAAGACTATGGGGAGATATGGATTTGCTCTTCTTCAGTACTTAGCTATGAGAAAGACAAAGCTGCCAGGTGTCAAAAGACCAGTACAGTGAATAGATCAGTCTACACAAAGAGAAAGCAGCCCACCAAGCAGGCACCATGGAAACAGCAGAGCCTCAATGCCAAGTACAGGCTATGTCTGCACAGTATCAAATCAACCCATCGAAGGGTGAAAAATTCAACATGCACAAATGTTTTGTCTACATCACCTAACCCGTGTGTTTACTTTCTCTTTGTAACTGGGGTGGACAACAGTTTTGATATCATGTCAGCACAGCCACCATGTCAATAATTGGCACGTGAAGACAAGTCATTGTGTGTCAGTGATATAGACCACTACTCTTCATTTCATAAACTGAAGGGAGGGAAATCAGATTGATGTAGGGAGCAAATGATATTACCAGCAGCATGGATTCCAATGGCCAGTCTGCTCCATACTGGCTCCATACTGGCTTCATGAATCTTGGCAAGGTCCAACTCAGTAAGATGACCAGCAGTGATCCTTCTGAAAATTGCTTTTCATCCATTTAGAGGACCAGACCCTTCTTAATACACATATATGTTTATTGTCCAATTCTTTAATAAAGAGGGTAAGATAGGGACTTCTCCTGGCCAGAATTAATCAGGTTGCCCCTAAAACCTCATTTAACCTGGTGATTGCTTAAACATGCAGCTCAATTTGCCTCTACTGCTATCTACAGAGTCTTTTCTCAAAAATAAAAACAAAGTCTGTATCATCTGAAACTACCCAACCATAAAAACTTAAATAATACTATAATGAATCAAACCAAGCCGTTTGAATTGAATCAAAATTATGTCCCTGATATATTCATCCATACATGCATGCATTTTCTTATTATTTGATTCTGCATGGCACTTGATAGACTCTCCATTTGAAGTCTTTCTTCAGTTATGGAAATCCTTAGAACTATTTCTTCCTGTACTGACTTTCCTTTACAATCTCAATTCTTGTTCTCCTGCAAGTCCTACCCAATGAATGGTCAAACCTCCAGCTCTCCCCTCCACAGTCCTGAAATTTTATATCTTCCAGATTTTAATGTCATTGGGCCATGTTCACAGAGAATACCTCCCCCTACTTATACTCACTGATTCATCATTGGTGTACCCAGTATTTCTCCTCAACCCACTTAATGAATTTTTTATTTCAACAATCACGTTTTTCATTTCCAAGAAGTTGTAACTGCCAGATCTTGTTTCCTAAGTACCTCTTGTAGTTTAATAATCTCCTGTTCATATATCATGTTTGCAAAAAGCTCCTTTATCTCTCCGGTGAAATTAAATATTCTTAAAGCCATTTTTGAATTGTTTATATTCACATTCTTCAGGTCTAAAATGTTTCTGTTTGTGGTGTTAGTGTTTCTCTTCCATTGTGTTGTCCCTCCTCAGATTTTGGGTAATTCTTGGTTATCCACTGTCTTAGTTTTTGGTTTCCTCAAAAGAGAGCCTGAGAAAGTGGTGCAAGTAGTTTATTTAAAAGGAATCTTAAGAAGCATAGTTCAAGGAGTGATGAGGGTGATCTAGGTAAGCAGGAAAAGCCAAATATAAGGGAGTAATCAGAGACTGCTCAGTTCACACAGGACCTCTGAGTAGCATGTCCAGCACTCTCAGAACTGTCTGCAAAAGGATTTCCATCCCCATTAGTTGAGTGCTACCCCTGAGAATGTTCATTCCCTCCTACTTTTGGACTGTGCTTGCCTCTGGACCAAAGAAGTTCCCTTGGTTTTAGGGACAGGCCTGGGATGCAAAGCAGAGAAGACATGCACTTAAGGTTAGACTGTTCGGTGTGTGTCCAGTCATGCATGAAACTCTACAAGGCTGATGCAACCAAAAGTAAGAGGTGGCATCAAAGTTCTGCTGCGTGTACTTGTATGTGGAAGAAGTCTCCAATATGTATTGCGGGTTGTGATAGTTCCTGACAGAGTAAACTTTCTGCAGCAGCAACCTGACAGAGTAACCTTGAGCAGTGACATCAACCCCAGGACTTTAGCAGCAATATCTGACTGGGCCAGGAAGTATTGCCATCTTTTTGGAGTGCCTCTTTTTTCTTTAGTCCACAGATAGTTTTTAGGAATGAGTATGCTGCTGCTGCTAAGTCACTTCAGTCGGGTCCAACTCTGTGCGACCCCATAGACAGCAGCCCACCAGGCTCCCCCGTCCCTGGGATTCTCCAGGCAAGAACACTGGCGTGGGTTGCCATTTCCTTCTCCAATGCATGAAAGTGAAAACTGAAAGTGAAGTCACTCAGTCATGTCCAACCCTCAGCGACCCTATGGACTGCAGCCTTCCAGGCTCCTCCGTCCATGAGATTCTCCAGACAAGAGTACTGGAGTGGGGTGCCATTGCCTTCTCCGGAATGAGTATAAATAGCTTATTTTAAAGCGTTTTCTATAACAGCTTACAAGAGAAAAATGTATACACCTGTGCTCATTCGTCCACCTAATGTGTAAACTAGCTCTTCTGTTATTTGTCTTAAAGCATCACTTGCAAGATTAAAAAGATTCTCCTATTTCCAGTAGTCCTAGATTTAGAGAATACAACCACGCCGTGTGCATGCTAAGTTGCTTCAGTCTTGTCCGACTCTGCAGTGCTGTGGACCCAGCCCGCCAGGCTCCTGTGTCCATGGGATTTTCCAGGCAAGAATACTTAAGTGCGTTGCCATGCAATCCTCCAGCATCTTCCCAACCCAGGGATCAAACCTATGTCTCTTATGTCTCCTGCTCTGGCAGGCGGGTTTTTTACCACTAGTGCCACCTGGGAAGCCCATACATCCATACAATACTCATTTCTACTAGTTTCACCAACTTTGACCTTCTCTCTGCTTTCATTTCACTTGAATTCAAAATGTTAGTTATTGGAATTTCTTTTTTTTTTTTTGACAAAATCTGTCAATATTTTATTTTTTTTTCTACTTTATTTATTTTTTTTAATTTTTTATTTTTTTTTTTATTTTTTAGATTTTAAAATCTTTAATTCTTACATGCGTTCCCAAACATGAACGCCCCTCCCACCTCCCTCCCCACAACATCTCTCTGGGTCATCCCCATGCACCAGCCCCAAGCATGCTGCACCCTACGTCAGACATGGACTGGCGATTCAATTCTTACATGATAGTATACATGTTGGAATTTCTCCTCTTATCCTCTGAAAAAGATCACAAGGACTGGTTAAGTTCAGTCCATTTGAAACAGTCCAAACCCAGCACCTTAGAAAACTTCATCTAGTAAATATTTTATGTCATTGCTCTTTTTCCATTACGTAGATTGTTGTTTTTCAGTCGCTCAGTCATGTCTGACCCTTTGCAACTCCATGGACTGCAGCACGCCAGGCCTCCCTGTCCATCACCAACTCCCGGAGTTTGCTCAAACTCACGTCCATTGAGTCGGTGATGCCATCCAGCCATCTTATCCTCTGTCATCCCCTTCTCCTGCCTTCTATCTTTCCCAGCATCAGGGTCTTACATTACATCATTACTTTGAATTATTATCATGTAACAGTTTGCTAGGGCTGTCATAACAAAGTACCTCAGGCTTGGCAGCTTGAACATCAGAACTTGATTTTGTCACAGTTCTGGAGATGAAGCCCAAGGTCAGGACGGGCAGGCTGGGCTTCCTCTGAAGCCTCTCCTCGGCTTGCAGCGGCCGTCCCCTTGCTGCATGCTCACCTGATCTCCCTTCTGTACCTGTATGTCTAATTTCCTCTTCTAATAAGGACACCAGTCAGGTTGGATTAAGGCCCACCCTGATGAGCACATTTTAACTTAATTACCTCTTCAAAAACCCTGTCTTAGGATATAATCCCTTTCTGATGTTTTAGGGGCTCAGACTTCAACATATGAATTGGGGGTATCACAGTTCAGCCCCACAACATGTCTGTTAAGAAAGATATGACTTCAGCGTTATTCAAATGCAGTGAAACCCTTCCAGGCCCTTACATCTTAAACAGGAGGAGTTACCATGGCTGCAGACTTTAAAATCATACTATTTTTTTTTTCCTCCAAGTTTTACTAGAAAAACATTTCTCCTGCTAGTAATAACTGAGTGGACAGAAAGGAACGTAAGACCATAAAATAAACTGAGAGGATATAGCCTTTAGGTCAAAATCTAAACACAGCAATACCTCCTTAATATGGAATAATATTCTACAATGTATGTGAGAAGATAAACCAAGTTCTAGAATAGTTTCAATTAATTTATTTTAAAACTAATATGTACATATCATTAAAAAACTTAATCAAACAGTTTAAAGGGACCGAGAATGTAAAGAAAGTCTTCCTCCCACTCTATCCTCAGTTCCCAGCTGTCCTTCCCAGAGGCAACCACTCTTGTCTGTTTCTTAATTATCACTCTAGAGATATTCTATGGAAATGCAAACATGTATATTAATGTGCCTTTTGCTTTGTACAGTTGAGATATACTTTGTATATATTTTGGCATTTTTCTGCTCTCCAACAGCCAAAAAGGTCTTCTTATTTTCATACCTAGCCTTTAGTTGTTGATTAATAACAACCTTTCTTTATTTTTTTCCTAAAGCACCAGTTTCCTCTAGCAATAGCCATCTGATTTCATTGTTCATATGATCATTTGCCCGTATTTATTAAATGTTGATGGCATTGCACCCACTAGTGCATTTCTTTTCATTAGTACACCACCTTAGTTGGTGACTGATGAAAATGTTAAGAATTTCACTGCTACCTTTTGCAGAACCAGGCTAGCCCTGATCTACTTATTAGCAATGTGAGGTCCTTGTTGCCAGTTGACTGGAGAGTGATCCACCTCCTAGTTTCCTCTTAGCCTGTACTTTCTCAGACCACCCCATACTTGGCACCAACTGTGGCAGATTGTGTTGCCAAGAAAACAGATTCCAGATGGAGGTTAGCATGAAGAAAGATTATTTGAGACTGTTCTCAATATCAACATATGTGAAAGAAAAGAAGGAAGCAGGATTGTACAAAGGGAGAAAATGAACTGCAATACAGTCTCAGCAAAAGGCTTCATCTGAGCCCGCAGAGAACTCTGTAGGTTGGCTGGTCCTTCTGAATTGCCCCAGGTTGGCAGCTGGGCTTATACCCTCAAATAAAACAGTTACTGCATATAGGCTACTTCTGGAAAAGGCATGTGAACTTGGACAAGGCAGCTCTCTTCTCCCAAGTGTAATTCCTAGAGAAGGTGACAGCTGAGAGCCATCAGTCAGGAGATTTCCCAGAGGGAGGAATAAGTCCTTTCCTGAAGGAGGACCTGGGAAATACCGTCACAGCATCCATGATGTAAGTGCAGAAAAAGATATACATACTCACTAATAATCAGACAAATACAAATATAAACAACCAATTACCTCTTATAGCCACACAGGGGCTTTCCTGATGGCTCAGACAGGAAAGAATCTGCCTGCCATTCAGGAGACCTGGGTCCAATCCCTGGGTCAAGAAGATCCCCTGGAGATGGGTATGAAAACCCACTCCAGTATTCTTGCCTAGAGAATCTCCCATAGACAGAGGAGCCTTGCAAGCTATAGTCTATGGGATCCCAAAGAGTTGGGCACAACTAAGCAATTAATACTTTTGCTTTTCTACAGCCATCAGATTGGCAGAGATGTAGGCAAACAGGAACCACTATATATTGCTGATAGAAATATAAATAAGGATAGATTTTATGCAAACAATTTTTCATACTTAACAAATTTAAGTAAATGGATACCTCATGACACAGTAATCCCATAAAAACTCTCACACAGGTCTGTGAAATTACATGAACAAGTATACTCACCTTGTTCACTGGGTGGAAGTCACCCAGTCGTGTCCAACTCTCTGAGACCCCATGGACTATACAGTCCATGGAATTCTCCAGGCCAGAATACTGGAGTGGGTAGCTGTTCTCTTCTCCAGGGGATCTTCCCAGCGCAGGGATCAAACCCAGGTCTCTCCCGCGTTGCAGGTGGATTCTTTACCGTCTGAGCCACCAGGGAAACTCATAGTAATAGAGATTACCAATAAACTTGGTCTGTGTTAATAGAGAGAATCATAAGCAAAATATGGTGGTTGCAACTATAGAATTCAATGAAACATCTGGAAGCAACAAACTAGATATACATACAGAAACCCAAAAAGATGTAAAAAAAAAAAAAAAGAGCAAAAAACAGTAACAAGGAATTGAGTGAAAAATATTTAAAAGAGCAAAGTCTCTAACACCATTTATGTAAATGAAAAACAAGTCACAGCACATATTTAATATTATGCATATTCACACATTCAAGGGTATATATCAAACATATTAGAGTCAGTGCCTACAGCAAAGAGGGGGACGGGAAGGAAATCAAGTAAAGAAATAAAGGTGAAAAATAGTAAACAAAGAGCAGTCTTGCATGAACCTTTTGTACCTGAGGTCCAAAATGAGAACAACAATAGTAAATATAGTAAATAATTTGGTACCAATTTGTTTTTATCCAAGTTTTAAGTTCACAATCCAACAGGAAGAAAACTAAGTTGATTAGTAGGGTGTTTCTAGAAATATTCTCTCCAGTTGGAAAGACACTTCACAAGGCTTTACACTTAGAGTGACATAGCTTCCTTCCTACTTAGACACTCATGGATAGTCCCAGTTCCTAGCATATAGTAAGCTTTCCATGGATGCTGAGTGAAAAAATAAAATGAATAAATATGTAAAGGAATGAATGGAGTGAACAAGCATGTATTTGAATGAAAAATTGAGTGAAGACAAGAGAGTGGCAAAAGGTGTGAGATTAAACCATGTTCGGGAAGAAAAACTAACCAACAATCCTGAAGTTGAAAGTAGGCTTTTCTTTGAAAAGGCCATAGTAGAGACTCTACAGGAAGAAAACTTCTATCTGGTCATCCTAGCTCTTCTATTTATGAGATGGCCACAGCCTGGATCTCAGATAGACACCAATGAAAGCCGGTGACAAAAGGTTATTATTTGCCTCTTCAACTGACTCTATTAAGAGAGTTCTTTATCCTTAATTATTTTCTAGAAGTACAAAAAGAACATGAGCATCCCTCCCCTTTCAATCCTCATGGCAACAAGGAGAAGAGGACGAGACCTTGCTACTTCACGACACACTTCCTCATGAGACCGCAAGGCTCCATTAGATTCTTTTGTGTTCCATGAATCTTCTTTAATTCACTCACCCCAATTGCCTTCACCTTCCATGCTTTCCAATACAAACCACTTACGGTGTTGATCCCCTATTAACTAGCCCAGCCTTCATAGCTCCCAAAGACTGTCAACTGGAAAGAGGGTATTAAAACCAACCAGCCAGCCTCATAAGAAATAAGTAGGAATTGGAAATAGAAATTGCTGTTGCCTCTTCAAGGACCGAGCCAAACAGGGCTTCTCCTGAAAATCCCCAAGAGCTCCCTAAGGGGAGTATCTGGCCCTCTTCTGGGCTTCCCTGATGGCTCAGATGGTAAAGCATCTACCTGCAATGCAGGAGACCAGGGTTTGATCCCTGGGTCAGGAAGATCCCCTAGAGAAGGAAATGGCAACCCACTCCAGTATTCTTGCCTGGAGAATCCGTGGGCAGAGGAGCCTGGTGGGCTACAGTCCATGATGGGGTTGCAAAGAGTCAGACATGACAAAGGGACCAACACTTCTAATCTGGTCTCTCTGCCTCTCCTAATGGACTGGTTGGTTTCCAAGATAATCCACTGGGATATGAGAGGAAAATACTAAATCTTCTTTTTACATTTAGTTTATCTCTTTTCCAAAATTTTATATTTGTGTATTTTAAAATTTTATTTGCTAATTACTATTATACAGACACATAACTTATAAACAAATAAATATATATGTATTTGAGCATATATGATATCAAACAATTGTACTGATGGAACAAGATCCTAAAGATCTGAAACTTGTGCCCTTGGTCTCACAGTTTTGGGTGGAGCCTAGTCCTGTTCTTCCATCCAAGTGCCCAGGGACCATCTGACTTGCTGCTAGCTCCATTCTTTAGCACTTCATTGTTTGTCTTTGCCTTCATTCTAGACCAAATTCCTATAAAGTCCTTCTTTATTGGGCCCATGGACAATTCTGTTATTAAGTTGTTGCCTCTTTACAAGACTAAAAGGCTTTCGACTCTCAGTGTTCTTTCTGCGCCTGCAATAGACCTACCAGGGCTCCCCTGGACCTTGGCCTCTGGTCACCAGCTGTGGCTTGGTGCACAGGGTGGGGAAGTCTGCTAGGGAGCACAGATCTGCCCTCGGTTTCTGTGCTCCTGCTGCTGCTGCTGCTGCTAAGTCATTTCAGTCGGGTCCGACTCTGTGCGACCCCATAGACGGCAGCCCAACAGGCTCCCCCGTCCCTGGGATGCTCCAGGCAAGAACACTGGAGTGGGTTGCCATTTCCTTCTCCTACTAACTTCCCCTAAATTCATGAAAGTGAAAAGTGAAAGTGAAGTCGCTCAGTCGTGTCTTAGCGACCCCATGGACTGCAGCCTGCCAGGCTCCTCTGCCCAAGGGATTTTCCAGGCAAGAGTACGGGAGTGGGGTGCCATTGCCTTCTCCTACTAACTTCCCCTAAATCCTCCACCCATTTTATCAATCCATTCATTGCTTTCAATATGCTGAAGGGAATGTCCCTTCTTCTATTCTAAAAGTTCTCTCTTTTAGAGATTTTATAGATGCAAACATCTTTAAAATGATGTATCATAGGCTAGACATCAAATTGTCTTCTGCTTAATAGCATAAATAGAATTCAAGTAGAATACTGATGTTCATACTTAATAAGGTAGATTCGATTTCTAATAATGAAAGGAGGAAAGGGGAAGAAAATCTAAAAATATAGAGACCAATAAAAATCAGGACCAACTATTACAGGCTGAATCAAAGTGCTGAAAAATAAGTGCTCGTATGAGCAAGAAACTTGAGAATCTGAATGTGGTGCCTAACCTATAATAGATGTTCAATAAATATTGATTATTCTGGATTGAACATTATTCATTCAAAACTGAAAATGGCTTTTTGCTTTATACATTACTTATGACTGTGTTTTCATTTAAGATAAAAGATCTATGAATGTGTCTCCTATGACTTTCTCATAATTAGCACAGTGTGTGCTCTGCCACTCAGTAGTGTCTGACTCTTTTTGACCCCTTTGACTGCGGCAGCCAGGCTCCTCTGTCCATGGAATTTTCCTGGCACGAATACTGGAATGGGTTGCCATTTCCTACTCCAGAATTAGCCATGGAGCATGTAACAAAATAAGATGTGTTGAACACCTCTGACCTGAGCAGCAAGAACTAAATGTTGGAAAGATATAGAAGCCCTATACATATATATATATATTGTGTGTGTGTGCATGAGTGACTTGGAATAACATTTTGTTCATTGTCAAAACTGGGACATGTTTTACAGTAAAAGGATATCACATATTAATTAATAAATACAGTCGGGTAATATGATGGGATTGTCCCAGGCAAACCAGACATCCGCGGTCATTCTACAGCCTACCAAGCTGAACACAGCATTGACTGGAAAGCAAACATAGGTGGTAAATGACTCTGGCTGCGTGATTCGTTGTCATCCAGTCAATTATATGACTCAGGACTTAGATATTAGTAAAAAAAAAAAAAAATGGTAAGAGAAATTGGAAAATTGTCAAAATTAAATCTACCATAACATTTTTGTTGACCTATAATCAGAACTGGGTTCTAATGAATTTCTTTTTCTCTGAGTCAGCCACACATTTCATACCTAACTCTACTACTAAATATGATAATTTATAATATCAGTCCTTATTTTCATAAGCTCTTGGCAGCTTTAGCTTTTGCATTTCAGACTGCTCAATTTCATGTGTCTTCTGACACCAAATTCCTGCCTCTACTCCACCCCAGTTTCTCTCCTTCCCCTAAGATAGCCTCTTTTCCTTCCATCTGTTCCTTCTCTGCTCACATTTCATATTCCCACTGGGAAGTCTGATCGGCTCTCCTAGCTTCAATTGCCATCTAGTTATAGCTGACTCTTAAATCTTCACCTCCTGTCCAGACCACTCTCTTTTCCTGAGTTCCAAGCCTATGTAACTAATGCTACTAGACTTCACTACTTCGGTGTCTCCCAAGAAGCCCCAAGAATTAAATAACATTTAAAACTTTCAAATCTGTATTCAACATCTCAATCATGCCCCCCAGCAACTCCTCCTTCCAGGTTCCTTATCTCCATAAATGGCATCACCATTAAACCAGAAACCCATGGTTCCTCCTCAACTCCTTACTCTTTTACTCTGCATGTTCACTGGGTCACTAGGTCCTGTCAATTCTATCTCTCAAATATTCTTTGCTCTCTCCACCCTCACTGTGACCAGTCTTGACTAAACTTGCACCATCATCCAGCCCCTTATCTAGTCACACTTCCTCCAAACCTGTCTTTCTCTCATCCCTTTTTAAATTGCAATAAGAGTGACTTTTCATACTGTTCATGGGGTCCTCATGGAGTTCACAAGGAGATCAAACCAGTCAATCCTAAAGGAAATCAGACTTGAATATTCATTGGAAGGACTGATGCTGAAGCTGAAACTCAAATACTTTGGCCACCTGATGCAAAGAACTGACTCCTTAGAAAAGATCCTGATGCTGGGAAAGATTGAAGGCAGGAGGAAAAGGGTACTACAGAAGACGAGATGGCTGGATGGCATCACCAACTCAATGGACTTAAGTTTGAGCAAGCTCTGGGAGTTGGTGATGGACAGGGAAGCCTAGCAAACTGCAGTCCATGAGGTCACAAAGAGTTGGACACAACTGAGTGACTGAACTGAACTGAAGAGTGACTTTCAACAGTGCATATCTGATCAGTTTTCTTTCTTGCTCCAAACTGTTTCCTGGCTCGTAATGCAGTTTGAACAACATGACTTACATATCCCTCCTCCATCTGACCTTGCCTCCCTCTCCACACTCCTCTCATTCCTTCTCCTGTCTGTACTCCAAACTAGTGTTTCCAACACAGCCAGGTTCTCACTTCCTTCTGAGCTTTAACACATCCTGTTGCCACCACCGGGTCAGTTCCTGCTTCATCTACTTATTCCTACTTCTACCAGCTCAAATATCATTTCCTCCAGGGGCCAGTTGTCTGATCCTGAAACTATATTCACTTTCTTACTATGGATTCCTGTAAGGTGTTTTCTTTGCATTAGGTTGAAATGCATTAAATTGCCTTGTAACTTAATAACAGTAAAATAAAAGAAGTTGAAGGTATACTTGTATCTGCTAAACTGTAAATTCCTTGAGAGTAGGAACCTGGCCTACAGTGTCTTACACAGTTGCTAGCACAGAGTAAATATTCAGTGGATATTTGTTGAGCGAATGAATGAATTAAGTAAACTTTCTAGAAATGGGTCATCATTTTGATTTAATTTGAAGAATACTGATCATTATTTTTTTCTGTTGTACAAGTGCTCACCCATTCTGCTCAGTTTGATCAAATTTTAATAAACATCTTTTGAGTTTTTTAGCAGAGTACAGTTATGTGAACTAAAAAGCACAAAGCTGAAGTAATTTTATAACAATCATCACTCTTCATAAGAGTGAAAGAAGGCAAGGAATCCAGGGAAAACTGGACTAAAAACTCTTATATCCTCTAAAATTGTTTAACCCCTATAGGAAGTTCTATAGCGACACCTTGGAAAATGTGACTCTTGAGGTTTTAATTTGAAAAGGAACTTAAGAATGAGATAATTTCAGTAAGTATCATTCAAAAGGCCTATCACTTTGAATATTGGATAGCCTCTCAAAAGATGAACATGGGCATGCTAGCACTTTGCTAATTCCCATTAACTACGGCAATCCTTAGTGAATTGCTGCATTAATGAGGAAGTCATTGCCTATACAGTGTCTGCAAACAGAGGCATATATCTTTGCTTCAGTTCTTCTGACAAGTGTAGCTCCGCTTTAATTATTTATGATCATACACCACAGCATAGGAGAGCTCAAGAATATTTTATACGAGTAATGAAGTTTTAGTAATAAGATTCTTCACTCCATCTTGTTGCTATTAAAGCTTACAGAGGAGCAGGGTGAGAATTTAAGGTTTTTTGTGGATTAGTGAACTGGGAATTAGCAGGATTCCCTGGGATAGAGTTCTAAATAATACAATGAAAATAAATATCTACAAGTACAATTCTTATTTTTTTCAAGCTCTGTTATAGCCCTCGGAAGACCCTCAATGAACCACAAGGAAGATGGTAAGAAATGAAACAGCCAAAGATAACAATAGTTATGATAATAATACTGTTTATATAAGTCTTTATGGATATGTCTACACAAACATGTGAGATGGATGTTGAAACAGCTTCTAAGTAATTTAGAACAAACAATTTACAAGTGCGAGCAAAAGGAGACTAGAAAGGAGAGAGTTCATGTGGTCAGAATCCCCCATCTTAAATTGCTCAAACTTGCTGAATGATTTCTCATATCTTTCCTTAAAAATTCCAACTCTATTATTTAATCAGAATTCTGCACATAACTAACTGTTAACTATGGTCAACTTTAATCTCTCTGAGATCAAATCTCTTTACGTTCTGGTTTAGACTATTTGCAACATCTTTTCCAAACATGGTGCCTCTGGTTCTACAGCTTTCATGATCATAGACCTATTGTCACTTATTCTTTCAATAATAGCTTATGGAGCAGCCAATTATACAGCAGGTCCTCTAATAAGGACCAAGAAGTTCATCCAGAAAGGTGTCTAATGCCAATATTAGGCTGTTGACCACAAAGCCCCTCATCACCTCCAATCTTCAGAAGACCCCTGCACCTCAAACACAAACACACACACAACCACTCCTATTTGCTTTGCATGTCATTCCTTTTAATCGGAATCACAGAGAAATATGAAGAGGTTTATAGGGTATTGTCAGAAGCGCGAAGTACAAGGTGCACTCCTCCCTTCTTCCTCAATCTTTGCATAGAGCCCTAAAACCTCGATCCTCAGAATAACAATATTCCAGGCCTGAAGGCAGCCTCTTGGACTCACTCATCTAAATAAAGAGCATCTGAGAGCAGAGAGGCTTCTGTTACTCAACAACTAGAACAGAATCCACTAGTCAAGTCTACAAGCCCTCCACACCCACGCATTACTCACCAACCTTGAAGAATGAAAGGTGAACCAAAGACTCCATAGGGTAATAAGATGGTGTGGAATGGCTACATTAAGTAATCTTCAGGAGCTAGTAAGGGTGGCCACTTTGAACTGCCCAAATAAAAGAACAAATAACAATTCATCTTGGGCAATAAAGTGAATGGAAAATACCGAGAAGGAAAAAAGACATTGTAAATTACTAGATCTGCCAGATTGAGTTTTTCAGTTATATCACAGCCTAGGCAACCAAACTCAAAGAAAAAAAGGAGAAAGGAAAACTGATTTGAGAAAAATTCACTGCCTTAAGAATATGAATTCAGTCCTCATGTGGCTCTTGAGCATAATATTTTGATAAGTAATTTTATGTTTATGAAAAGGTATTATTATCTTTTCCTAGCAAATTGTATGTAAGGGTCCTTGCTCTTGCATTTAAGGGGTTTTAGGGCCTGGGTCCCCCTTCATGTATTACTGCCTTGTCATGGTGAAGGAGCTTGTGTAACTCAGCAAAGCTATGAGCCATGCTGTACCAGGCCACTCAAGAATGGATGGGTCAGAGTGGAGAGTTCTAACAAAATGTGGTCCACTGGAGGAGCGAATGGTAAACCATTCCACTATTCTTGCTGTGAGAACCCCTTGAACAGTATAAAAAGGCAAAAAGATATGACTCTGAAAGATGAACCCCTCCAGATTGTAAGGTGTCCCGTATGCTACTGGGGAAAAGTAGAAGGCAATTAATAATAGCTCCAGAAAGAATGAAGTGGCTGGGCCAAAGTGGAAATGATGCTCAGGTGTGGATGTGAAATATGATGCTATAAAGAACAATATTACATAGGAACCTGGAATGTTAGGTCCATGAATCAAGATAAATTGGATGTGGTCAAGCAGGAGATGGCAAGAGTAAATATCAACATCTTAGGAATCAGTGGACTAAAATGGATGGGAATAGGTACATTTAACTTCAGATGACCATGATATCTACTACTGTAGGCAAGAATCCCTTAGAAGAAATGGAGTAGCCCTCATAATCAACAAAAGAGTCCAAAATGCAGTATTTGGGTGCAATCTCAAAAATGACAGAATGATCTCAGTTCCTTTCCAAGGGAAACCATTCAACATCATAGTAATCCAAGTCTATGCCCCAACCACTGATGCCAAAGAAGCTGAAGTTGACCAGTTTTATGAAGACCCACAAGATCTTCTAAAACTAGCACCAAAAAAGAGTTGTCCTTTTCATCATAGAGGATTGGAATGCAAAAGTAGGAAGGCAAGAAATACCTGGAGTAACAGGCAAATTTGACCTTGAAGTACAAAATAAAGCAAGGCAAAGGCTAATGGAGTTTTGCCAAGAGAACGCACTGGTCATAGCAAACACTCTTTTCCAACAACACAAGTGACAGCTCTACACATGGACATCATCAAACAATACCGAAATCAGATTGATTACACTCTTTGCAGCTGAAGATGGAGAAGCTCTGTACAGTCAGCAAAAACAAGACCAGGAGCTGATTGTGGCTCAGATCATCAGCTCCTTATTGCAAAATTCAAGCTTAAACTAAAGAAAGTAGGGAAAACCACTAGGCCATTCAGGTATGACCTAATGAGTAGCATCACCAACTCAAAGGACATGAACTTGGGCAAACTCTGGAAGATAGCGAGGGACAGGGAGTCTGGTCATGCTATAGTCCATGGGGTCACAAAGCGTCAGACATGACATACTGACTAAACAGCAACAAGGGATTGAGTCAACACTTCTGTCTTTGGTCTTCCTTATAGCACCAGTTATTCTCATTAATATCAACAATAGTTATATTCAGTCATTCAACAAATATTTATTGAGTGTCTGATACAAGTCTGGCCTCATTCTTAAGCATGTACTATGTGGCAGGGGCATAAGAGACAAGTGTGTGTGTTTGAAGGTGTTGAGTGTGCTCAGCCATGTCTGAAACTTTGCGACCTCATGGATTAAAGCCCACTAGTCTCCTCTGTCCATGAAATTTTCCAGGCAAGAATACTGGAGTGTGTTGCCACTTCCTACTCTAGGGCATTTTCCCGACCCAAGGATCAAACCCGCATCTCCTATATTGGCAGGTGGATTCTTTATCAACAGTGTCACCTGGGAAGCCCCATGGCTTCTATTCTAATGTATCTCACAGTCTGTGGGGGAGAAAGATAATAAAAAAATAAACACAAAAAATAAACATGCAGCAGAAGTTAAAAAAAAAAAAAACCCACTGGATTTTCTGAGAAAGTATAATGGGGATTGGGGTAGGGAGCATCTAATTAAGGGAAAGACTTCCCTGAGGAAGTGACAGTTGATCTGAGACCTAAGGGATAAAGAGTTGGTAGGAGACACGTAATTAGGGCACATGCTAACTGCCAAGCGTGCTGGCACTGGAATGGGCTCAGCATATGGAGAGACATACCTGCGTGTACAAATGGAGGCTTGCATTTTCAAAAAGCTGCTTTGTTTATAAAAATAAAATGACTGCTTGGGGATCTTCAGGCAAAAAAAAAAAGATACTGATGAGAAAGGAATAACTCATAGAACCTGAAGAGTCTGGTTTGTTGTCAAGGTCAAAAGGAGTAAAACACCTTACTTCTTCTAAATATCTGTCTTATTTTCATACTCAATTTTGGAATTACATCTGAAGATCTCCAAAAACTTTCTACAGGCTTCTTTTGTAGTCTACTCCAAGACTGAACTACCATAATGACAATAATGTTTGTATGCAGCACATTTATTAAGAGTTTGTGTGTGGCTGTGTCTTCAATAAGACTGTTATGTGTACTTAAACAAAATATAATCACCACTCTTTGTATACAAGTCTTCAGTATAATGTTAAAGACCGTTAGTAAACTTTCCTTCTCTCTCCTCTAGGATAGATGACATTACAGTGCATCACAAGTGTAAAAAGTTACCCTGGAGCATTTGCCCAGTTTCTGTACCGGTCTTTGTTAGTAATACTGGAAAGTCAACATTCAAAAAACATATATGTGAATATGTATATATATATATATAAAACATATACATAAATACATATATGACACAGGACCAAGAAATATGACAGTGAGATCGTTAATAAACAATAAGCTCTTGTTTTGACCTGTAAAATGGGCACAAACCAATTGCCGTCTACAAAATGTCTCTGTAGTAAAGCCATCTAGCAGTATCAAGCATTGTTGTTCGTTGCTCAGTCATGTCCAATTCATTGCAACTCCGTGGACTGTAGCCCACCAGGCTCCTCTGTCCATGGAATTCTCCAGGCAAGAATACAGGAGTGGGTTGCCATTTCCTTTTCCAGGGAATCTTGCTGACCTAGGGACTGAAACTCAGTATTACTGTTTCTCTATTCACAACCTTGATCATTTCCCAAGGCTGTTCTTTCTGAATTCTTTTTTTTCCCCTTTTCTGGCCTAGTGCCACACTTGCATTACCAGTGTTACACATTTATATTATTAGCCTAGACCTTTCTCCTTTCTTATGAATTACCACCACATGCTCTCAACATTAGCATTCTCCTCCTAGATTTACTCATTATCCCTTCAAAGTCTCTCTCATGTAAAACCGTATTCTTTACCTAATTTATTCTTTACCTATTTATTCTAAACAGTAAATAGAGCAGAAGTGTTCCTGAAATACAACATTGCATTGAGATAATTGTATAATTGTGTGTATATGTATTGTGTTGGTAATTTTTCTGTATTTATGTGCCTGTTCAATTTCCATCTTGTTTCTCCATTACCATATCCATGCAACACGCTTATAAAAGCTGTCAAAACAACACAACATATAAACTCAGAACAGGTTCAATGAACTGTTTCAGCTGCTTTTTCTTCTCATTTCCTTCCATTCGCTTCAGGAATCCTTGGGCTTCGACAGTGGGAATTGCAAAACCCTCAGGGCAGGTCCCTTTGTGTCTCATTCTGCATCTTATTTAGTGCTGGTATCCAGAGGCTATAAGTAATTCTGAACAGGCCGGTGCAACAGCTCAGGTGACTCGCAACATCATTCAGGTTTGTCAATATTCTTCCTAACTTCGCCAGAACAAGGGATCAGTCATCAAGGACTAACGTGGCAGGGAGAGCAGTTCAGCTACACCAAGGCTCAGCCCCAAGCACTGTGTGTGGATAACTTAATGAGACCAAATTCGGGGCTTAGTGAACTACTCTCCATCCTCCACTCGGAATAAGGAAACGGCTTCACGTACAGGAGGGTGGATTCCAGTTAGACACAAAGATAAATCCTCTGAGAACGCAGTAAACACTGGAATATGTTACCAAAGAAAACAGGAGAATATATTCTCCCTAGTGGATGTTTGTTTATTTTCTTAAGTACATTTTCTCCAACATCTGGACTTGCTGACAGATGGTCCCACTCGAACCCAGGGAAAGAGACTTGATGACCTGTGATGTGTACCTGGCTTGTCAGGTCTCTCTTTAAATGTCAATCCACTGAGAGGCCTCTCCCTCCCACCTGCAGGCAATAGATTTCCCCTCTCTGTCTTTCTCTTATTTCCTGGATTTTTTCCTTTCCATCTCTTGCAATAATTTGGAATGATATTTGATTTACTTGTTGTTTTGGGGGGGGAGGGGGTACGGGGTAGGGGGACCAGTTGTTAAGTATTTGCCAACACACTGCTGCTCCTAATTGTTCTTCCTGCTTCTCCCGCTCTGCCATGTCACAGCCAAATCAATTCTTTAAAAACTTGAATCAGGTCAAGACATTCCTCTGCTCAAAAGTCTCCAAGTGGCTTTCCACTTCACTCAGTTAAGAATGAATAAAATTCTCACCATACTTCAACAGTCCCATGCAATCTGCCCAGCCTTCCTCTCCCCTGCTTTTTTCTGATGTCATCTTCTTACCCCATGGCTCACAAGGCTTCAGCCACACTGCCTACCCTGCTCTTCCGCAAACTCACCAGCAAGCTCCTGCTTCAGGGTTACTGCCTTCATTTCTCTCTGCCTAGAAAACCTTCTCCCAGATAGAAGCATGGCTGCATTTACTCAGATCTCTTCCATACCTGTTCTCCAGCTCCAAGCGGTCTCCAAGCCTTCTGTGTGCAAAACTGGGTCCACCCACACCCAGCCTTTCTCCATTCCCTTGTACTTGCTGTACATTTTTCCATAGTGGGTTTCACCGCTTTACATATTGCGTATTGAGAGGGTTTTGGTATTTACTTCACAGATTCACTCCCCACCTCTCCTCCCCTCTGCAAGCTAGATTTGCTTTGTTTCCACTGCCAACTGACCGCCAGCAAAGTTTGGCCCAGGAGAGGCACTTGCTGAAGCACGGAGAGAAGAAACAAGAGAAAGGCCAGGATATCTCCCCTCTGTCCCTTCCTGCTTTCGTGTGGCATTGGCAGCAGTGACCCAGCCGCCCTGAGGGCTTCAGGCCCCGCCTAGATGACTTCCCCTCAGTTCTCCCAAGAATAGCTCCAGGATTACTACCCTCCCTGTGATGCCCCCGTCCCAGAGATGAAAGCGGTTAACCTGGGGGTTGAAGCCCAATTGCCTCTAAGGTTTTCTAATGCTTCCAAATACTTGAAACTTACTTCTCAGGTGAAGTTCCCTGTTTTGGGACACCTGGAGTAGGCCTCGTTTCCTAAGAGGCCTTGTGGTACACCCATCTATCTCCTCTACTGAGGAGACTGATAACTAGCCATTCTTCTCCACCAGGAACCCTGGAGAAGGAAATGGCAACCCACTCCAGTACTCTTACCTGGAGAATTCCGTGGACAGAGGAGCCTGGCAGGCTACAGAGAGTGGAGGCACAAGGAGCTGGACACAATTAGAGACGAAACAGCAGTAACCAGGAACACCCTTCTTTCCACTCTCACTTGGCTCGCTAGCTCCTCCTTAAATGTCACTTTCTTAGAGAAGCCTTTCCTTCTGCTCGTTTTGGTTAGATCTTCCCACTTTGTCCTATCACCTCGTTATTTTCATCTCCATTTCTTACAACAACTTGCGGCTCTACATCAATTTACGTGTTTATTTGTATAATGTCTCACTCTACCACTCAACAGATATAATAAAGGAGTCTGTCTTTCTCACTCTTGCCTCAGCTCCAGTGTCTGGGCCATAGTAGTTGATATACAAATATTTTATACATTAAATAATGAATGACTATATTAACCATCATAACATTTCGGACTTAAAAAGTACTCAAAAAAATGTTTGTAGAGTTAATTGGTATATATTGCTTTCTCTGAAAAATTCACCAGTATATCCAGAATACCAAGGTTTTCCATAAATCCTAAAAGGTGTGACTTTCATACTGCTTTTCCATGCATACTAAATACGTTTTCACATGTTACCTTCAAAGAGCCTTCATTCCCATAAGCAACACGAAAGCAGGTAAAGCAAGTATATAAATATGATCTAAGCATGCTCACATTCCTCGTGTCAAAAATGAAGAGAGAGTCCAAAATGCAGCTATATGCAGATGATTACATTAATAAGGTTCGTTTCCTAATAGTTTTGTAGTTGTTATCTTTTTGTGTGTTTTCTCTCTCTGTCTCTCTTTTGGTAATTTTATGTTTGTTTGTTTTTTCTCTAAAGTGAACTCAGCTATTAAATGGTAAGAGCAAATTTGTGCCTGTAATCTTCCTCTTTGTTCTAAATAGTTACTGGGTTTGGGCTGTTATGGATTTTCCACATAGGTTTAAATTGGTCTCTGCAATGCTCTGTTCTTGTTTCTAAAGTAAAGAGAAAGCCTCAAACGAACACAGGGAAGTCTATCTTGCATCACTTTTTTTTAAACTTTCCAATTTCTATTTGCTCTTTATTCTCCATACTTCTCTGTCCTCTCTTTTGTTTAAAATCTCATTTAGCATTCTCTTGAGGGGAGAACATGAGATTACAATCTAACGATTGTAATGAGAACGGGTTAAGTTGGTGCTGTTTCCCATTTTCATTACAATCTTGGTGGCAAGAATAATGTAACAGAATTTTTAATGCCTCATATATTACATGAACATTTTCCCGTGAGTTCTTGCTCCTTTTCTGCGGACAGCATTGTTGCTATGTGCTGTAAGACTTTGATCTTTTTATATTCTGAATTATAATCAATTGGCCATTTCACCCCTTCCCCATAGATTAGAGTCAAACAAGTGAAAAATATTTTGATCTATAGCATACCACGGCATCTCATGACTATAAAATCCTATCACCGGCAGACCCATACTGGCAAACTCCACGTAGCCAGTGATTTGAATTGGACAGAAGGTACAATCCAGGCATCCTAATGGTCAGGCACTTCTCTGAAAGATACTCTGGGAATTGGAGTTTTGTAATTTAGAGCGTTAACAGACATGCTCATGCATGCTCAGTTGCTAAGTCGTGTCGAACTCTTTGCGACACCATGGACTGTATCCTGCCGGGCTCCTCTGCCCATGGGATTTCCCAGGCAAGAATACTGGAGTGGTTAGCCATTTCTTTCTCCAGGGGATCCTCCCAAAGCAGGGATTGAATCCATGTCTCCTGCATTGCACTTTACCACTGAGCAACCAGGGAAGCAGTAATAGAGAGGGTAGGTGAATTTAAATACCAGGAGCTGTCTTGGGAAATTGATCTTTGAACTCCAAAATGATGATAATGATGATACATGAGTGCTCACTCGTGTCTGACTCTTTGCGACCTCATGGACTCTAGCCTGCCAAGCTCCTCTATTCATGGAGTTTTCCAGGCAAGAGTACTGGAGCATGTTACCATTTCCTTTTCAACTCTAAGGTGCTCGATCTTGAAACAGAAAACCTCACAAATGGTCATTACTCAAAGTGTGGTGTCCAGAGCAGTGGCATGGGCATCCCTGACAGCATATGAGAACAGAGTCTCTGGCCTCAGCCCAGGCCTCCTGCATTGGAGTCTGCATTCCAACAAAGCCCTGCAGTGACTGATAGGCCCTTCAGGGTTTGAGAAGTGCTGCTTCAGAGTGTCTTACAGGCTACACTCTGTACAGAAAGTCCCTCCTCCCCGAGTAACCCCAGTGCTCACTCTGGGCACCCAGCCCAAGGCAATCCCTCAGGGTCACAGAGCCCCGTCACCCAGCTTCTCAGAATCTCCCAGTGAGGTCACCTTCATTTAAGACTTTCTCTGGCCCTTTGCCTTATTAGACTTTCTAGGCTCCATTTACTAGGAAACTGAAACTGTTAGACAAACTAATTCTCAATGGCCTCATAGCCTGCCAGGCTCCTCTATGCATGAAATTCTCCAGCAAGAGTACTGGAGTGGGTTGCCATTTCCTTCTCCAGAGGATCCTCCTGACTCAGGGATGGAACCCAGGTCTCCTGCATTGCAGGCAGATTGATAACCATCTGAGCCACCAGGGAAACCCTTGAGCAGAAACACTTGGGTTAAAATCTCCACTCTGGTGATATTGCTGAAGGAGAAACTTATCTGTCTTCTCTGTGCCTCAGTATCTTAGTTTATTAACTGGAGATAATAACATTTACTCTATCAGTTAGAGTAAGAGCAAACTACTGTAATAAAGAAATCCCCAAATCACATGGTTTAAACTTCATCTTATATTAAAAAATACTGTTCCTCAAACACACAGAGCAGAAAGTGAGATTCTCCCCAGCATGGTTCTCTGTGATTCCCTAGAGCATATCTTCATCTTCATGGGGTGCTTCCTTGCAGAAAGGGAAGACCCAACATGAGACAAACATTAGCATCAGGTCCCACTCACATGGAAGGAGGTTGGGAAATGTGGTCATTCATTGGATGCTTCATTCTAATTCTGTAACTGTGCCTAGTAGGCTGGGCATTCTGGTGGGATAGCAGCAGTCCCCAGCACACTTACCTAGCAAGGTTATTTTAGGAGTTAAAGGAATTATGGAGATAAATTGGCTTCTCTAGGGGCTCAGTGGTAGAGAATCCACCTGCCAAGCAGGAGTCGCTGGTTTGATCCCTGGATCAGCAAGAGCTCCTGGAGGAGAAAATGGCAACCCACTTCAGTATTCTTCCCTGGAGAATTCCATGGACAGAGGAGCCTCTTGGGCTACAGTCCATGGGGTCACAAAAGAGTCAGACACGACTTAGCAGCTAAAACAACAAACAACAACAATGGAGATAAATTGCCTAACGCACTGCCTGGCACCCACACACATTAGGTTCTTAATGATGATAGCTATTATTCTTATCACTTCATTATTAGCCCTCCTTGTAAAATAATCACAATTTATCAAGTCTTTTCGAAACTTAAACTGATGGAACTAAAAGTGAATAAATTTCAATCTACCCACCTGAAGGGACCTCAGATCAAACCATAGTGACTTCAAGTCAGGTTTGTGTGACTTTGGCATGAACTTGGACAAATTTAGATCCCTAGAGAGGTTGACAAGCAACTTCTCCTACCTCTACCACTTCTGTCCAAGTGCCTTGAGTTTTCAAAGCAAAAAATTGGAGGTGGGGATGTGAATTGCTCATGGTTGACAGACAGAGAACCTTCCGGGGAAAGTGCATGGAGGGAGTCTAATCCCACAGGGAGGTCTGGGGCAGGACTTGTGCTACAGATTAGTGCCATCTCAAGTCGTTTATGCCCCTTACCAGTCAGTCTTTGCCTGCAGGGTGCATGGAGACTGAGGAGGGAACACACGCAATTCTTCCAAAAGGGAGACAACAGCTGTTAGCAGCCAACTCTGCAGCAGGAAGGAGGGGGGCTGGACCCCTGGTCATGCAGGCAGGACCCAACAGCATCCATTTCCCATGGGTGTATGCTCAGTCGTTTCAGTCGTGTCTGACTCTTTGCAGTCCTTTGTAACCCAGCAGGCTCCTCTGTCCATGGGATTCTTCAGGCAAGTATACTGGAGTGGGTTGTCATGCCCTGCTCCAGGGGATCTTCCTTACCCAGGGACTGAACCTCTATCTCCTACATTGATAGATGGATTCTTTACCACTGCACCACTTGGAAGGCCTTTTCTGTTGATATTTGCTGTTAACTTCCACCATATTTGAGAAAAAAAGTACTGGGGTAAATCAGAGGGGAAAAAAAAAAAACTTTATCAAGGTGCATGGATCAAGAAGGGTTTGGGTCTCAGGGCCACAGACTAAATATCAAATTCTAGTAGGCACTTGACCAAAGGGAACCATAAGAAACATGAATCATACAGTGTAATTTTTCACCACTACTGGAAAATGATTTCTGCCATGTCAAAATACTAAATGTTTTCTGTAATAGGCACCCAAGAGCCTGGTTATTTAACCTGTTGATGGAGTACCACTCTTAGAAGCTATCTAGGGATTTAAAACTCATTACATACCTCAAGCAAGAATATGGGTTGATCCAAATCAACACTTTTAACAGGTCTTTAAATAAACCAATTTGAGCTTTTGGCTCATTGATAGAAAAGTAAAGATAAAAATTTGCGTCCAATCAGGGATTCCTCAGGAATGATGTAAGATACATTTATTTATCGTGTCACCTGCTTATTTAACTTATATGCAGAGTACATCATGAGAAACGCTGGGCTGGATGAAGCACAAGCTGGAATCAAGATTGCTGGAGAAATATCAATAACCTCAGATATGCAGATGATACCACCCTTATGGCACAAAGTGAAGAGGAACTAAAAAGCCTCTTGATGAAAGTGAAAGTGGAGAGTGAAAAAGTTGGCTTAAAGCTCAACATTCAGAAAATGAAGATCATGGCATCTGGTCCCATCACTTCCTGGGAAATAGATGGGGAAACAGTGGAAACAGTGTCAGACTTTATTTTGGGGGGCTCCAAAATCACTGCAGATGGTGATTGCAGCCATGAAATTAAAAGACGCTTACTCCTTGGAAGAAAAGTTATGACCAACCTAGATAGCATATTCAAAAGCAGAGAGATTACTTTGCCAACTAAAGTCCATCTAGTCAAGGCTATGGTTTTCCAGTGGTCATGGATGGATGTGAGAGTTGGACTGTGAAGAAGGCTGAGCGCCGAAAAATTGATGCGTTTGAACTGTGGTGTTGGAGAAGACTCTTGAGAGTCCCTTGGACTTCAAGGAGATCCAACCAGTCCATTCTGAAGGAGATCAGCCCTGGGATTTCTTTGGAAGGAATGATGCTAAAGCTGAAACTCCAGTACTCTGGCCACCTCATGCGAAGAGTTGACTCATTGGAAAACAGTCTGATGCTGGGAGGGATTGTGGGCAGGAGGAGAAGGGGATGACAGAGGACAAGATGGCTGGATGGCATCACCGACTTGATGGACATGAGTTTGAGTGAACTCCGGGAGTTGGTGATGGACAGGGAGGCCTGGCGTGCTGCAATTCATGGGGTCACAAAGAGTTGGACACGACTGAGTGACTGAACTGAACTGTCCAACTTTTAGAGCATCTCTCATATCCAAACCAAGCTTTCCAGGCAGCTCGGTTGGTAAAGAATCTTCCTACAATTCAGGAGATCCAGGTTTGATCCCTGGGTTGGGAAGATCCCCTGGAGAAGGGTATGGCAACCCATTCCAGTTCTTGCCTGGAAAATCCCATGGACAGAGGAGCCTGATGAGTTACAGCCCATGGGGTCATAAAAGAGTCACGACTTAGCAACCATACAAAAACAACACATCCAAACCCTCTTCTCCCTGCCTGATATCACCTTCCAAGGCCTCATCACATCACACCAAGGTCACTGCCTCCAGGAGAGCCTTACCTGCCCCTGACTCTGGGACAGAGCCAGTCCCAGATGACAGCTCCACCTCAGGTCAGTCTGCCCTTGGACTCAGTCCATGTTCCTGGGCTTTGCCTCAACCTTTGTGTATAAAGCCACCTGGTGCCCGAGTTCTAATATCAACATCAATGTCTTATCCACTGCCTGACTTTCCCCTTTAGCTCCCAGCCTGGTGCCCCAGATCCTTCAGGACCGGGTCTTCATATCCCTAGGTCCTTTCATAGAAGTGCCTGATCACCAGCCTGTGTCTTCCTGCTGCTTGGTGACAGACTCCCTGGGCCACCTGCCGCCTGCATCTGCACCTATTGTCTACTGCCAGACAGCCCTCCTCCCCGCGGAGGAGAAAGAACAGATGGGATATTCTTAACAGAGTAGTGTAAAGAGAGAAAATGCCAGCTAACGTGCTATAGAAAATGAGGGTTCGACTCCTTCATTAGGACAGGGAAGTTGCTAATGATGGGTCCCGGGAAATGGAGAGGCTGCCTTCACTCAATCCAGACAGCTGTCATCGTGGGCATGGCAGAGGCTGGTGGAGAGCTTGTGTTCTGGAGTCAGAGCTGATGGACATTGTAGCCACCACTCACTAACACATAGGAGAGGACAAATATTTCACCTCCTCAGTCTCAGGTTCTGCATCAGGAGTAACACCTCCCTCACAGAGCTACTGTTGTCCTTGCTGAAGTTAAAAGAGATATTACATTTGTCTTTAATCCTCAACAAATATCAGTATGTAATTCTAGAGGGAAAAATATGTGTAGGGAATTTTTTTGTTTGTTGTTGTCATTCAGTTGCTAAATCATGTTTGACTCTTTGAGACTGCACAGACTGCAGCACGCCAGGCCTCCCTGTCCTCCACTATCTCCTGGAGTTTGCTCAAACTCATGTCCATCAAGTCGGGGATGCCATCCAACCATCTCATCCTCTGTCACTCCTTTCTTCTGCCCTCAATCTTTCCCGGGATTAGGGTCTTTTCCAATGAGTCGGCTCTTCACATCAGAAGGCTAAAGCATTGGAGCTTTAGTTTTTGTTTATGGGGAAGCAATAGTTATGTATTTAGAATACAAGCCTAGGCTGGATGAAGCACTTTAATGAAGATCGATAAGTTCAGAGAATGTGGAAGGGATGGCAATCGGTGAGGTGAGAACCAGAGCAGAAACCCGAGTCCAGAGCAGAAGGACGAAGGCTGCAATGGCAGTCCTGGGAGTGGGTGTGCTGGAACTGTTGATGGGAAGCTTGTGGCGGAGACTGGAATTGAATCAGAAAGGTCAGGGAGACCGGAGGAGAGGGACTCTGGCCGTGCTCTAGGGAATAAACGCACCATAAAATGCTCCCAAGGCAACAGAGAAAGCTATTAGAGAAGAAGTAAAGGGGAATCGAAGAATATGGTGCATTTTATTGGAAGGGCAGTGAATGGAGGGAGGCACAACAGAGTATTCGGAGCAACTCGGAGAAGAACAGTAGGGAAGTCTGCAGAGGGAGGGGTAAAAAAGCAGTCAGCTGTGACAGAGAGAAGAGGCAATGAAGAAACATAATAATATATAACACTAGCTCAAAACAACAGCTGGGAATAGGGAGTTGATGGCAAAGCAATAAATAGCAGCAATGAGGAAACTAAATGCCATTAAAATGCACAATAGTTAATAACAATAAAGCTGGAGTCTGGAAGCAATTAATAAATTAATAAATATATAACACAAAGTATAAAATGAATGGAGAAAAAAGTGAGATTGTAAACATGACCATTCAGTGAGAGGAGGGCAGGTGTTCACTGGAGGAGAGAGAGGAGACTGAGGCAGCCAGGCTGCAGAAGTACAAAAGCTCCAGGTTCTGAGTTGCTGAATGAGAAGGGAAAGGGCAGATTCTTTCTGCCTCTGAGTCAATGAATGGAAAAGCAGCCCACAGCGATTGTTACTCTCTGCTGTCCTGAGGCAGCTCCCATCTGAGAGCTGGTCACCTACCACCATGATAAACAAGGTCATTGTCAGAACTGACTGCCTAGACTATGCTGATAATGGAGTACACATATCCTAGGCTTCATACTAAAAGCTGTCTCTCAAAGTAGCTACTGGGGAATTGTTCTAAAAATGTGGATCTTGGACCAGTTCAGAAATCCCATTTTAGATTCAGCTTCTCAGTTCCCAAGCCTCACTCTCAACCTCAATGCATCTTTTTGGGTGGTTCTGGGAGTCAGGAGGAATTCCCATAGTGGAAGATCCCCAGCAGCTACCTGTGCCCTCGGCAGTCGAAACCTCAGTCATAGAGTTGAGAGCCTCGGGCGTTATAAGAGCTCCTCATTCTCAAGACAGCGTCCATCCACCCAGGTGATTTGTTTCCCATATTTCTCCTCTGCAAACATAATTTTGATGATTGGGACCACATGTTTTTCCCAAAGGACAGGTCAAGCCTTCTTTACTCTTGGTTCAAAGAATATTCTCTACTCCAAGCAGCATCTACAAAGCAAAAAAACAAAACAAAATGCTAGTGGTAAGAACCCGCCTGCCTATGCAGTCTATGTAAGGGACATGGGTTCAATCCCTGGCTCAGGGAGATCCCCTGGAGAAGAGCATGGCAACCCACTCCAGTATTCTTGACTGGAGAATCCCATGGACAGAGAAGCCTGGTGGGCTACACTCCATAGGGTTGCACAGAGTTGGACACAGCTGAAACAACTTAAGACACACACAAACAATAACAACAAAAATATGAGAACTTGCTTTGCTCCCAGATGAGGCAGAAACTTACCAAGCTGGGGGGAGGGACAATAAAAAGAATGGTAAGCTGGTTAGACTAAGTTTAGCAGGCCAGTTTTCCTTTTTCTTTTAACAAGTTTATCTCCTCCCCATTTTTATGTGACTTCAGTTGTCACTCTTTGTATTTTGCCCAATGACACAAATCCAGAGGCAGAGACAATTACTTACCATCCTCTCCTGCCACAAAGTAGCTTCTGTTGCTTTCCCACATTGGTTTTCCTCCTTTCCTCCCCTCTCATGTAAGCATATCCTCTTTATCCAAGATTTAGTAACTGACACTGCGGCCTAGTGGTAAAGAAACCTCCTGCCAATGCAGGAGACGCAGGTTTGATCCCTGGGTCAGGAAGATCCCCTGAAGAAAGAAATGGCAACTCACTCCAGTATTCTTACCTGAAGAATCCCACAGACAGAGGAGCTTGGTGAGCTACAGTCCATGGGCTCTCAAAGAGTCAGACATGGTGGAGCACAGCATAACACTATGGCCCTGGGTGTAGCATGGACTTTGTAACTGAAACACTCCCAACTGGACAGAAATTGGAACATCCATATTTCCAACTTCCAATTTGACAATAAGATTAATAAGAAATAAGGAATCATAAAGTGAGAAAACCAGACCCAGAAAATAAATTGCTGGTACACACTACAGATAATTCCAGGGTCAGATGGAAAAGGATAAAAAGAGAAGAAAAGTGAAATTAAAGAAATGATTGAGAATTTTTGTGAAATGAGATATTAAAAATACCAATATAATATTACTTTTATACTTTTGCATATAAATGTTAATGATCAGCTACCTACAATTAGAACTTGAATTTGTTTAATGTCCTCCAAGCAAGTACTTTTTATTGTATAGGAGACATAATATATAAATTGATATAAATTGCACTTAGTTTCAATAAATGTAAAAGAATATTTTCCTTGAATCTACTGCTGCAAACATGGGACTATCTCTTAAGGAACAATCCTGAAAAGAAAGTCCAAGGGTGTAAGTTACAGCTCAACAGTTGTGACTTTAGTAAGTTCCTGGCATGTAAACCCTTCAGCTTGAAAGAGCAGAGGCCAAGCTTTGTTCTGGGCCCGGCACACAGCATCTGCTGCACAGGATTAAACACTGTGCATTGATCATGACTTACTGACGATCATAATGATTAACATCAATTCTGAAGACAGTTAATAGGCACATGGGGTGATCTTTTCTCTTCAGAATCTAAATTATTTGCTATTGGATAAGCAATTTGTGTTTACTGAGTTGGACATGAATGAAATTGATTCTAACTACTTTAAGTTTGCTACAATTGGTACACTATTGTATGGCCTTTTAATGATAGATTCCTTGCATATATATAAATATATAGATAAAGAAATCTATTTCTTGATCTTTTCTTTTTTCATGACAAAGAAAGCCAGCTTGAGTTTACAATGAAATCGTCCCTTAACTGAGTGAAAAACAACAATAAAAGAAAAAAGAACAAAACCAAAAGAGTAGTTGGCATTCTCATCAACAAATTTAATAACGGGCTTCTGGGCTCTGCACTGTTTCTTCTGAGGACAGCAACGATGGGAAGAAATGAGAGGTCATCTAGTCTAGGCTACTAATTTCACCAGTGAAACCTCTGAGGCCCTATGTCCCAAGTCAACAACTGAGTAACCGTGAGCTAGGTTGTGCATCCTGGTCTTCTGGTTCCCTCATCTGCATTCTGCCACTTACTTGCCCACGTTTCAGTTATCCTTTTCTGCCATTATAACACAATCAGCCTATAACATTGGTGTTCAACTATCTTTCAACATCAGTTTTACTGAAGAATCCCACTAGTCTAATTACAGCACTTATATTTCTTACGATGAATTGGTGATATGTTAGAATCCCAAATATGTCAATCTGAAGTACACAGAGTATTCTTATTTAAGTTCAAACTGCAAAATATTAGTTAATATTTGTTGAGCACTTAGCATGTGTCAGACTGTAATAAGGGTTTTCCATACACAATAATCCTGTGAAGTCCACACTGTTCTTCTCTTAAAAAGGATAAAACCACATGTTCATTCTTTGCCCTTCTTTGGCTTCACTTGGTTTTGTAGGAAGACTAATCCCTGTAAATTAAGCTTCCCAGACTCCTCTGCAGGGGTCCAGCCAATGGCAGCACTGTCTCCCTCCATTTGTGGTACGCTCTCTCCCAGGGGGGCTGCTTCTGAATGGTTCTTGCTCTGGCTGGACAGCCCTTCCCTTCTGGGTCCTCAGTCCCACTGCATCCTAGACTCCATTAACACCTTTCCCCTCCTTTGTTTCTCCAGGCCCAACAGAAGTCAGCAACTTTCTGGTATTACAAATCTTAACATCACTATTTCTTCTTGAAATTTTTAGTCCTTCAAACACCTTTCCACTTAGTTCCCCAAATTAAATGCCCTCTATTTAAATACCTGGTCTTTTTCTGAACAAATATTGACAGATACATCTAAGTAAGCAAGTGATTTAAAGAGCATAGGCTGGTTTGAACTCAGGTTGCCTGACCAAATCTATGTGTTTAACCTTGAAAAGCTACTGTTTCTTAGAGTACCATGGACTAGCTTGTGGTCTCCAAACTTTTAACTTTTTTGATTGCACACCTTCATGAGGAAAACGTTTGTAAGCATGGGCCCCTGACATATATATGTTTATTTATAAAGTTTATGTAAGTAGTAGCTCAAATGGTAAGCAATCCATCTGAAATGCAGGAGACTCTGGTTTGATTCCTGGATTGGGAAGATCCACTGGAGAAAGGATAGGCTACCCACTCCAGTATTCTTGGGCTTCCTTTGTGGCTAAGCTGGTAAAGAATCCACCTGCAATGCAGGAGACCTGGGTTTGATCCCTGGGTTGGGATGACCCCCCTGGAGAAGGTAAAGGCTGCTGCTGCTGCTGCTGCTAAGTTGCTTCAGTCATGTCTGACTCTGTGCGACCCCACAGATGGCAGCCTACCAGGCTCCCCTGTCCCTGGGATTCTCCAGGCAAGAACACTGGAGTGAGTTGCCATTTCCTTCTCTAATGCGGGAAAGTAAAAAGTGAAAGGGAAGTAGCTCAGTCGTGTCCGACTCTTAGCTACCCCATGGACTGCAGCCTACCAGGCTCCTCCATCCATGGGATTTTCCAGGCAAGAGTACTGGAGTGGGTCAACAGTGCCTTCTCCGGAAGGAAAAGGCTACCCGCTCCAGTATTCTGGCCCGGAGAATTCCATGACTGTATAGTCAGAGTCACAAAGAGTCACGACTGAGCGACTTTCACTTGATTGCTTGAGTACTACTGGATGATGTGAAGCTTAAATTGTATTCATTTTGTTCTGTTTAGTTCTGATGTATTTCTCTACTTTAAAGGAAGCTATCGTACTCAGTATTTGAAACATGTCTTTAGATCATTTCTGCTGTTTTATAATTTCATCCACTTCCTTTTGAGGCAAGAAAGATAATGTTTAGAAGAGCTCTATATTTTCTCCTTCCTTAGTTTTCCGTCTTCTCTTTTTCCCTGTGAACTGTGGGATACAGACCGCAAAGCTAAGGAATGAGGTGCTGAGTAGGCAGTGAAGAGAAAGTAGGGATAAAAGTCTCTATAGTCTTTTTAAGACCAGTTTGCACTCTAGAAACAGATAAGAATTTCCATCATCTTTTTTTATGATAGCTTTATCAAGATATATTTCACATACTATACAACTCACTCTTTGAAAGTATATAATTTAATGATTTGTAGTATATTCACAGAGCCATGCAACCAGCATCACTAGCTAATTTTAGAATATTTCCATCACCTGAAAAAGAAACACATACCCATTAGCATTTATATCACCCCCAGCCTCTGGTAAACACTAATCTACTTTTTTATATCTGTAGATTTGCCTATTCTAGACATTTCATGCTAGGTGAATCACACAATATGTGGTTTTGTTTTTGCTTCTTTTACTTATCATGCTTTCAGGGATCATCCATGTTGTAGTGCACATCAATACTTCATTCTTTTTATGGCCAACTAATACTCCATTGTAAGGATATACCAAATTTCAGTTATACATTCATCAACTGACGGACACTTAGGTTGTGACATATTTAGCTGTTGAGAACAACGCTGCTATGAATACTTACACAAGTTTTTGTATGGACGTGTGTTTGCTTTTATGGACATACGTTTAACATTTTAAAGATGTGCCAACATTTTCCAGAGTGGTTACACATTTGACATTCTCACTAGCAGGACTATCCAAAGGCTTCAATTTTTTTATCCTCTCCAGTGCTTTTTTATTATTTGTCTTTTTTTAATTTTAGCCATTCTGTTGTACATGAAGTGATCATCTCATTTTGGTTTTGATTTGCATTCCCCTAATTATTCAACATCTTTTAAAAGCTAAATAGCTATTTGATTAACATCAATAAAATAACTTATTAATACAAATTAAATATTAATCTTTATTTTCAGTGAACAAAACACGAAAGATAGCTAATTTCATTTGCACACAGAAGAGCATTCCAGTTCTCTGATAAAATGCATGAAGTCGCAAAGTAAAAGCTAAGCAACCATTCTATTTAGAAGTGTAGTTGTATCAAGACACTTTTTTACTTCCCTTTTTACTTCTTTGACCCACTGATTATCCAGGAGTGTGTTGTTTATTTTCTACAATCTTATAGATTTTCCAGTTTTCTCATGATTGATTTGTATTTTTATACTATGTGGTCAGAAAAGATAAATGATATTATTTCAATCTTCTTAAATTTGCTAAGACTTGTTTTGTGGCCTGTCATTTGATGTGTCCAGGAGAATGTTCCATGCATGCTTGAGAAGAATGCATATTCTGTTGTTGTTGGATAAAATCTCCTATATGTCTGTTAGTTCAATTAGTTCTAAAGTATGGGTCAAGTTCATTGTTTCCTTCTTCCTTGATTTTCTTTCTGGATGTTCAATCTAATGCTGAAGGTATAGTATTGAAGTTCCAGCAATTATTATATTGTTATTTATTTCTCCCTCCATTATAAGTTAGTATTTGCTTCACATATTTAGGTGCTCTGATGTTTGAATACATATATATTTGTGATTGTTGTCTTCTTGATGTGTTGACTCTTTATTATTATATAATTGCCTTATCTGTGTCTTGTTACTATTCTTGATTTAAAGTTTATTTTGACTTACATAAGCATAGCTACCTCTGCTCCCTATTGGTTTCCACTTGCATGAAGTATCTTCTGCCATCTCTTCACTTTGAGCGTATGAGTATCCTTAAAGATTAAGTGAGTCTCTTTTAGGCATTGTATAGTTAGGTCTAGGTTTTTCATTCATCCATTTTTCCAAAGAAGGTGTACAAATAGCCAACCAGTATATTAAAATATGCTCACCATGGCTAATCATCAAGGAAATACAAATCAAACCACAATGAGATATCGCTTATTAGAATGGCTATTATCAAAAAGACAATAGATAACGAGTGGTTGGCAGGTTGGCAAGGATGTAAAGAAAAGGGACACTGCACTGTAGTGGGAATGTAAATTGACATAGACACTATGGAAAATAGTATAGATGTTTCTAAAAAGTTGAAAATAGAACTACCATATGATTCAGCAACTGGAGTAGGAAATGGTAACCCAATTCTGTATTCTTACCTGGAGAATTCCATGGATAGAGAAGCCTGGCAGGCTACAGTCCATGGGGTCGTAAAGAGTCAGACATAACTAAACATGCATACGACATGACCCAGCAATTTCACTTCTGTGTGTATATCCAAAGGAAATGAAAACAGGATGTTGAGATATCTACACCCCCATATCTGCTGCTGCTGCTGCTAAGTCTCTTCAGTCGTGTCCGACTCTGTGCAACCCCATAGACGGCAGCCCACCAGGCTCCCCTGTCCCTGGGATTCTCCAGGCAAGAGTACTGGAGTGGGTTGCCATTGCCTTCTCTGACACCCCCATATCTATTACAGCATAATTCACAACCGCCAAGGTATGGAAACAACCTAAGTATCTGTCTTTGGATGAATGGATAAAATAAACTTGAGATAGATAGACAGATGAATTGTATTCAGCCATGCACAAGCAGGACATTTTGTCATTTTCAACAACATGGAAGAAACTTGAGGACAATATGCTAAGTGATGTAAGTCAGATAGGAAAGATAAACACTGTTATGATATTACCCATATGTGGAATCTTAAAAAACCAAACTCACAGAAACAGAAAGTAGAATGGTGGTTATCAGAGGCTGGGGGAAAGGAATGGTGAATGATGAGATGTTGGTCAAAGACTGTGAATTTCTAATCAGAAGATGAATGTCTGGGGATATAATGCACAGCATCATGATAATAGACAATACTACTGTACTATATACCTGAAAGTTGCTAAGAGAGTAATTCTTAAATGTTCTCACCACAAAAAAGAAATGAACATTATAGGATTGGTGAATGTGTTAGCTAACACTGTGGTGGCAATTATGTGTGCATGCTCAGTTGCTCAGCTGTGTCCAACTCTTTGTGATTCCATGGATTGTAACCCACCAGACTCCTCTATCCATGGAATTTTCCAGGTAAGAATACTGAAGTGGGTTGCCATTTCCTACTCCAAGGGATCTTCCCACACAGGGATCAAACCCACATCTCCTGCATTGGCAGGTGGATTATACACGTGACTAAGGATCTGAGATGGGAACATTGTCCTGGATAACAGTCCTTAGAAAAGGAAGACAGAAGAGTCAGAGATGACCAAAATAGTAGGAGTGACAGGGGACCAGGAGCCAAGGAATATGAACAGACTCTAAGAGCTGGAAAAGGTATGTGATGGGATCTCCTTTGTAGCCTCCAAAAGGAAAGCAGTCCTGACAACTTCTTTTACCTTCTTAAGACTCTTTTCTGACCTCCAGAACTGTATGATGAAGTTCTTTTAAGTTTAAAAAGGGAAAGAAAGTATAATGTAGCTGTGACCTTGAAAACTGTAAATTTTAAATGCAATAAAGCTGACCCACCCTACGCCTGAACTCTTTTCTGAAACATTTTAAAGAATCTATGGATCATTTGGTCTCTTAAAATGGGGTCTATATTCTTAACCACCAAGTTAATTCTATTAATTAAGGCAGACATTTGATTAAAATTTCTAGCTCATTCTCTGAAGCTATTCCACAATAGACTATATTTTAGAACACTGTATTTTTTTCCTGTTTTGTTACTCATTTTTAATTGAAGTTATACATATCATTGTTGTTGATCCTTGATAAATATCAATCTTTCCTCTGCTTACATAATACTTTCTTAAATAAATAACAATTTTGAAAAGCCTCAGGAAGTAGCATGTATTGTAAGCAATATTGTCCTAATCACATCACTGAGAAAGGTTTTTTCCCCCTAGAGCTGGGAAAGGACTACATCATTAGAGTCACAATACTGCTCTTGGCCAAGAAGAGCTGCAGATCTTGAAATTCTAAATGTTTTGTTGCAAAATGAAATAGCATCAAACCAAAGAGTAATGTATTCATTCCACAAATAAATATTAAGTCCCCACCAGGAGCTGCTTTCCAGGTGGCACCGGTGGTAAAGAACCCATCTGCCAATGCAGGAGACATAAGAGACGCAGGTTCGATCCCTGAGTCGAAAAGATCCCCTGAAGGAGGGCATGGAAACCCATTCCAGTATTGCCCATGGACAGAGGAGCCTGGCGGGCTATAGTCCATGGGGTCCTGTAGAGTCGGACATGACAGAAGCAGCTTAGCATGCAAGCGTGCACATAGCCAGCAGGAGCCAGGCACTGTTTCAGGCACAGAGGACGTACAGGAAGGGATCCAACCTCCAAAGTCCTGCCTTCAAGGAACACATGTTGAGTAACTTTTCATCAAACTTCTCTTGGCTGCCACTATGTGAGGTCATGATGCCCCTCTGAGAACAAACACCAATACACTGAGGACCGCGGAGCTTTAAAACAGAAAGAAACCCATTCAAATGACTGTGAACGGCTCAAGGCCCCAAAGCAATTCACTTTCAGTGGCAAGGGTTTTCCTACTTCTAATTCTCTGAGCTTGCTTTCAAGAGCTAATGTCCACAGAGGTAAAAAAAAACAAAAAATAGAAAAATAGAAATAAAACTCATTCACACTGTCCAGATCATGGCCCCAATTGCTAGCTGAAACTTGTCTGAGGAGTGAAAACATAGACAGGATGTATTTCTCTAACAGGCATTTTCCACACACACCTGCTTTCCGACTGGAAATACCTGACTTCCAGAACATGCCTGGTCCCTTGGGATCAATTCCTCTAACTGCCATTCGCCTTCCTCCCTCTTGCAAAGCTCCCAGATAGCTAGCCTAGGGTAGTTCTGATATAGCTAAACCTCAAACTGCTCGAAATGTCTATAAAAGCCTCGATTCCCAGGACATTTCAAGCTCAAGTCTCTAAATGTGCTCATGTTCTCCAGGCATAAATTGAGCATGACCATAGGGACCTCAAATCTGCTACCTTTTTTGATGGCTCATGGGAGAAGACACTTAAAAGTGGAACTTTCTGGAAAGGCCAGACACAAAATCTTAACCCCTAACCCCTAGATTCAATTAGGCTTCCCTTTTAAATCTCATAGCACTCAGAAATTTTCTCTCATGCTGTTCATCACAGCTTATTACTCAATACTCATTAGTGTTTGTATTTGATACATAAAGGTAGTCTCAGTTCTCAGTTCAATCGGTCAGTCATGTCAGACTCTTTGCAACCGCATGGACTGGAGCATACCAGGACTCCCTGTCTATCACCAACCCCCAGGGCCTACTCAAACTGATGTCCATTGCATCAGTGATGTCATCCAACCATCTCATCCTCTGTCGTCCCCTTCTCCTCCTGCCTTCAATTGTTCCCAGCATCAGGGTCTTTTCCAATGAGTCAGTTCTTCGCATCAGGTGGCCAAAGTACTGGAGTTTCAGCTTCAGCATCAGTCCTTCCAATGAACAGTCAGGACTGATTTCCTTTAAGATGGACTGGTTGGATCTCCTTGCAGTCCAAGGGACTTTGAAGAGTCTTCTCTAACACCACAGTTCAAAAGGATCAATTCTTTGGTGCTCAGCTTTCTTTACTGTCCAACTCTCACATCCATGCATGACTACTGGAAAAACCATAGCTTTGACTAGATGGACTTTTGTTGGCAAAGTAATGTCTCTGCTTTTTAATATGCCGTCTAGGTTGGTCATAGCTTTTCTTCCAAGGAGCAAGCATCTTTTACTTTGATGGCTGCAGTGACCATCGGCAGGTTTGTGTGTGTGAGTGTGTATGAAGTCGCTCAGTCGTGTCTGACTCTTTGCAACCCTGTGGACTGTAGCCTGTCAGGCTCCTCTGTCCATGGGATTCTCCAGGCAAGAATACTGGAGTGGGTTGTCCTTTCCTTCTCCAGGGGATCTTCACAACCCAGGGATCAAACCCGGGTCTCCTGCATTGCAGGTAGATGCTGTAGCCTCTGAGCCACCAGGGAAGCCATAAGAAAATGCAGGTTTGGGAGCCTCCCCCCCAAAAAAAAGTCTGTCACTGTTTCCATTGTCTCCCATCTATTTGCCATGAAGTGATGAGGCTGGATGCCGTGATCTTAGTTTTCTGAATGTTGAGTTTTAAATCAACTTTTTCATTTTCCTCTTTCACTTTCATCAAGAGGCTCTTTAGTTCTTCTTTGCTTTCTGCCATAAGGGTAGTGTCATCTGCCTATCTGAAGTTACTGATATTTCTCCTGGCAATCTTGATTCCAGCTTGTGCTTCATCCAGCCCAGCATTTCACATGATGTACTCTGCACATAAGTTAAATAAGCAAGGCGACAATATACAGCCTTAACATACTCCTTTCCCGATTTGGAACCATTGGAACCACTGTTGTTCCATGTCCAGTTCTAACTGTCGCTTCTTGACCTGCATACCGGTAGGAACCTTATCATTTTTGCTCAGCACGGCATTCCTAGTGAATGAGTGAATGCATGTTTTCATTCACTCATTGGGCCATGAAAAATTTAGATGGAAAACTGACCTCTTAATTCAGAACATGCCCTTTCCCTTGAGAATGAAAGTTATAAAGCAAGAGTATAAAGCAAGTTGGCTACCTGTATACTTTCTCTGTGGCCATATCAGTTGACAACTGAGAATCCCTGTAGGCTTATCAACATCGGGGACAACACACATCTTTTTCCAAATTTCCAAATTGCTAGTGGGTTAATGTTTAACTCTTTTCCTTGAATATATCACCCTTTTCCCACTGCCCTGCCAAGTCAGGATTCTCCTTCCAGCCATCTCTATTAAGAAGATCCTTGATACCATAGATTAATTCAAAAGCTTAGTTCAGTATTACTTAGATTCAAAAATTTCACAGAGACCAGTATTTGTTGGCAATACCCAAGATACTTCTAGAATGGAGTGTACAAAATACAATATATTCAAAATGTCTTTTTTCCTTTACTGATTATCAAAGAACATCTTAAAACGTAGAAGTCAGTCATCATACGCATTTGAATCAGTCACCTTTACAAGATTAATGTTATTGCCTTTCCAAGTTATAAAAATCTTAGTCAACACTAAAGGGTCCAGTTCTATGTTATAGCATTCTAATCTCCTGTGATACACACTTTAGCAACTTTATTTCCCTAGGAAACCTTGCCTAATTTTAGCTGTTGAAAATGTAAACCACCGTATACCAAGTGTGTTAGAGGACTTTTGTGTAACAAGAGGAGTATGTGTACAGAGATAAGCAGGGCAGAAGTGGACTTACCAAAAAAGCCAGGATGCTTGGCTTCAGGAGGCCCCTCACCTACAGCTTCTTCCAGGGCCCCTGGAGGCTCCAAGCAACATGCTAACAAAAGCATATACACTTTTAGCAAATTTTACAAAATTAAGCTATTTTGATCCCTGGGTCAGGAGGATCTCCTTCTCCTGGATAAGGGAATGGCTACCCATTCTAGTTCATGGGGTCACAAAGAGTCAGGTATGACTAAGCAACTAATGCTTTCACAATCTATTTTATTTTCATACAAAGCCCCCCAAATTATAAAAATTTGAAATAAGTTCTACAGGTTCAATCTGTATACTTAAAACCTACATCCGTAAACCAAAGATGAAATTTAGAAAACTTTGATATTGATCTGTTTCTCACCATTTAACAGATTAGTTCAGTTCAGTTGTTCAGTTGTGTCCAACTCTTTGCAACCCCATGGACTGCAGCACACTGATTATCTAACAGATAGATTATCTAACATAATTTCTTTCAGGTGGGGATAGCTACCTGCAGTATTTTCCGATTCACTTTAGCCCTTTTCTCGTTCTTGTTTTTAACCAAACCCATTCATGTCTGTTCTTTACAAAGCAAGAGAGGCTGACAGATTATTCTCTGTGGTTCTCTTCTGAGCTTTAGTTTATTCTTTGTGGATATGTAGCATTCTATTGGGGGTTAAAAATCTGCATAGAGACACTGCCAGCTGCTCAGCCCAAAATTAGTTTTTGAGTGCAAAATTATCCACTTCAAAAATACTAAAAATCATTGTAGTTATTTTTATCTGAGAATCTGTGGCCCTCCCAAGACCTGTACTGAAGTAAAATGATTATTTAATTATTTCCTCTTATGAGCATTTGGTCTGGGTCACAGAAATATAACAAACACACACACATACACATATATATGAAATCTCTGGGAAAGAATAGGTTTTGACTGCAGGGATGGATTTTGTATGAATAGAACCCTGAGGCATCTAACAGTTTAAATAATGGTTTCTATTCCAGGGAAGAAAAAATATTTTTCCTTGATAGCACTTTTTTATATTCACTGCATTGGAATTACTTTTTCAAAATTCTGCCAGTGGAGACTTATCATACGTGGGTGCCATTGCTGTAACATAAAGATAAGGATTGAAGCAAATTCCACTCATAAGCTCATGAGCCCATAAATTGGAACTATTCTTCACAACACAAAGCATTCTACCCATCCAAAAATTTTTCTTAAAGGCAAGGCAGGAGTTTTCTCTTGCAGAATTTTCTTCTCTTCAACTGCTTAAACCTCTCAACTGCTTGAATTTTGTTTGTTCATAGACTATATACAACAGAAAGATACACACATTATCTATAGCCTATTGCCTATATAAAGCTTAAATAAATAATATAATTGTCATTGAGGTTTTTTGGGGGGAGATAACAACTTTATTCAGAAATGTTTGCACGGTGTCAAGATGTTCTAACAATCCACCAAGAACCTCCAAGTGTTTCAGTCTCAGCCTAAACGTAGGAATATCACTTCTTTTTACCTGCCCACCCTTCCAGAAGAGGCCAACCTTCTAGTACCCCACACTGACCCTTTACTGTTTGGAACAATCACATTATCTGGGTGGTTGTCTTATGTCCCTGTCCTCTGACAAAACTGCAAGCTTCATCAACAGGGGTATTATGCTTCTTGCCCATCATCAAATTCCCACTGCAGACCACATCCTGCTGCTGCTGCTGCTAAGTCACTTCAGTCGTGTCCGACTCTGTGCGACCCCATAGACGGCAGCCCACCAGGCTCCCCCGTCCCTGGGATTCTCCAGGCAAGAACACTGGAGTGGGTTGCCATTTCCTTCTCCAATGCAGGAAAGTGAAGAGTGAAAGTGAAATCGCTCAATTGTGTCTGACCCTCAGCGACCCCATGGACTGCAGCCCCCCAGGCTCCTCTGCCCATGGGATTTTCCAGGCAAGAGTACTGGAGTAGGTGCCCATTGCCTTCTTCGGCAGACCACATCCTAGAGGGTCAATAAACATGTGTCATGTGAATGAATAAATACAAAAGTTAATAGAAAACAATGGCAAAAATATAATTTAATTAATTTTTTCCATCTCAGAACAAGAGATCCAAAAACAGACATGTAATATTGCTATTGCTGAGTCATTTATCTATGCATTTATTCATTCATAGATTTTGAAGTTTCAAGGAGTTCCTACAGTAGGGTCCTCCTAATCCATCCACTTTTATTTGGTGCATTCTGCATTTTGTTTATCTTCTGAGGAGGCACCTGGGTCAATCTAAGAGAACCGTAGATAACAAACTTTTTTTTTTTAATTGTGATCATTGTATCACGCTATGAAGAAAGGAAGCAAAGTAGAAAATGATGCTTAAACCTTTCTTTCTGCCCTACCCAGTACGATAGGATATCAAACCTCACCTAAATGTTCAGGTCTACAAATACCTTTCTCATTAGGAATTTCAAATATTGTTTCAAGGGGGAAAATGCAAGTTTTTAATAAAAGATCTCTACCTTTTTCTGTTGTCAACATGCAATAACACATTTCACTATCACAGAATCATGCAGCAACTTGCAGAATACACGGACCACTGCTGGTAACACAAACAGCACCTACAGCCATTAGGGCTTCATGTAACAGTCCTAATTCTTCAATAATTTGGTGTTGTTTTCCCTGCTTGTATCAGGACTTGCACTTTGTTTTACCATTGCCTAGGAAGGGGCTCAATATTTCTTTGATAAAGATAATTGTTTCCATGGGATTTGGGGCCTTTCCCCCTCCCCCACTAAAGAGATGCCTCACTGGCTGAAAACACATAAAATGGAGACACGCCTCTTCATTAAAAACTTTAACCTCTCGCTAATGATGATATTAATACCCAGCGTGCGATAAACACCTGAGACGTACTTTGTCCTAAACAACACAGCCTTAGAGAACCTTGTAGTCAATAAAATAAAATACCCCTTTCTCTTTAATTAACATATGAAATAAACACAATCTGTGACACCTAGTGTGCAGCAGCAATTAAGAGGCATTGCTTAGTTAAACCTCCTAATACCTCATTTAAATATGCAATTAAGGGATAATTGCCTTCAATCAATAAAAAAATTGAAATATTTCGCAGGGGCTTCAATTATTTTCTACTAGGCTTTCTGCTTTACACTTGGCCAGCGCTAAGCCTGGGAGCCTCCTTTACTCCTCCGGTTAAAGCGACATTACCCCCTTTCTTGGTCCTGGCTTTTAAGCATGCTATTAACATCGCAAGAGACCAATAACAGTCCTAAGCCTTAGAAATCATCTCTTTTGGCCTCAGCTACAATTTCTACGACTCTGAAATTGCCTCTTCGTGACTTGCCTTAGGTTATGTGCTTTGTTTTTACTCAGCCCTAAGCCCTCCATTTTCATCTCGCTGCAAAGGAATCAACAGTGAAGGAGTAAAAGTTTACCGCCCTTCCTAGTGAGGCATCAGCTACAGGAAAAGCACCTTAAGATCACCAAATGTGTTGGTGCACTGACTTTGGCAGGGTTGGGTTGTATCTCTTAGCCTCCCTCCCCTAGGTCTTCCCTGATAGCTCAGTTGGTAAAGAATCCGCCCGCATCATGGGAGACCTGGGTTCCATCCCTGAGTTGGGAAGGTATCCCAGAGAAGGGAAAGGCTAGCCACCCCAGTAATCTGGCCTGGAGAATTCCATGGACTCTATATAGCCCATGGGGTTGCAAAGAGTTGGACACGACTGAGCGACTTTCACTCCCTCCCCAAAACACAATGCTCTTATGTACATAGAAATATTTTAAACCGAACGTTCAGACAAATGCTGGGAAGTGTGTGAAGTGAATCCAGAAGTAATCATAACTATGACCAGGGAGGAATAACTAAAGGGGTCAGGTGTGCAATGAGCAAAGCATAACCTGAAGCATCGCCCCAGTGGACTTGGGAGGCAAGAGAAATGGATGCACATGCTGATACCCATGCGGCTACCTCTTGAGTGAATAATGAAGTCCTTTGTCTCTGACCCAGGAGTCTCATGTCTGCTTTTGATATCCATGAAGCAGTATTACATTAAATTGCTAGAGTTCAAGAAGGGTAAAATCAAGTCCTAGAACTGATACTCTTCTTTCACACTCAGGGCAAGAATGTGCTGTGCGACACTCGGACTTTCTCAAGCGGAGCTCATCGTTTCGTTCTTTGCAGCACCAGCAAGCACACCCTTCGCTGCTGGTGTTCAGTAGTTCAGTCGTGCCTGACTCTGCAGTCCCATGGACCGGAGTGTACCAGGCTTCCCTGTCCCTCACTATCTCCCAGAGTTTGCTCAAACTCATGTCCATTGAATCGATGATGCCATCCAACCATCTCATCCTCTGACCACCCCCTTCTCCTCCTGCCCTCCATCTTTCCCAGTATCAGGGTCTTTTCCAAAGAGCTGGCTCTTTACCTCAGGTGGCCAAAGTATTGGAGCTTCAGCATCGATCCTTTCAATGAATATTCAGGGTGGATATCCAGGACTCCCTTATTATTGTACTTTTTAATGTTAGAGAAATATGCAGCTACTGGGCAGTGGGTTCCACGGGAGTGGGAGCCATGGCTTATTGTGTTGTTGTTATTCTACTTATAAGTAGCATTCATTCAAAAATGATGAATTAAACTATTGAATGAATAGTACAGTATCCCTGCTCTTTACAAGCTTAAACTTATATTTGGTTTTTGTTGTTTTTGTTATTTTTTTGTATAAAAGATAGGGTTATCTTTGGAGGAAAAAGCATAATTTTATTTTTAAAAATACAAACTAATATATTATATATTGTACTATTAATATTATAAAAGTGAAATTCCTTGTCCCTTTCATTAGCACCATATTCCAGAGGAGCTTCTGGGTTGGTATATGGCCTTCCAAATATTTTCTATTCATATTCAAATATTTATTTCCATTTATTTTCATTACATAAGTTAAATCATACCGTAGATATACTGATCTATCTCCACTTCACATATTGTGGATATCTTTTTAAGTCAATATATACCTCATTATTTTTTAATGGCTGCCTGTTATTTATTTTCTAGTTTAAAGTCATAGGCTGCATTGTCTATTTGACTCTCCAGAAATGAATATTTTGCTTTTTTCCTTTTTTTGCTATTTCTGATATACAAATAATTCTGCAGCAAATGTTTTATTATGCATTTCTGTGCCTGGCTGTGAGTATATCTCCCAAGAAATTCCTAGAAGTGGAATTGCTGGTAAAGACATGTGAATTTTAAGTTTTTGTATATACATATCAGTTGCTATGGGTTTCCCAGGTAGTGCTAGTAGTAAAGAACCCTCCTGCCAACACAGGAAACGTAAGAGATGCGGGTTTGACTGCTGGGCTGGGAAGATCCCCTGAAGGAGGGCATGGCAACCCACTCCAGTATTCTTACATGGAGAATCCTGTGGACAGAGCAGCCTGGCGGGCTACAGTCCATACAGTCACAAAGAGTCAGACACAACTGAAGCAACTTATCACACACGCATCAGTTGCTAAATTATTCTCCCAAAATATGTACCAATTTAAAATCCCACCAAAAAGCCTAAGTGTGCTTGAGTCTCCACACCCTCTCTAATATCAAATATTTTTAAAGCTTTTGTGTTTTCCAAAAGAATATCTCAATCTCTAAACTCTGTTTATGGGCATATATTTTATATCCCTTGTTATTTATCTTCTCTTTTCTGTGAATTACCTATTTCTTTATTTTCTAAGATACTCTGGTTTCCTTTTGGGTTTTTTGGAAGAGAAAATGCATCTTTATTTACTTTTTGTTTGATTTAATCTTTCATCTGAGCTTTTTCCTGCTGGGAAGAATCTTAATTCAATAGATAAATTTAATCCAATGACTCCTCTAACTGATTTTTAAGAGTGCTTTATGAATTAAGAAAATTCACTTCTCGTCCTGTGTATTGCATAAACTTCCTCAGTTTGTTATTTTTTAATCCGTCTTACGATACTCAGTATCTATAATCTATATGCTGCTAAGTCGCTTCAGTCGTGTCCGACTCTGTGCGACCCCATAGACGGCAGCCCATCAGGCTCCGCCGTCCCTGGGATTCTCCAGGCAAGAACACTGGAGTGGGCTGCCATTTCCTTCTCCAATGCATGAAAGTGAAAAGTGAAAGTGAAGTTGCTCAGTCGTGTCCGACCCTCAGGGACCCCATGGACTGCAGCCTTCCAGGCTCCTCCATCCATGGGATTTTCCAGGCAAGAGTACTGGAGTGGGGTGCCATTGCCTTCTCTGATAATCTATATAGAAATTGTTAAAAATGTTATAATCAGGTTTGCTTTTCTTTATAGCTTCTGGTTTATACAGTTATTTGTTTTTCCTGTTTTATTTAAATTTTTGCTCCATCTTTAATTTATTTTGAGCTAGATATGTTAGGAATTCAACTTCTTCATTTTTTCATAATTGCATTCTAGATGTTTTTAAAAGTTGCTACAGGACATTTGTGGAGTTACAAGTATTTTGTGCTAGTTGTACAATGAAGAGATTAATATTTACTACAGAAATTAATATAAATTGTTGCTATCCTCTCTGAGGCATTTCATGTATTTTGACTTCTCCTTAATAAAAGACAGTGGCTCAGACAGTAAAGCATCTGCCTATAATGCGGGTAGACCTGGGTTCAATCCCTGGATCGGGAGGATCCCCTGGAGAAGGAAACGGCAACCCACTTAAGCACTCTTGCCTGGAAAATCCCATGGATGGAGGATCCTGGCAGGCTACAGTCCATGGGGTCACAAACAGTCAGACATGACTGAGTGACTTCACTTTCTTTCTTAATAGAAGAATACTTAAAATAAGAACATCTTTGTTCAAGACTTGGTACCAGCTCTATTGGGCTTCCCCAGTGGCTCAATGGTAAAGAATCTGCTTGCATTGCAGGAGATGCAGGTTCAATCCCTGGGTTAGGAAGATCCCCTGGAGAAGGAAATCACAACCCACTGCAATATTCTTGCCTGGGAAATCCCACGGACTGAGGAGCCTGGCGGGCTACAGTCCATGGGGCCTCAAGAGAGTCAGACATGACTGAACGACTAAACAACGACAACGATGACAACAACCAGCTCTATTAGGGAGATAATTTCTCATGACGCCAGTTGATCCTTCTTAAGGTCATCAAAGGTAGGAGAGAGGTTCAGGAATGAATCTTAGATTCTGGGGGGCTGGACTCTGGTCTTGCACTGGGTACCCCATGAACTTATGATCCCACCTACTACAGCTCATGGAGAAAAGCAAAAGATGGAGCCCAAAGAAGGCTGATGTCTGAGAGAGACCAAAGCAGCTGAATGAGATTATAAAAAGACCTATCAAAACCTGACAGAGGGGAGTTTGAGAAACAGCACATAATTTGTAAAGAGTCCTGAGAGCTGGGTTCCTGCCAGTCACACAGGCCCTCCATGTGTTCCCCGTGCTGACTGTATAGATTCTGCCCCAGGCTTTTGTGGCTATCCCAACCCTCTAGGAGTCTCAATACAAGAGTGCATTCAGTCAGCAATACAGATCACGTACCATGGGCAGGTACCACACTAGATCCGGTCTTTACCTTCTTAGAGTTTCCATTCTAGCAGGAAACATAAATATTAAACTGCTGATTTGATCATCTATTTCTCCTTACAACAAAAGAGTAGGCAGAATGCTATGAGAGTAACTAGGTAACTAGACCCATTCCAAGGGCTGAGGAAAGTCTTTGTTGTTGCTGCTGCTGCTGCTAAGTCGCTTCAGTCGTGTCCAACTCTGTGCGACCCCATAGACGGCAGCCCAGCAGGCTCCCCTATCCTTGGGATTCTCCAGGCAAGAACACAGGAGTGGGTTGCCATTTCCTTCTTTGTTGAGCTGAATTCAAAAGGATGGTGGGGAATTAACTAACTTGGGTAGAAGTAGGTGCCCAGCTGACAGGGGAAACTGCCAAACAGAGGGGAGTATGGATGGTGAGTGTTTCCGGCTCCAGCTCTCGCATAAGACAACAGGATGTGAAGGTACATATTCTACCTGCTCTGGGGAGTTCCACCTGGGTCCAAGTCCAGGACACGTTGATACACTCTGAGATTACAGGACTGAGCAGGTGCATATGTGAGTCTTCTCCTGTCTCTCCTAGGAACATTCCGTCACCAGTGAAACCCAGTGACTTCTCCTTAAGCATAAATTACCCATATCTCTTACCCAAACCCATCTGCCATCTGAGTTAGTGATTTTCATACCTGACTATAAGAGAAGGCAATGGCACCCCACTCCCGTACTCTTGCCTGGAAAATCCATGGACGGAGGAGCCTGGTAGGCTGCAGTCCATGGGGTCGCTAAGAGTCGGACATGACTGAGTGACTTCACTTTCACTTTTTACTTTCCTGCATTGGAGAAGGAAGTGGCAACCCACTCCAGTGTTCTTGCCTGGAGAATCCCAGGGACGGGGGAGCCTGGTGGGCTGCCGTCTATGGGGTTGCAGAGTTGGACACGACTGAAGCGACTTAGCAGTAGCAGTAGCAGTAGCATACCTGACTACGAATAGGAATCTTCTAAACTATGAAGATGACTATGAACAGGAATAAACCTCCAAATTTTCCAACCTCATCTCCAGATATTCTGATTCAATAGGAGGTCTGGGGTGAGGCCAGGGACTTATTTTGGGGTTGTCATTATTTGTACTGGTGCTGGTGTGTGTGTGTGTGTGTGTGTGTGTGTGTGTGTGTACACAGGTGTACATGTCCATGTGTGTTTCTGACTATCAAGCTTACCAGGTGAATCTGATGCAGCCAGGTCTGAGAATCTGGCTTTCAGTCTGAGAGTCAGGATTTTAATTTGTCTTTCTTCTCGTATGTATAGGCCTGATTTTCCTAGGTAGATATTAAGCTTCTGAGGGCAGAAGTTGTCCTTTACATGTGTGTGTATGTATTTCCTGCTTAGCAACTGGCAGCATGCCCCATGTTTAACACAGACTCTGTGAAGTACATTGAGTTGAGAAATGAAACCTGGACCTTCCAAGGCAAGAGCATTACACACCCACTTGTGATCCACAGGGTCACCCGTAGTCCCTGCTGCCTCCTTGGTTCCACACACCCTAGCGTCCTGGCGCTGAAAGCCCCACGTGACTTCCAGCGCACTGGCAGCTTCAAGCCCAGCTTCTCCAAGAGCTCTCTGCTTTGTTTGCTTGTTGAGCTGAGTTTAAATCCAAATTCAACTGTGAATCATTAAAAGGGGGATTTTTCTTAAAACCAATGATTTGTCTTTGGACAACTGGCAGCCTTAGTCCCAGTTTGAGCCACATTAATTTCAGAAAGAGTTGTCTGGGACAAAGGAAAGCCAGCTGGGGCTGCCAGCTTTTAACTCCAGCTCAGGGAGCTTAAAGAAGTAGTCCTGAGGTTCCCACAGCCATGACCTTCTTTAAAATCAATTAAAAAGAGCAAAAAGTGAAAAACCCATTGTAGGAAAAAATATTGTCTAGGTGATCTCAGTTCTTACAAGGGTAGTTTTGCTTTTCCTGAGGCATGTGGGTGACTGTGTTTCTACCTGAATCTTATCTAGGGGAGTGCGTTGAGACATTCATTTAGGTGAGAACCTTTTGTTAACCAGAGATTGGTCCCTTTGCCTTCCTGTTTTTTATATATATAAGTATGCTTTACTTTATTTTTTTCTTAAATGGTACTTATATATACATCTTATTGATGTTTTATTCATGTGGACAAACTGCTTCCATTATGTGAATGTACAATAGCTGGAAGTCAACGGAAATCAAACAGCTGTACCTCAATGCCACGCTTTAAAAATTGCAGGACTGATAATAACAACTTATGCGACTGCCAGTGTTGAGATAGAGTTGATCAAACTTTATACTTCAATTTACAGTGTGTATATTCATCTTCAAACCCTCAAAGAAAACTCAGCACCAACTGTTTCCATAAACAGGATGGACCTATGACCTGCTCGACCTAAGAGCATAAAGTCCTCATTTGTCCCTGCCCTGTAACATCAGGAAAGGCGACTACAATCGGCCATCTGTGCACCAGGAGTACTTGCTATGTGCCAGGCACTGTGCGGGCCAGAGACAGACAAGGAGCTGATAAGAAAAGATTTACCCTGAAAGCACTCCTCTGTGGAAGAGATGCTCATTTCATTCACCTTGTGAAAGCTCAGGAGAGAAGGGAATGTATATAGGCCATGAGAGGGGGAAAGCCATAGCTGCAATATATGAACCCCACAAAAGTTTTCTCAACCATTTGGGAACAACAGGAAGCTTGAAATGTTCACCTAAACATATAAGGCAAGAATACCTAGAAGATGGAAAAAAAAACCCACTGCAATTTGTAGGGAATTAAATGATGAGTTTTAAAGATCATGAGAACAAATTAGATATATTTGCTTAAGACTTGTATTTACATATTTCGTTGATTGCCTATGTAAATAACTTAAATTAATCAAAACCTCTGAAAAATTATGGGCTTCCCTGATGGCTCAGACAGTAAAGAATCCACCTGCAATGAAAGATCCTGGGTTGGGCAGATCCCCTGGAGGAGGGAATGGCAACCCACTCCAGTATTCTTGCCTAGAGAATTACCTGGACAGAGAAGCTTCATGGGCTACAGTCAATGGGGTCGCAAAGAGCCAGACACAACTGAGCAACTAACACTTGAAAAATTATAACAGTTACTAGAACTAAAATTCCTTTACTCATTCTGAAACCCACGTGGGGCAGCCACTCCGGACATAGCCTGTGCAGGCATCCAGCCTCACAGCTCATGTTTCCGCCTTACAGAGAATCCTGCTCAAGGCTCCCCCTTTTCAGAGGCTCACACCTGTAAGTCTACTCAGGTCCAAATGTCCTGCGTTCTTTCACTCCCTCTGAATACAAGCAAACAAATACTTTTTGATTGAGCTAATCACTTTGACACAGCTACATTGATTTTCCATTTGTTTAAGCTTTTGTGTGTTTATGCCTTTTTTGTGTGCACCAAGAATCTGTACATCAAGCACTGGGTTGACCTTCAAGAGCAGAAAAAGGTGTTCTATTTCTCTCTTTCTCAAGTATTAAGTGTTGTTAGTTAGATGAAGGAGAGATTAATCTAAAGTTAGAAAACAAGAATAATAAGAGGATTAATCACAGAGGTGGGGAAGAAGGATGATTTAGTTTTGGTGTATGAAAACTGATTATGGGCAAAACAGTGACAACCTATTTTTATTAAATTGCACAAGGAATGAGGGAAGAAAAAGGAAGATCCTAGGCCAAAAATGAAACCCAAAAACCTTTAGAAATGAGTTTTAACTATTCTGATTTTAGTAAAGGTCATGGGATTCCATCTTATCTGCTGGGAAGCTAAAATTCTCAGCAGAGATCCTAAGAAACTAAATGTTAGAGCAGCGAAGGTGTTCTTTGCTAGGCTGTGTTTGCTGGTGTTCAGTATCTAAAATGCCTAAGCCACCTCTGGCAAGATGCCCTCACCTGCCAGGCCACTTCGGCCCCCACCATGATGACTTCTTAGAATGGAAGCAGTATATCTAGCGCTTGATGCAGAAATCAGTGGGTGTAGCACCAATATGTGCAGTTGCGAGCAAATATTAGAGCTGCCAGCACTCCTCAGGGTCCCCCTCTTCCTCTTTCCATCCAATTCTCTTACCTGATGCCTTGTTTGTGGTTGGTTCATCCACCCTCACCTACCACCTGGCTGCTAATAGCTGGCTACAATCCCCTTTACACACATAAGTAGTAGTAGACTGATAAATGATAGAGGATAGTAGATAGATAGATATAGATAGGTAGGTAGGTAGATATAGTTAGATAGATTATAAATAGAATACATGTAGTTCAGTTGCTCATCGGGATAATTTCTCTGCTGACCTCCTATCTCTAGGAGCTATTACAATCTGACTTTCCGTAGCTCCCTCAGATTCTCTCAAGGTGCTTAGCCCTTCTACAGATGACTCCCATCCTTGACCTTACTGAGCAAAGTACACCATCTGATGCTCAGCCATACAAGGTTGCTCATGGTAGTGTCTTTCCAACTTCTTAGATTCCCCTTCAAGCAGTAAGATTCATATTATAAAAGAGACCAACAGATAATATCTCCCTAGGATAAACAAGGAACTGGAGTCTCCAGAAATGGATATTGTTTTTCTGCTGTTGTTGCCCTTGACCTGTTCTTTTCTTTTAGCTTAAAAAAAAAATTTAAAAAAGCATTGGAAGGGGACAGTTAATTGAGTTAGATACTCAGGCGGGGGTGAGGCAAATAAAAAAAATTAACCATAAGCTTTCCAGGCTCAGAAACGTCTAGTGGAAGCCCAGGTCCAAGTGATGACATTTTTACATAGGGCTACCATTTCTAGTCCCTGTTTTGACTTAGTATTTAACAGAAGCCTATCATCTGAAGTCTAATATGTGGTCTGGTGTTACATTTCCCTCATTTTCTCCCTCTGATCTCCAGATACTTTTCTATCTTCTAAAACAACCATGGTAATTAGATCACAAGTGTTCGTCTCATCCCTTCCATTGGCTGCATGCAGGCATGTGTGCTCAGCTGCTTCAACAGAGTCTGACTCTTTGTGCCCCCATGGACTATAGCATGCCAGACTCCTCTCCCATGCGAGTCTCCAAGCAAGAATACTGGAGTGGGTCGTCCTTTCCTTCTCCAGGGGATCATCCCAACCCAGGGATCAAACCCAGGTCTCACACATCACAGGTGGTCTCCTTACCGTACGGGCCACCAGGGAAGCCTAAGGGACTATTTTAGCAAGCTGGCTTATGACTATATTTGTCTAAAGACATTTCTTGAAGATGAATGAATGTCCTTCTTCCTAATAGCTGGTGCTTATCCCACTAGACTTCTTCATAGTTGACTGTGTTAAACAACCTGTTTTTTTCTTGAAATTCCCTTGTCCCTTAGTTTCTGTCATCCAGTAAGTGTTGTCTTCCTTTCTGACCTTCCCATCTCAGGCTTTAGCATAGATTGGCCTTGACATCCCCCCGCTCAGCATTCCCTCCACTATTGTCTTCTCTTCTAACTTGCTGTGCTCGCCCACCATGACCTTAAATCTGCATCTCTCATTTTCTTTTTCAAATCCAGAAGTGCATTTCCAATTCTCTACCTGAAAATCTGAGCCACCATGGTACCTAGCATGATGCATTTAGTGCTTAGTAAATATTCACTAAATTAAATATAGTAAATACTTATTATGCACTAATTATATGTTAGACATTGTAACAAGGGCAAAGATGAAAATATACAGCTTGTGGACTACACAGAAAATGATTGTGTGGGACTCTGGCTAACCAGAGAATGAAGTTCCATGGACCAGAATATGTCCTCAGAGTTCCTTAAGAGGCAGGTTCTCAGGGACAAATAAGGGAAGATGAGCTAAAATTGTACCCTAAAATTCAAATTCATTTTGGAGAAAATCTTGGAATATATTCACATGGTCTTCAGGAAATTATGAATGACTTCTCTAAAGAAAATTAAGATACACAGCACGCGGTGTCAAACTTAGCCCACAGGCTATGTCCAATCCGTTTTTGTGAATAAAGTCTTATCTGGACACAGTCACACTCATTCATGCTCATCCTGTTTATGACTTTGTGCTGCAATGAGAAAGTAGCTACAGAAACGACAAGGTCCACAAACTCTAAACCATCCACTTCTGGCCCCTTAAGAAAAATCTTTGTCAACCCCTGCTGTATAGTTGACAACCCCAACTTCCACATTATGAATATTACCTATTTCTTAAAAGAATGTAGACCCAGATCTGAGAAGTAGAATTTCTACAGGAGGAATCTGCAACTCAGGATTTTCAATAGGCACTACAGGTGACCCTTGGGATCAGGCAAGTTTGGAAAATTCTGGCAGAGATTTTTAAAGCTTAGTCTTTAGAATCTTAGAGCTTTGGGTTTGTATCTCAACTCTATCACTTCTAATTCTATTACCCTGGGCAAGATACTTACCTCTCTGAACTTCAGTTTCCTTGACAAAGTTGAGGAATAAATGTACCTTGCTCATAGAGTTGTTGGGGGGATTAATGGGAAAATTATTTTTTAAAATATGTAGTACAGGTTCGATAAGCATCTTATCACCATCACATTATCATTATCACCAGCATCATGACATTCTCCTCTTCCTCTTTCATATTGCCATTCGTATATACGCTCTATGTGCTTAGTAAGCTTTAGATGTGATTCTACTTGAAAATGATGGATTAGTTTCCCTGCAGAAGTTCAGGAATCCTGAGTTCTACTTTCTCCTTTCTAAGTACAAAAACATTCAGCAAATAAATCTTTCAGTGATAACATCTTTTTTTTAAGAAGTACAAAGTACTTCACCAACAAGTGAGTGTGATGGGGGAGATGCAGAAGGTAAATTGACCTACCCCAAACCACACAGCAAATTCAGGAACAGAATATACAATGCCTAGCTCCCAGCCCAATACCTGAACTCAAATACCAACACACCTTTCCAGATAAGTCTCTTTATCATTTATTTATTACTCTCTTGAAGGCAGGATACAACAAACCTATCAACAAAAACCTTTTACAGGCCCACAAAATGCTCACAGGGCTTCTCCACCTTTACCATTGCTGGGATGTCGATGAGGTCAGGGAAATGGACTTGCCCAAACAACCCCAGAGCTACTTTGGCGGTGTCACTCCCTTTCTCAGAACACTTCAGTGGGCCCCTCTTGATTCTCCATGAGATTTAAATTTCTCATTGCGGGCTTTAAATTCCACCTCTTTCCTGTATGTAAGTGCTCTCATCCCTCCTTTCATTCATTTGTATCTCACTTTGCAGTATTCACTCCTGCCAAGGAAATCTACCACAGCCCACCCACACAACTCCTAGACTTTTCCACTGGATCTTGGGTTCCATTAAAAGAAGAAAAATACCCTGAACAAGAGGGATGACAGTCTGAACAATACTCTCTTCTGTTCAAACCACACTTGGGACATTATGTTCCATTCAGAAAAGAATATTCTCGGGGTGGTGGGGGGGATGGTTGGAAAACATGTTGGCCATCCAGAGAAGCTCCAGTTGAAAGTGAAGTCACTCAGTTGTGTCCAACTCTTGTGACCCCATGGAACTGTAGCCTATCAGGCTCTTCCATCCATGGAATTTACCAGGCAAGAGTACTGGAGTGGGTTGCCATTTCCTTCTCCAGGGAAGTTTCCCAACCCAGGGATCAAACCCAGGTCTCTCGCATTGCAGGCAATTCTTTACCAGCTGAGCCACCAGGAAAGCCCAAGAAAATTGGAGTGGGTAGGCTATCCCTTCTCCAGCACATCTTCCTGACCCAGGAATCTAACTGGGATCCCCTGCATTGCAGGTAGATTCTTTACCAGCTGAGCTAACAGGGAAGCCCAGATAGTTCCGTGAGCTTGCAACAAAAGAGCATCTTTCAGATACTTGGGTTAGACTAACTCTGAAGGACTCCAGAGAAGAGAAATCAACACGATGAATTTCCTGATCTTTCAGGAAAGCAGATTACTCCTCCATTTAGAAGAGGAACTTCATAATAAATTGAGCTGTCCAACACTGGAATATACTCTTTGGGGAAGTATGTAATCTGGTTGTGATCAAATATGTAAAGGTTGTTGTAGTAGTGATACAAAAGAGATATGGGTTCAATCCCTTCATCAAGAAGATCCACTGGAGGAGAGCATGGCAACCCACTCCAGTATTCTTGTCTGGAGAATTCCATGGCCAGAGGAGCCTGGCAGGCTACAGTCCATGGGGTTGCACAGAGTTGGACACAACTGAGTGACATAGCACATACAGACAACTTTTAGAGTAGAGCTAAGTAGTTAATAGCACAGCCTTTTGATCCAAACTGTCTGGGCTTGAATCCTACTCCAGCCTTATACAAAGCACGACTTGAACCTATCTGTGCTTCAGGTTCTTCATGATAATAGTACCAATCTCAAAGTATTACAGAAAGGGATTAAATGAATGAAGGTAAAGGACTTAGAATCTGACACGTAGTAAGCATTGCATTAGTGTTTGTTTCTAGTGTTTCCTGATTTTTATCATCCAGTGAGGATAGGAACTACTACTGTGTGCCCTTTAGATACAATGAAGCTCGTACTTTTTTCTGCAGAACACAGAACAACCACTAGAAGTTAACTTTTCACAAATGCAATTCTTCCTTCTCTTTACTGGGGCCTTGAAAGAGGAAGATTGGAGTACCCAGGCCTAGACTCAGCACCTAGAACATGCAAAGAAAGGGAAGAGAAGATTCTCAGCTGTTTTCTCCACGTTTTTAGCCATGGAGGATATTTCAGGAAAACAGCCCATCAGAAAGAAATCTAATCACAAAGGAAGACACCATATTCACTTCTAAAATACACCTAGCACAGGGATGGCACTCCAAAGCATTAATAGTGCAAATGAATTGTACCTGTGAACCAGGAACTGAGACAAATGAGACTGAGCTCTAAAGAAATCGGACGATAGGCAAAAAGAAATTTCAATAAAATTATCTAAGGTTTTCACTAACACAGCAGTCATTCATACATGGTCCAGTGAGATATCTATCAGTTTCTTGAGTTATCTCTGGAATGCACAGATCAGCTCATGTCCCCCCCTTCTTTAATGCCTCCTGGACTCCCAACTACTTACAGTACCAAGGCCAAGTCTCCTAGCAGAGCTTCCAAGCCCTTCATAGTTCATCCCTTTCCCATCTACCTAACTTTTTCTTATCCCAGACTCTGGGCAGCTACAAGGAATTTAACTATTCCTGGAAAAAACAACACACAACCATTACATTCTCACCTCCAGCTCTCCTGTATCTAACTAAACCCATCCATTCTAAAGATCCTGCTTTCCCTAACCTTCCAGATGAAGGCTGTTATAATTATCTATTATCAATTATAATTAGCATTATAATTCTATTTTCCATGTCTGTCTCATCCACTAAACTATGATTTTCCTGAGAACAGAAATTATGACTTATTTTTTTGCACACCCCCAGTGGTTAGCATCATTTCTGCAGACAACAAGCTATAAATATATTTCTTGAATTAATAAAGGAATGAAGGAAAGCAGGAGTCTAAGCAGACTCAGAATCTTAGTAGCCTAGCCTATTGAATCCCTGAATCAATTTAGAATCTATATACGATCACTTTAATTCCACCTAAGCTGTGCCTGACATACTATGCATATTTTTAGTGATACTTTAATTAAAAAAATACCACACACCCTTTAATATAGAAATCTTCCCTCCAAGCTCCCAGCAACCTCCCTATTTTTATAAATAGCTACAATTCTCTTCTCAAGATCTGAAGAGGTGACATTGTTTTTGCCTGTGGTGTAATGGTTTCTGCCCCTTTTGCTTCTGCTTATTTATGTTTGTCCTGTTTCCTTCATTCCACTATAAGTCTTTACCTGTAAGTGTTGACTGCTTTTGTAACTCACCCCAGTACAAGATATGCACGGGTGACTGACTGCCATATTAGTGAATAATGTTTGATAATTTTATTGAAATTCCTTTTTACTCATGGTCTGATTTCTTTAGGGTTTAGCCTAATTTCTTTCAGCTCCTAGACTGCAGGCCCATGTTGATTTGCATTATGGCTGTATTAATGCTTTTGAATGCTATCCATGTGCTAGATGCTGTTTAGAACTAAATAAAATGCCTTGCCCTAGTGATTTGTTTTCTTTCAACTTGGCAGATTTGTGTGACCCCTGTGTTTCTAGGAGCTGAAATTGTCAAGACTCTTTTAATGCACCTCTTTGTTCGGGCAATCGCATGCCTGGTGGCTTTGAGAATAGCTGTCGTTCAGAGAATAGCATTTGTAGACACAACTGTTACTGAAAAGGGAAACTCTATACACGGACTATTTCACTGGGAACAAGGCAGCAAAAAGAGCGACCATTGTTCTCCGTGAAAAGACATAAACAAAACCTAGTGTATTAATTTGATCCGGAACATGATGTAGCATCTTACTCTAAATCTGGACATGATTGTATCTATATTGTCCACATCAGTGCAGTTCTGATCCCAATCAGTGTCTGTGATCACCCCCCAAGGCACCCAGTGCAGAAAAGCTCTGGCCCCTGCTTCAATGAACTTCCAAGATGGCTTTGAGTAAACAGCACTAGCCGCAGCGTGAAGCTCCTCAGGTCCTTGTTACACTCCTGAGTGTCGTAAGCTCAGGCAATCTCGATGCTGTAAAAACCACAGACAGCTACAATCCGAAAGGACCAGAGGCTTAGGATACTTCTTTGAAACTTGGATTTGTGCCACTTCAGTTTAGCAAAAGTTGGAGACAGAGCGGGTACATCTGCCGCTCTCCTGCCAGTGAAATATGGCTCCTCAGTGTGTTTGTTCACGGCTGTGCTCTGACCACGGAGGGGTTGAGAGAACTGCGTTTGCCACTGTTGCTACACCGAATGCTCCGGCTCAAACGCACATGCTAAATCTCTCATCGCATGACAGACACACTAAAAATCTGAAATTCAGCTGCCTGTCTTTCTGTTTAGAACTTTTGTCTAACATACAATTCTAGAGTAGTCCATATCAAAACCTACGGACAAAAAAAAAGTTCGACTTACTTAAAAATAGAATAAATAACAGGTTAGAAAGAATTTCAAACTAACGCTATGGTCTCATTATTTACCCTCCTTCTCCTGAAAATATCTTGGGAGAGGAATTCACTACGGATCCTGAGAAAATTCAAAAAGTAATTATTTTTTTTTAATCAAATGTAAACAGGTTCAAAGAACTGGAAACATGTTAAGGACAGATACATTTAGGAAAGAAAAATTCCAAAAGCAATATTTATAAGTTTCCAAAACTTAATTCCAAAGGAAATAACTGATTTTTCTTTTTTTTAAAGAGCAACAAAAGAAACTGAGAAACAAAATGAAAGTGAAGGAAGAGCACAGATAAACTAGGAAATCTTGTAAGGATAAAAACATCAGAATGTCTTTTCTAATTTGATAAAGCAAAACTATCTCCCATCATTTTAATTTGCATTTATTTGACCACCAGAGAAATCAAATGTTTTCCCATGAATTGTCTAACCAATCTATTTCCTCCTTTTCATATTAACAACTAATCTTCATTTATCCATTGCTTTTCTTACCAATTTGTCTGACCTTTCTATATAATAAAGATTATTTTATTTACTGTGTCTAGGATAGTTCTACTAAATGACACAGCTATAAGCCAGAGATACATTTATTTACAAATGTGTATATAATGACTTTTGATTCATACTTATCAACATGAGAATAAATATACTGGAAACTAATATTCTAGATAGGTCAACCATGTTATAGTAAATATTTAGTAAATGTGTAAGAGGCAGCAAATTGGGGTGACAGTCAGCATCTGAGAAATTGGTGGTTCCTCAGTATACTGAAAAATGGTGGACACAACAAAATGGAGTTGGTGGGGCAGGTGCAGTATCACAAAAAACCATGGGCAACTTGGAGGACCTTTGAGTAATTCACAACATTAACTTATGGCTGAAGAATTTGAGAACCATAGTGACTAATAGACTTATCTAGAATTTTCACTGTGAGTCTAAAAGCAAACACTGCATACAGAAGCTGCAGTATCCTTGTTATAGTCAATGCTGAGTCACATGCTTAAATCTTATTTCATTCATTCTGTTCTTTATTTAACCAATATTTGTTGGATCCCAGCTCTGTGCCCGACCCTGGGCTAGGCACTGGGTAAATATTGTGCCATAAAATCATCAAAGTCTCCGTCCTGGTGGAGCTTACTGTCTAGAGGGAATGAGACAGACAATTAATAAATAACTGATAAATGAATAATACAAATTGTGATTTGTGATATGAAATGGAGGATAAAGATGTGTACACACACATGTAACCACAAAAAAAGGAAAACAAGATCTGTGAGGAAAGGCTAAGGAAGGAATATTCTTCCACCTGGAGGAGAAGTGATAAAAGAACCAAAAAAAAAAAAAAATGCTCCCAAAGACAACAGAGTATTATCCTTGTCCACTGAAGATGCCCAAGGTAAAATGGATGCCATTAGTAGTATATTAAATTTATCAGCTATTAACATGCAGTTTTAAAAATATTTTCAAAAAAGAAGTTTAAAGTTTTTCTCCTTTGATAGTATTTTAAAAGAGGAGATTCTCTTTTATCTGAGATTAACATCCCAAATGGTCAGAGAAAAACAAACCTCTTTAGAATGTCTGCCAGCAATGGAGATGCAGGCATACAGAACAGAGTTGTGGACACAGACAGGGGAGGAGAGGGTGGGACGAACTGAGACAGTAGCATGGAAGCATATACGTTACCCTATGTAAGATTAGATAGCCAGTGGAGGCTTCCTGTATGGCACAGGGAGTTACAATCTAGTGCTCTATGACAACCTAGAGGGGTGCGCTGGGGTGGGAGGTGGGTGGGAGGTTCAAGAGAGGGAGGACATATGTACACCTATGGCAGAGTCAGGTTGATAGCAGAAACCAACACAACATTGTAAAGCGATTATCCTCCGACTAAAAATTTAAACAAAAAATGTCTGCCAGCTTGACGTCTATTTTTCTCAAAGTTCTTCCTGGTTTTTCCTTCTTCCCCTCTGCTCCTTTGAACAATTATTATAAGCAATCCCTTATTAGGAAAAAGTCTGTGTGAGCATTATCTGGTGAGGGGTTTCTATTCTGACCTCTCTGGATCTCAGGATCTTGATTTCAATTTTCAGATGTTTCTATACTATTCAAATATCCTACTTTAAGCATTTCTCAAGATTCCTTAACTTGGAATTCTGTAGAGATAATCAGTGATTAGTTTAAAAGTAATAAAGCCACACGGAATAAACAATAACAGAAGTATATTTGTCACCTAGGCTTTATTCTTGGAGAAGGCAATGGCACACCACTCCAGTACTATTGCCTGGAAAATCCCATAGACGGAGGAGCCTGGTGGGCTGCAGTCCATGGGGTCACACAGAGTCGGACACAACTGAGCGACTTCACTTTCCCTTTTCACTTTCATGCATTGGAGAAGGAAATGGCAACCCACTCCAGTGTTCTTGCCTGGAGAATCCCAGGGATGGAGGAGCCTGGTGGGCTGCCGTCTATGGGGTCGCACAGAGTTGGACACGACTGAAGCGACTTAGCAGCAGCAGCCGCAGTCTTTATTCTTGGGCTTTCCCAGGTGGTGCTAGTGGTAAAGAATCCACCTACCAATGCAGGAGAATCAAGAGACGTTGAGTTCGATCCTTGGATCGAGATGACCCCTTTAGGAGGAAACAGCAACCCACTCCAGTATTCTTGCCTGGGAAACCCAATGGACAGAGGAGCCTGGTGGGCTACAGTCCACGGGGTCTCAAGGAGTCAGACACAACTGAACACACAGCACAGTCTTTATTCTTATGTGTGTATATACGTGTATTACGTGCTAGATATGGCTGTGGTGAATGGATATATAATTTTGGAACTTTTTCCTCCACTATGGTTTTAAAAGGTGACATAAATTGACAGTTCTAGAGGTACATTTGTGTGTAGCAACAGGACATGGAAGAAGAAAAGGAATATACTGTTAGTCCCATTTTAAAGATGAGAAAATTGAAGTTATAAGATTGCATTGCTGAAGGTTTGACGTGATTCAGAGTGAGGAACAGATTTTAGACATCATTCTCAAAGCTCTAGCCTCTAAACAAAGTAAATAAATGATTGCCCATTTCCAGTTGGCATAGAGAATCTCCAGGGTTTAAGGGCTGGAAATCTGCTGTAAGAATTCTAAAGCAAAAATCCTTTGAAAATAGAGTCACAGTGCACTAATTAATATGTGTCCCTCTGCTTCAGTCACCTCAAGAGCCTGAGATTGTTAGAACCACTTAGCCTTGCTTGCTTGGCAGTGTTCACTGTAAGAATGGGGGCCCTGGTGGTCTTTCTGACAAGCCAAGGCATAGATGTGTGTCTGCTGACATGAAAAGGACCCTCTGTGAGATGTATTTAACACTTAGCATTTCACTACAGGGTCTTGAACATTCTTTCTCTATCCATCTCTTCATTCCCAGTCATATCCCATTTTTTTTAAAAATCAAGGCCACCTTCCAGAGCCTCTATCAGTTTCATATTTTGTAATTTTAAATGAGTTTTCGGCTATAATTTAAAAGATAATTCATTCCTATTTCCAACATTTAATGTATTTTCTTTTTTGTGTGAAAGCAATATACGTGTGTAATTAATAAACAATTTAGTATGTTGACGAACCTAGGAACTTGGCAAATGTTCTGGGGATATGAAATCTCAAGAAAAGCAGCACATTATAAGAAATAGTAAGTAATTACTTATGTAAGCTTTCTTTTTAAATTCTAAGAACATTAACTACTAATTACCTACTAATTACCACTACTTCCGCAGGTGTTTGCACTTAACTGTAGGCTAAAGCCCCTGTGAAAAACAAACCCCTCACAGCCTCTCTCAAGATCAAAGCTGAATCCCACCGGACCTTCATAGTTTCAGCAAAACTGGGTACAAGCCAAATCGTTCACCGCTTGGCTGTGTAAGGTGAAAAAGTAAGTCCGTGTTTGTGGGTCTGCCTTTCTCTTTTTGCCCAAATGCAGTCATCATCAACTAGTGAGAAGGGCTGGCCTGGAGGGCAAAGTCAAGGGACACGGGGTTAGATCGAAAGGCAATGAAGAGGTCTTACTACATCTGTCTGGCTCCCATCAGCTAAAGCAGCCCTCCGAGTGTGATGGAGGACCATCCAGCCACCTCCCCGCATTTCATTCCTGGTATTTGCAAGGGACATGTGTTTATCTCACTGCTTTCCATTCTCTTTATCTTCATATGAAAATGATCTTTAAGATTCCTCCCAGGTTACAAAGTGTGGGATTCTCTGACCCTCTGCATCTCATTTAGAACTCAAGTCACATGACAGTCACAGAGGACCCAGGAATGCTCCCCATTCAGAAGGTCCCCACCTGGAGAACCCTGTAGTACACAGCCGCAGGCAGGGTCAATGCGTGTCTCACAAGAGTTCGCAGGTCCTTCTTCCAGACACCTCAGTCATGTAAGCATCACCCCCTATTGCTACAGAAGAAATGCAGAAACCAAAAGATGATCTCTGGTAGCACAAATCTCCCCTTAGATCTGGGCATCCCAGGTGGTGGTAGTGATAAAGAACCTGCCTGCTAATGCAGGAAACGTAAGGGACATGGGTTTGACTAAGGGGCATGGGTTTGATGCCTGGGTTAGGAAGATCCTCTGGAGAAAGAAATGGCAACCAACTCCAGGATTCTTGCCTGGAGAATCACATGGACAGAGGAGCCTGGCAGGCTACATACAGTTGCAAAGAGTCGGACACAACGTAGCATGCACACGCACCTTAGATCTACCGTGAGGCTGTCATTTCTGCTCAGGACACGTTCTAAAACAGCTCATGTCTCTCACTTTAATCCCTGCATTAGTTTCCTGTGGCTGCCATAACAAATCCCCACAAGCTTGGTGGCTTCAAACAACTGAAATTTATTCTCTCACAGTTCTGGGGACCAGAAGTATGAAACTGACTGTATCAGCAGGGCCACATTCCTTCTAGAGGCTCCAGAGGAAAATCTGATCCCTGCCTCCTCCCTGCTGTAGGTGTCTTCAAGCATTTCTTGGCCTGCGTCTTCATCACCAATCTCCATCTTCACTGTCGTGTTATCTCTTCCTCTTCTGCCTGTTCAGTCTCCCCTGCATGTCTCTTATAAGAACAGTTGTCGTTAGATTTAGGGTCTGCTCAGATAATCCAAGATGATCTCATCTCAAGATGAAGTGGTTCATATCTGCAAAGTTGCTTTTCCCAAATAAGATCATATACAGACCGTTGCCAGGGATTCAGAGGTGGCCTACCCATTGGGGTGACACCATTAAAACCACTACAATCCTCTGAATGGTCTCTCCCCCTATTAATTTTTTTATTCAACAAATTGTATTGTGGGGGTGGAGGGGCTCAGTCACTCAGTTATGTCCAACTCTTCGTAACCCCATGGACTGTAGCCCACCAGGCTCCTCTGTCCATGGAATTCTCCAGGCAAGGACACTGGAGTGGGTAGCCATGCCCTCCTCCAGGGGATCTTCCTGACCCAGGGATCAAACCCACATCTCTTGTGTCTCCTGCACTGGCCGGTGGATTCTTTACCTCTAGAGCCACCTGGGAAGCCCTGAAATTGTATTGAGGCCTACAATATTTCAGGAACTATTTTAGGGCTACAACTTTAGGAAAAAGAAAGATAAGATCTCTGCCTTCATAGAGCTTCTGTTAGAATCCTTCCCCTCACTTTGTTTTGTCCATTCATTTGAGATATACACATTTTCTTGAATCTACAATGTACAATTGATATTCCAAACACATACAACTCTTGAAATCTAGTTAAATCCTAGCATGTGTGCAGGTTGGGGAAATAGGAGACATGCATGAAAAGTTTCTTTTCAAGTTTTTAGGAGAACAAGAGGAGAAAAAAGCATAGATGTGCAAATTTTATAAATTCATTTTACAATGTAATTGAAATGCCAAAAGACTGAAGAATTCAATGTTGATGAAGAAACGGATATTAGTGCAATGAAGAACAGCTCTGTCTTTGTCAGCCGGCCGTCTTTTCTATGTCACAGGCTGTCACTTTCTATTGCGTTTCAACTGACTAATTACCCCAGTTTATTAAAACTGAATATGAATTCACATATTTTACTTTCTGAGCTTTCAAGTGCTGCTGTTATCAAGAGCTATTACCTAAGGATACATCCTACAATTCTGGGGTTTCTCAGGTAAGGAAATGAGTGGGCTACTCTAGGTGGATGTCAGTAAACACTGGACAGCCGATGTCCAGGGGAACTGATCTGCTGGCTCTTATGTGTGACCACAGGTGTTGTCGGAAGTGGAGTACAGATTGGCCTAGCATGAGTGAAAACTATGCTTCTAATGGAGGCAAAAGTAATGCCTCTACTTTCTGATCAGAGGTAACGACCTGATGTAATCAAAGGAAGGGACCATAAATTAATTATGTTGCAGTACTGGAGAGCTACCTCAACTGCAAATTACGCTTACATGTTAAAAGTTTATTGGGTTTTGGTAGAGTGGAGGAATGGTTCTTTGTGGTAATGGTGTTTTGCCTGTGTGTTGGGGGGGGGGGCTGTTTTGTTTTTAAGCACATTGGAGTACACTTACAGGTGTGATGAATGGGGTTGTGTTAGATGAAATCTAAGTCAACCTCATATGAAAAAGCAAATTTCCTCGTTTCGCAATGTGATTATAAGAGAGCCGTCATCAGAAAAGCAGATTTTAGAAATGAGTAATTAGGACTTTGATCTCCTACATGGTTGCAGCAGCCATTTCACTTTTATTTGATTTGCACCTAATAACATGATGGAAAGGAGCAGAGGTGGCACCTACTGCTTTCTAAAGGAATACTGCCTCTCAACTTTCAAAGTGCGGACCTTCAGATGACCTGGTCATTTCTTGGTCCAAGAGGTAAATGTGGTAGGTGAGTGATGAGAAATCCCCAGTAATGTTTTCATAAATTGCCAGAGGTAGTCAATATTCGTGGAAAACAAAAAACAATACTTTGGGAAATTATGTAGATATGGGGAACCGACAAAGAACAAAACCACTGAGGAAAACACCACTTATCCTCAGCTCTAGTTACAAATGCAAAAACCGAAGCCTCCGGAAGGGGAAAGGGCTTGTTTTTTCCTTAGCAGATTCAAGTTGTTTGTTAAGAAAGGTGGTTATTGTATGCTTTTCCACAGTAGCTCATGCTATCTTGCTCCAATCAGCGTGTGTCTACATTTCAAAGACCGAGGGGAAAATCGTCAACAAACCCAGGGTACAGCCTGGTCCTCTGGCCAGCAGAGTGATGGGGCTGAAAGCTTCTCCTGAGTCAACCTTCTGCAGAGGCTCCAAATGCCTTCTTGTCCTACTCATTCAGTCTCCCAGGGGCTAAAGTTGCCCTGGGCACTGTGTTCTCTCTTTTTTATATTAATTTTATTAATTTATTTATTTTGGCTGTGTTGTGGCATGCGGGATCTTTCATCGTGGCACATGGACTCTCTATTTCCAGCTCACAGGCTCCAGAGCATGTGGGTTCAGTAGTTGCAACATGTGGTCTTAGTTGCTCCACAGCATGTGGGATCTTAGTTCCCCCGTTCAGTTCAAGTCACTCAGTCGTGCCCGGCTCTTTGTGACCCCAACCAGGGATCAAACTCATGTCCCCTGCATTGCAAGGCAGATCCTTCATCACTGGACCACCAAGGAAGTCCCTGGGCACTGTGTTCTTAACAAAATGAACCAATGTTTTAAAAATCAGGATATCTGCTGGGAACAATCTGGATTTCCAACATTTTTTGAAAAATCTGAAGATCTAGCCTCAGTGAGCCCGAACCCCCACAGAACTCCAAGGGCAGCTGCCCTTCTGCCAGGGCAAATGTACCAAGCCTCACAGCTCACCTGCAAATGTTCCTGGTCTGGCCCCAATGGGCTTCTGAAGTTATGATGCCTGCATAGACCCTGTGACCCTCAAAGGCCTCTCCAGGTCCCTCTTCACGCATTCCTCCTAGGATGGGCCTTACCTGCCTTCCTGATGCACCCACCCCTGCTCTACCATTCCAGACCTGCCCGCCAGAAGCACGGCACACTCTCTCTCCTCCCAGAATCCCAAGCACCTACAGTACCCACCAGCATTGTTAGAGACTTTCTCACTGACAAACCCTGTTTCCCAAGTAAAATTTGACTTGGAATCCCAATGTGCTAAACAGATCAAAGACAAGCTACTCTGCTTGTGTCTGGGGAACCAGAATCCTGCCTCCTTCCTGCTCCCTCAACCACCACACACGAGCCCCTCAGACAGCCCCTTAAGCATCTTGATGGAGCCCCACAACCCTCCCCTCAAACATTGGTATATCTTTCATTGGTGTCTTTTATATACTTCTCCATAATATTCTGGGAAAGAGAATATTCCATAATAGCCATAATATTCCAGAGGAAGATAAAAGTCATCCAGCTCTTCTCCAATCTAGCCCAGAATATATACTCTGCTCTTGCATAAGCAGATTGTTCCTAGAGAGCTATACCTAATGCCCACTTTCCACAATGCCTTTTTGTACATAGATTGTATGAAATAGAGCTGGGTGGGCTTCCTCTCTGCCATGGTTTGGGGTAGCCATGATTCCTTAGGAAGGAAAACTGGAACTTCTTTTCCCAACAGAACCCACTGCTAAATATCAAAGCAAAGAGAATGGCACCAAGACAGTGTCCAAGGCAGGAAGGGGACACCACCTTGTCTGTTCACTTACAGGCAAGTTCTGGATCCATCTCTGACACTAAGGTCCGGCACCATCCAGGAGGTGTAAAATAATGACCACAGCAATGAAAAAAAAAAAAAAAACCACCACTGTGTGGGTAGTGTTCTGTTTCCTGATCTGGTGGTTGCTTATATGGATTACCTGATTTGTGGAAATACATGGAACTCCACACTTAACAATTTGTGTGACTTTCTGTATATGCGTTTTAGTCAATAAAAAGAAAAAAATAAAAGGAGAAACAGTCAAACAAAAATCTCTCATACAGGATTTTCAGGATTGAGATAAATATGATGTACCCTATTTGCACTTGAGGGCAGGTGCTCAGGGCAGGGGCTGGACTTACTCAGGTGTGTATCACACATGTCTAACTCAGGGTCTGCTGTGCAGTAAGGGGTGGTACGTTCTGGATGAATAAATGAATATTGCCTTTTTATATAACTCAGTACAGTAAGAATTGTTTCATTCACTTCTCCTCATATCTCCTTATATAATTCAAGCATCTACATGACCTGTTGCTAGTTTCTGGCTCTTCATAACACTGATGTCTCTTTCTAGGAATAGAAAGGGGTGAGAGCTCTGTCCTAAGCCTGTTCTGTCACAGAGCCTTGTCTGGACACTGCCAAGCATGGACCAGACACTGCACTAGGCGGCAAGGAGATGGAGATGAACACAACTGTGTGTTAGAGGCATCAGTTATGAACACAGTTGGCAGAGGCAGAGTATCTGCCATGGGTCCTACAAACAGAGCACCATGGGAATAGCTCTCAAATCCATCTGGAGGTCCTGGAAGTTTTCCCAGAAGAAGATGACATGTGATCTTCGTAGGGTTTTACCAACTGATGATTTCAGTTTCTGTTAATCATCATATATATTGTGAATGGTTTCCCATTCTTCTCAAAAATGCTTCTTTCTGACTTCCAGATCAAGAGAAAAGGCATCTGGGTCTTCTCCAAATCTAGCCCAGGACAGTACTGCAATTGTTTGAAAATGTTCTAGTCGTTGTCAACCTCCAGTTTGTAGTTGGTGAACATATATGACAAAACAATTCTATGTTCTGTCATTTGGGAGAAAGCATGATTCCAAACAGGTTGATAGTCTTTTCAGCAATATACAGTGAAATGAAAGGCACAGTAAGCAGAATACTAGACCCCCAAAGATATCCATAGCCTAATTCCCAAATCTGTGAAAATTCTAATGATGTTCACACCATTATGGGACAAAGGATTTTGCAGGAGGAATTAAGGTTACAGGCCTTAAAATATGCAGATTATCCTGAATTATCTGGGTGGGTCCAATATAATCCCTGGCCTCTTCAGGTGGCCCTCGTGGTAAAGAATACTCCTCCCAGTGCAGGAGACATAAGAGACACAGGTTGGATCCCTAGGTCAGGAAGATCCCCTGCAGGAGGGCATTACAACCCATTCCAGTATTCTTGCCTGGAGAATCCCAAGGACAGAGGAGTCTGGCGGGTTACAGTCCAAAGTGTTGCAAAGAGTTGGACACGACCAAAGCGACTTAGCATGCATGCGATATAATCACAGAAACCGGTCAAAGCAGAACTAAAAGAGGGAGTCAGAGAAATATGAAGCATGAGAAGGACTCAGTGTGCCATTGCTAAGTTTGAATATGGAGGCCATGTGTCAAGGAAATGGGGGGCCTCAGTCCTACAACCAGAAGGAACTATATCCTTCCCAAAACCTGAGTAAGCTTAGAAGCAGATTCTTCCCCAGAACCTCCACACAGGAGCCTAGCTCAAATGACAACTTGACCCTGGGAGAAGAATCCAGTGAGGCCCAGCTGGACTTCTGACATACAGCACTGTGACATATATTGTTTAAAGCCACTGTGGCTGTGGAGTGGTTTTGCAGTGATAGAATGAGTCTGAGGGGTATTATCAGGAGAGACGTTCCAGGACAAAAAGTGCAGGACCACCTGAGCAGAGCTGCCTGCAGAGAAGGGCTGTGGGGAGACAGTGAGGGCAGAGCCCAGATGGAGAAGGGAAGAAAAACAGCTGGCCCCATGTTGCAGCCCAGGTGCAGGTGGCCTCCTGGGTCCTTTTCTAGCTCCTTCCCTGCTTCCTTCCCAGCTCCTGCTCCCACACGGTACAGGAGTTTGTTGGATGCATTTGAAGGAGCAGCACTCAAGAGGGCAAATGTTGCTTATGTTAGGCAGTTAGAACAGAAAATAGGAGTCCAGAATGGTGGTGGCTAAAAGATAAGGAAGGGAAAAGCCAGCGAAAATAGAACAAAGATCGATCCGAGGACAGGAGTAAGGACCTCAGGCAGAACAAACACTCCTGGCTAGCCCAATTTACATAGGGCATGCCCAGGGGGAGGAAAAGACATATAAAAAGGGGGCCACGGGGCCGGAGGTCTCCCCCTCTTTTTCACCCCCGAACGCTTGGGCACTCTGCTCTTCGCGTCTTTGGGTCGACATGCCCTCACACCTCAAGGATGGATTTTCCTGCTATTTTCTAAATAAAATAGAGCTGTAACACTGATTTGTCTAAGAGCTATAACATGGTCTGTCCGAGAGCTGTGACACGCCAAGGGCTTTAATGTCCGTCACTCCAAATCTTTGTTGTGACGAGACAGAACCGAGGAGCATACACTCGCCTGACACTTCTTGTTTTCCTCAGGAAAAGAAAGGGGCTTCCCTGGCGGTCTCGTGGTTAAAAATCCACCTTGCAATACAGGGGACACTGGTTTGATCCCTGGTCCAGGAAGATCCCACATGCCATGGGGCAACTATTCCCATGTGCCACAACTACTGAGCCCAAGCTCCACCACAAGAGAAGCCATCACAAGGAGAAGCACAGGCACTGCGACTAGAGAAAGCCCACATGCAACGATGAAGACCCAGGGAAGCCAAAAATGTAAATGAATAAATTTAATTAAAAAAAACTTTTTAAAGGGAAAAAAAAAATGAGGAGAAAAACAAAGGAAATTGGCTATCAAGTGACTCTCTTCACCTGAACTCCATGTGACCTCCCCAACTCAGGGCTACACTCCCATCTTCTCCAGCTTAACACTGAGCATGGTACAGATTACATGTTCGATAAGTGTTGAAGGAATGAGATGCACTTAAAAATGAAAGCTGTAATAAACACTCTCACACACACTGACCATTAAACAATCTTTTGCCTCCTGCCTCTCTCCAGTTAAAAACATCCTGGAGTAGAGCACAGCAGGAGGCCACCCACCCAGGAGAACTTAAGGACTACACGAAATGCTTCTTGCTTTGAAAGATTTTATCAAACAGTGCCCAGATTCTTCTGTTTAGACCTTAATTTCTTTGAGTTCGGAAAAAGACATCTGCTAACTCCTTAACAGCATTGCTTTCCTGTTTGGCAGCTGGAGAAGTGGGCAAGGGGATCCAGGATGCAGGACAGGGAGCAAGACAAAAGTGAAGGAAGCAGGAGGGACACAGGACTAGCAGCAAGAAAAGGACAAGAAAAGGCTGCCTCTCGAAGCCAACTGCAAATGATTCTCTCAAGTACCAAGAGTGTGAACTGGGATGGCTAGAGCAAAGACAACTGCTCATTTTTTGCTAGTCCTCCCAGTCAGAGATAGAGTGTCAATCCTTCCCCCTGTACTGGGCTGGCCTTGGTGATCTGACAGGTAGAAAGTGCAGCAGAAGTTATATTCTTAAATTTCTGAGGCCAAACTATAAGGAGACTTATTCTAAGAACCTTCTGAAACACTTGGCCTTTTGAAACCTTATTCTAGGAGCCCCAAGCCACCATGGAAAATATCCAGCTACCCTGACCTGACCAAGGTAGGAGCTAAACACATCAGGGATTCTATTGACACTCCCAGCTGAGCCCAACCTTCCGTACCAAGGCCCTAAACAAAGGAACAAAGCCATCGTCTCCACCAGCTGGATGTCACCTGCGTGCGTGCATGCATGCTCAGTCCTGTCCAACTTTTTTGCAACCCCATGGCCTGTAGCCCACCAGGCTCCTCTGTCCATGGGATTTTCCAGGCAAGAATACTGGAGTGGGTTGCCATTTTCTGCTTCAAGGATCTCCCCAACCCAGGGATTGAACTTCTTTATCCTGTGTCTCCTGCTTTAGCAGATGGATTCTTTACCAATGGGCCGCCTGGGAAGCCCAGTGTTGGGGTAGATTATGATCCACAATTGATACCTGGGATAATGAGATAGCCCCAACCTTGTTCCAGCTCCTTTTAGGGTTTAGAAACAAAAACCACAAGTCACACTTTAGAGGAAAAAACCAGAAAACTTGGATCACTTTTCCCCTGACATGGACCCTCCTAAGGGGGAATATAGTGAGAGAAGAGACACATCTCTCAACCCCCAGAATCTCTGCCCCGGATGCTTGCTGATGGTGCTGCTTAGAAGCCTGGTGGTAATAAATGCCGCTTGTCTGTTATAAATCCATTCCCTGAACAGGAAATACTGGGATCAGCATCCCCAGTCTCGAAGCACAGAGCTTGTCTGTGGCCCAAATGCCACAGCTGCCCTCACATAAGTGGGGTGAATTCTCTGATGAACAATCCCCCGTGTGCCATTAACTTCGGAAATATCCCTCACTTAGTCTAACTCTCGTGGTTCTGGCTCAGTCACTTCAACTGCTAAATAACTTGTGACAAACGGCAGGACTTCCTTGATGTGACAATTACGTGGCACCAAGTAATCTTTGACCTATTGGGTTTTTGGCTCTCTCTGTCGCCATCCGCACCCGAGCGCAGGGTTCCCGCACTGTTCCACGTGTGTGTGGAGGTCACGGGTGACTATCACAGTCACAAGAAGACTCTGGGACATGGGTTATTAGTCTAGGTGGAGAGCAGGGGCCACCCTCTTCAAGTAGCTCTGCATTAACTGGAGGGACCCCCCAGACAGCCTTACTCTTGAAACATCACTGGAAAATGTTAACTTCAAATTTGGCGTCAGTACATTTGCAGTGCAGAGCAGTAGATCATCTGGCTTTTTATGAAGCCCTGGGGTCCCTCAGACATGAATAGTTATTCAGTTCAATATTCATTAAGTGCCTACTATGTGGGAGGTGCTGCTGACACAAAAATGATTCAGACAATATGCTCACTCATGAAGAACTCAGCCTAGTGGAGAAGATGGCCACTTAATACTGTCCCCTGAAAAACCTCTGCCTTCTGGAAGCTATCGGTTCCTAAGAGGCTGCAGAAACAAAAATGAATCTTGAGCTGGGAGTTTAGGGAAGTGGCCTGTGGTATGAACCCCACGGCTAACTGTGTGAAATTTCTGAGGTGCCCACCTTCTCTGGCCTCAGTTTCCTCATCTGATAGTCCCCCAAGACATAACATTGTCATGGGTTGTTTCGAGAGTGAAATGTAATATTGTCCGTGGAAGTCATCTAAAAAGTATAGAACTCTGAAAGTGTGACTGAGAGCCTGGTGTGACGAAGCAGATGGTTAATTTAAAACCGGGAATCCCAACACAGCATTAACCCTTCACGTCTTCCCCCAACACGGCCAGCGGGTACCTTCGTCCCTTCATTTAATAATGTGCCCTCCTGTCATCTTCACTTTCCTTCCCCATGTCACCTTTCCCTCCCTCTCTATTCATTTTCTACTAAAATACTGTAAGATGCTCAGATGTGGCCAGGCCCCTGCCGAGCACATGAATATGCATGAGGTAGAGCTCTTGCCCCTCGGAGACACTGATGTCACGACTCTGGGGAGATGGCTAAGTAACCATGACAACACGGTACGGTGCTGCTGTATCCTGCCCGGGAGGATTCTGAGGACAGCCAGCCCATCACGCAGGCAAGACAGTGACATTCCCTCGGCAAGGAGTGCGGAGGGTCCGGGTGATGGCAGCCAGCCAGCGGTGACAGAGTGCTGAGCACACTTCCTTCCATCTGGCCTCCCCATCCCCACTCTGGTGCCTGGAGGGGCATCCCGTGACTTATCAGGCTGAGCACTCCCACTCAGGAGCAGTGGGTGGCACCTCCACTCAGGGACAGCAATGGATGCCCAGACAGGCAACCCAGACAGAGCCTGGCAGGTTTGAGTCAGGGCTTTGATCTTGGTCAGTTTCTTCCCATTTTAACCAGATATCACCAACTTTACAGTACCCTTTCAGAAAGAGTTTACTATTTTAAAGTCATTAACTAGGGGAATGCAAACTCTGAAATGTGGGCGAAGGAGGCTTTGCTCTGGATAAAAAGCAGCTAACTTATTGTAAGCACTGAAGGCATGAGTTTTTCTCTTAAACCACCTTTGAGTCAATAATAATAATTTAGTCACCGTGTTACTTCCCAAACAAACTTTCTCAGATAAAGCTCCCTCGCCACTATATTTTCTAGATCTTTTTTTAAAAAGTGTAAATATGTGTTTAGTGCCCCCATCATGCACTGCTGAGATTTTGGAACCATTTTATTCCATTTCCTCAGCCCCTCCCGCTGCCCAAAAGTAATAATACAGTGAATACTCAGCATGTCTATATTGTACCAGTCAATTTCAGAAACATTTGCACCATTAAAAAATAATAATTTAATGGGGCCTGGGTGTATGAATGTTACCCTATTGTTCAGGGCTATAATTTCAATAGCATTAAAAAAAAAAACCTCCCTCACTAACAGGATGTATATTGTGGGCCTTATTCCAAATGTCCTGCTCAGAAAAATCAGACACATGAAAGAAAAGAAAGCAAACCATTTCTTGCAACAGTAAGCAATAAAATGAATGGGCCATCACTGCTGAAGCATGGGACGTGGCAGTGATATCATTCATCCAGTTGGGTGGCTGTGTGAGACCCATAGCATCAGGGACCTCTCTCTATAGTATCAGTCTTTTTTCAAAACTACCCTCAGAGTAAAATTGCAGCCCCAACAGATGCAGAGTTCTGGGAGGTACAAGTTGCAGGTGGTCCCTGAGGGCTTCTCAGATGAGGGTCTTGGTTCTTCTGTAAATCTCCCCTTTGCTTCTGTTGGTGCCGACCTTCTTGTCCCCATCACCCACCACATGGCCATCTGATTCCTGCCACTACTCAACAGTCCAGGAGCGGGATGATCCGAACACTGGCCAGCAGCCAAAAGAGCGTCTCTGGGCTCCACAGTCACAAATGTCGGGACAGTATAGATATTCCTACTACATTACAAGAAGGAAGGTTTACATACACACTCATAAGCAAAAATACCATTATGGCAAAAAGTACCAAGTATGGCAAAGTCACAGTTGTTGTGTGGGCAAACAGCACAAGGATCACATGAATCATATTACTCTATGGATTTAAAGATGACATTCAATGATGTAACCTACTACACTGAGAGAGAGGAAATAGTCTCAGCTACACTGGACACTTTGTTTAGAACCTGAGGCCGCTGAAACAGCTATGTATGGTGGCGTAAATTCAAACTTAGTCAAGAAGTAAACAATAGAGTCATTGAGCATTGAGTGCTTCTTATCTCTTGAGACGTCTCGGATGATGGTTTCCCTGACATTACTGCCACTGCCGCTTCAGTATGCCAACTAAACTAGGGAGGTGAGCCAGATTTCTGCTCCCGAGTCATAGTTCTTTTTAACACTTGACTCTTGGCCCAAAGGGCCAATATATGAGAAGTTCTAGATGCTTTGTATTCATCAAGGTCCTTAAAAGAAAGTGAAGGAAGTTGACTCTTCCTGATGAATGAGAAGGTAATATCAATCTTACCATAACGATACTGAGTAACTTACAGAATGATAGAAGGAGTAAAAATAAGGCGTGAGGCTAGTTTCCAGAAAACATACTCTAAACAAAATCTTGAACCGATACAGGAAAAGAAGCTTCACCGCCACTATCACTGACTATGGGATCTTGAATTTGCACCGAACCTTCTGCATGAGGCAGTTAAGTTTATGAGCACTGGTGCTACTCTTGTGCCAATTACTTAACCTTGCAGTAAGCTCTCCTGCCAGCCTCAGCATGCCAACTCTGTCCTTAGACTTGTTGCCCCATGTCACAAGATGGCTACCACTGCTCTAAATACAATCATGTTCAAGTCAGGAGGAAAAGGCAAGAGGTGTTGCTAGTGAGAGTTCCTCTCTTATATTCCCCTTTTATCAGGAAGCAAAAGTTTTCAAAGTAGACTTTCTTTTACTTCTCGTTGTTCAGAACAGTTCCCTAATCTCTTTGAGGTAATCTGAGAAAGGGGGTGCCTGTGAAACGGAGTGGAATCACCCCTTAGGGATGGGCACATTGACAGTCATTGAAGTTGTTTTCAAGTGTGTAGAATAAGCATGACACACTGGTTAAAGAGCTTTATTTTACAACACACTGATCTTTTATGTGAGTTCACTGGTGCTATTGCTTCCAAATACTAATATACTTTAAAAAAAGAAACTCAAGTAGGTAAACTTTTCTCGTACTACGTCACACTGCCTCAGTTTACAATTAGAATGCTCAGCTTCCTCAAAAAGTCAAAATTCCGCCTTGTGTTACGTTCTCCCTCATTTCCTTTTTCTCATGAGTACCCCACATCTGGCCTATAGGCAGCACTTATGCATTCTTTACCTTGGAAGATTCTCAGAAACCACACATTGCAAAGTAACCACCTCTCCTTTGACTCATCTTTCAGCAGTTTCTACACCCTTCCCTCATACATTAGTTTCTCAGATGGCCTCCAAGTTCCCCGAAGTTTAAGAAGTATATATCAATCTCTAAAATAGGTCACACTAAAGCCCTTCTCACAGGACTGAATGAAGGGGAAATATCTACCTTTCTGTCTGGTAAAGCTAGGATCACAGAAGAACATTAGCTCTCTTTGGAAAGGTCCTTCGAAACAATCTTTCTCAATTTCTACGATACATTCCTGCATACCCACCATGCTGATCTTAAGAGCCATATAATTGATTTTTTGTTTACTCCTTTTTTATCACATGCTACAGAGAAATCTGCCTTCTGACTCATATTGACCTATTTTATATCTATCTTTTAAAGATCTTGACTAAAATTTCTGTCTTGTTACACATGGAAATAAAATTGTTCTCTTTTCTTCACAACACAGGGCATCTGCCATGTGCTTTAAAATGTATCAGTAATGTATCATTCAACTTCCCCCTTGTGAAGGAACAATTACTACAGAAACATCAGTTCAGTTCAGTTCATTTCAGTTGCTCAGTCGTGTCCGAGACTCTTTGCGACCCCATGAATCACAGCACGCCAGGCCTCCATGTTCATCACCAACTCCTGGAGTTCACTCAAATTCACGTCGATCGAGTCGGTAATGCCATCCAACCATCTCATCCTCTGTTGTCCCCTTTTCCTCCTGCCCTCAATCCCTCCCAGCATCAGAGTCTTTTCCAATGAGTCAACTCGTTGCATGAGGTGGCCAAAGTACTGGAGTTTCAGCTTTAGCATCATTCCTTCCAAAGAACACCCAGGACTGATCTCCTTTAGAATGGACTGATTGGATCTCCTTGCAGTCCAAGGGACTCTCAAGAATCTACTCCAACACCACAGTTCAAAAGCATCAATTCTTCGGCGCTCAGCTTTCTTCACAGTCTAACTCTCACATCCATACATGACTACTGGAAAAACCATAGCCTTGACTACATGGACCTTTGTTGGCAAAGTAATGTCCCTGCTTTCAAATATGCTATCTAGGTTGGTCATAACTTTCCTTCCAAAGAGTAAGCATCTTTTAATTTCATGGCTGCAATCACCATCTGCAGTGATTTTGGAGCACCAAAAAATAAAGTCTGACACTGTTTCCACTGTTTCCCCATCTATTTCCCATGAAGTGATGGGACCAGATGCTATGATCTTAGTTTTCTGAATGTTGAGCTTTAAGCCAACTTTTTCACTCTCCACTTTCACTTTCATCAAGAGGCTTTTTAGTTCCTCTTCACTTTCTGCTAGTAAAGTAATGTTCAAAATTCTCCAAGCCAGTCTTCAGCAATACGTGAACCGTGAACTTCCTGATGTTCAAGCTGGTTTTAGAAAAGGCAGAGGAACCAAAGATCAAATTGCCAACATCTGCTGGATCATGGGAAAAGCAAGAAAGTTCCAGAAAAACATCTATTTCTGCTTTATTGACTATGCCAAAGCCTTCGACTGTGTGGATCACAATAAACTGTGGAAAATTCTGAATTAGATGGGACTACCAGACCACCTGACCTGCCTCTTGAGAAACCTATGCAGGTCAGGAAGCAACAGTTAGAACTGCACATGGAACAACAGACTGTTTCCAAATAGGAAAAGAAGTACATCAAGGCTGATTATTGTCACTCTGCTTATTTAACTTCTATGCAGAGTACATCATGAGAAAGGCTGGGCTGGAAGAAGCACAAGCTGGAATCAAGATTGCCGGGAGAAATATCAATAACCTCAGATACAGAAACATAAACAACAGAAATTAAAATGAAATACATTAAATAACTGCTTTCTGACATTGAACAGAGACATAAAAAACTGTGATCCCAGAGAAAAAAGATACAAAGGAAAAAAAAAAAGATGAGCTTTATGATTATCCCACCTTACATCCTGGAGGTAGTTTTCAGTACTAAGGAATGAAAACTCAAACAAAGCCTAAAATTCTTGTAGACTTAAGAAAACACTGATCAGAGTTCAGGAAAGACAGTGCAGCTAGAATTTTCAGGACAAAGGAAGATATGCAGAGAAAGGGTTCCAGAAGTCTACACAGGAGTCCCCTTGAATTCTTCCTTGATCTGTTCATGAATAAGTCAATACCCCATGAGACCAGCAAAAAAACAATTTCAAAGGAAAGAACAATTATTGGGTAGTTATAAGATAAACAAATCCCAGAATCCACACAGGGCTGAGAATTCATTAACTTCTCATTAGCAATGGCACACTTTAGAAAACAAGCAAAATTAACCCAATAATAATAGTTGTTCTAGATTTGCCCTAATTAAATTTAAAGACAGGTCTTAAACATATCAGCTTAGCCCTGTTAACTTAGCTTTGTGTCAAAACAAAGTCTCAGTTCAGTTCAGTTCAGTTCAGTCACTCAGTCGTGTCCGACTCTTTGAGACCCCATGAATCGCAGCATGCCAGGCCTCCCTGTCCATCACCAACTCCCAGAGTTCACTCAGACTCACGTCCATCGAGTCAGTGATGCCATCCAGCCATCTCATACTCTGTTGTCCCCTTTTCCTCCTGCCCCCAATCCCTCCCAGCATCAGAGTCTTTTCCAATGAGTCAGCTCTTCGCATGAGGTGGCCAAAGTACTGGAGTTTCAGCTTTAGCATCATTCCTTCCAAAGAAATCCCAGGGCTGATCTCCTTCAGAATGGACTGGTTGGATCTCCTTGAAGTCCAAGGGACTCTTAAGAGTCTTCTCCAACACCACAGTTCAAAAGCATCAATTCTTCAGCACTCATCATTCTTCACAGTCCAACTCTCACATCCATACGTGACCACAGGAAAAACCATAGCCTTGACTAGACGAACCTTAGTCAGCAAAGTAATGTCTCTGCTTTTGACTATGCTATCTAGGTTGGTCATAACTTTCCTTCCAAGGAGTAAATGTCTTTTGATTTCATGGCTGCAATCACCATCTGCAGTGATTTAGGAGCCCCCCAAAATAAAGTCTGACACTGTTTCCCCATCTATTTCCCATGAAGTGATGGGACTAGATGCCATGATCTTCGAGCACTCCTTAAAGGAATACAGAAAGATATGGTGCATAGCAACATAAAATTTACAATTTTGAGCATTGAGTAGAACTAGCTAGATATAGAAGAAGCAAGGAAAAAAGACCCATAACTACAATAAAAATCATTCAACATAAACAGATCCAGAAGTGACAGATATGATGAGCACAAATAAATGGAATTAAAACAGCTCTACTTAAAGTATGCTGAAGGAGATGAAGAAAAAAAATGAACATAATAAGGAAATAAATATCCAATTAGAACTTCCAAGAATGAAAAATAAGAACAGCAACAATGTATAAATGAAACAAATACACTGGAAAGAATGAACAACAGATTAGATACTGCAGAAGAAAGATTGGTCAACTTGAAGACAACTATAAAAGCTAAATAAAATGAAAGACACAGGAAAAAGACTGAAAAACAAACAAAACAAACAAAAAAACAGGACTCAGTGGGCTACGGAACAGTATCAAATAGTCTAAGTACATGTAATTGAAACACCAGAAGGAAATGGGAGAAAGGAGCAAAATGACAAAAATATTTGAGGAGAGAAAAAGAAATAATGACCCAAATTTTCCAATGTGATTAACAACTATAAACTAACAGATACAGTAAGTATGATGAACCCCAAGCAGAATATCACACAAAGCACATCATAATCAAATAACTGAAAACCAGTAATAAAGAGAAAAAATAATTTTAAATCAAGCAGAGGAAAAAAAGACATACTACATAACGTAAGGAAGAGATCAAGTTTCCAAAGATGTCCAGAAACTGCAGTCCAGCATCGCAGTGTTCTGTGGGCTGGTGCAGTTCCCCAAAGACATGAGCAGAAAGGTCCTCCCACAGCTCTTCCTCCTGCTCTGCGACCCCCTCCCCATGATCTGGAAGAACATGGCCAGCCAGGTGTATGAGATGGTGCTGACCTACAACGTGGTAGCCGCTGGCATCCTGGACAAGGTCATGGCTGTGCTCAGCAGCACAGACTGGGACACTAAGGTCCTGCTAGTCAGAGCCCAGCAACTGCCTGTGTGACTGCCTGGGCCTGCCTAGACCACAGCTGGTCCCCAGGTTTTCTCAGCTTCTGTGATGCATTTGAAGCTGTGTTCCCTGTAGCTCAGCTGGTAAAGAATCTACCTACAATGCAGGAGACCCTGGTTCAATTCCTGGGTCAGGAAGATCCCCTGGAGAAGGGAACAGCTATCCACTCCAGTATTCTTCCCTGGAGAATCCTATGGACAGAGGAGCCTGGTGAGCTACAAGTCCACAGAGTCGCAAAGAGTCAGACATGAATGAGCAACTTTGACTCACTCACTCACATAACAGAAAGAACAAAGATAAGAATTAAAGCAGACTTCTTATCAGAAAATGTTTAAGCCAGAAGACATCTTTTAAGTGTTGAAAAGAAACATTGTCAATCTAGATTTCTAGAGAGAAGTATGCCCAGTGAAAACATCTATCAAAAATAAAGGAAAAATCAAGAATTTATCAGACAAACAAAAGCAGAAAGAATTCATCTTTAGTAGAACTGTGCTAATAAAACCGGAAATAAGTTTTTCAGGCCAAAAGATATTAAACTAGATTGAAATTTCAGTTCAGTTCAGTTCAGTCACTCAGCCATGTTGACTCTTTGCCACCCCAATGGACTGCAGCACACCAGGCTTCCCTGTCCATCACCAACTCCCGGAGCTTACTCAAACTCATGTCCATCGAGATGGTGATGCCATCCAACCATCTCATCCTCTGTTATCCCCTTCTCCTCCTGCCTTCAATCCTTCCCTTGGATATACACAAAGGAATGAAAAGAACATCTGAAATAATAAGCTTGTGGGAAACATATAAGACATCTTAAAAAAAAAACTTTCTCATTTTTAATCCCTTTACAAGATAATTAACTGTGTAAACCAAAAATAATAACCATATATTATGGGGTTTGTTAACATATGTGGAAATGAAACATATGACAACAATAGTGAATAGGATGTGAGGAGGAAATAAAAACATTGATATAAGGGTCTCACTGCCCTATATGACGGAGAAGGCAATGGCACCCCACTCCAGTACTCTTGCCTGGAAAATCCCATGGACAGAGGAGCCTGGTAGGCTGCAGTCCATGGGGTCGCACAGAGTCGGACACAACTGAGCAACTTCACTTTCACTTTTCACTTTCATGCATTGGAGAAGGAAATGGCAACCCACTCCAGTGTTCTTGCCTGGAGAATCCCATGGACGGGGGAGCCTGGCTAGCTACAGTCCATAGGGTCACAAAGAGTCAGACACGAATGAAGCGACTTAGCACACATGCAGGTGATAAGTAAAGTATATTGTACATTGTATGGAACCCACTTTTAAGGAATGAAACAGAGGTATGTCCAACCATGGAGATAAAACAGAATCATTAAAAACTCCCTGGTAGTCAAAAATAGAACATATTTCAAAGGTAAAGTATATCCTGGGATATAAAAGTAATTTTGTTGCCTTTAATCAAACACTGCCAATTCCATTGAAGACTAGGCATTCAGGATTAAACATGGAATGTCCTACAGTCAGTCTAACCACACTTTTAAAGCAGTACTTGTCTTGACAAAAACGCTTGCGATTCCAGAAGGTGAAAGACATCAACCCATCACAACACCAGCAAACAGATGTATGAGCTGCTGCTGCTGCTGCTGCTGCTAAGTCCCTTCAGTCGTGTCCGACTCTGTGCGACCCCATAGACGGCAGCCCACCAGGCTCCCCCGTCCCTGAGATTCTCCAGGCAAGAACACTGGAGTGGGTTGCCATTTCCTTCTCCAATGCAGGAAAGTGAAAAGTGAAAGTGAAGTCGATCAGCCATTTCCGACTCTTAGCGACCCCATGGACGGCAGCCCGCCAGGCTTCTCCGTCCATGGGATTTTCCAGGCAAGAGTACTGGAGTGGGGTGCCATTGCCTTCTCCGCAGATGTATGAGATAATTCAGGAAAGTCCAGTTATAAGACAGTATTTTATGGCTACGAAGTCTGGAGCTCGAAGCCAAGTTTAGATCTCTGACAGAGAGAGACAGAGGGAGAGAGGCCAGCAAGTCCAGCTGATGTTGTACTCTTTTGTAAGCTCAAAGAGGGAAGGGTTATATAGCTTTGTTTGTCACTGGATGCCATCACCTTGCACAGCAACTGGCACGTAGTAGGCACTCATAAATGTTTGTGGAAAGAAGGAAGTAGGGAAGAAGGGAAGAGGAACCTAATAGCGTAAGGAGTCCCTCGGACAATGTGTCTGCACCTATCAGAAGCCTATGCATTTCTGGCATTTCTTACACACAACAAAACAACAACTAAAGCTAGGAGGAGCTTAAATGATGTGGTACTTACAGAAAACGACCAGAATCTTTTTAAGGCTAATCTTTAAAAAGCACCCAATACAGCCCTCTCAAATGCCTTAAAAGATTCTCCTTGACTTAATCAGTAAGGTTTGTGCCAAGAAATATCCATTTACTCTGACTTCTCAGCTAGCAACTACAGTCTGACAACTGTCCTAAAGATTGATGCATAATATAATCAGGAAACTAGAGCCCCACAAATTGAGAGGTGTGTTTATTACAATACAGGTCTTAATGCACATCAGAGGCCATTCTTCAGGCAGAATACTCAATTTAGAAATCTATTGTCACCCAGATACATCTGCCAATAAATTGTCGGAGAGAAGCATTTACATCGAGGGCAAAATACTTTGCCTTATGGTTCCTCCTAAGCTCCTTGAAGATAAAATGGTTTATCCTCAGCATCTTTGCTTAAATGGCAATAAAAGCCTCACCTGACATGAAGGTCAAGGTAAGCAGAACAATTGACATACACAGTGATTTCTCATGGAGCGAGAATGCCTCTGCTCTGAAGCTAGTGGGGCTTAAGAAAAGGGATGTTACTCCATCACAATCCCACTGGCCGTCTGAACATGTGGAACATGAGGTTTAAAACCATGTGATCACTACAGTGACTTAACATCTAGAATGTCTCTATAAGAAACTATTAAATATACAAGCAAAACTATTGAGTCTGTTTTAGGAAAATATTGTCACATGGAGAACCAAAACACTTAGTCCTAAATATAGCATCTCCACCCCACTACTTCCACCGTCGCAGCTAATACACACACACACACAGACACACAAACACACAGGTATATATTTCTACACACATATAGAAGTATATATAATATTGTCTGTCCCACATTCTATTGAAATAAATTCAATTTGCTAGTTGTTGTTCAGTTGCTCAATTTTGTCCGACTCTTTGCAACTCCATGAACAATAGCATACCAGGCTTCCTTGTCCTTCACTACCACGCAGGGTTTGTTCAAACTCATGTTCACTGAGCTGATGAAGCCATCCAACCATCTCATCCTCTGTCGTCCCCTTCTCCTCCTGCCTTCAATCTTTCCCAGAATCAGGGTCTTTTCCAATGAGGTGGCTCTTCACATCAGGTGGGCCAAAGTATTGGAGCTTTAGCTTCAGCATGAGTCCTTCCAATGAATATTCAGGGTTGATTTCCTTTAGGACTGACTGGTTTGATCTCCATAAATTCAGGGGGAAATCCTTATAAATATGATCCTTCTGCTCTGTTCTTTTCTCCTCCTCTCCTTTCCTTACTATCCTCTCCTCTCTTTCCTTGGGGGTAGGCTATTTTTCTGGACCCCTCCCCAGCAGAGTTTTGATTCCATCAATTATCATTCTAAGAAATCCATCCTTTTCTCAGCAATTTGTACCTGAGCTGTTGGAGTGAATTCTGTCCCAGCAACTTCTGCACTGCAGGCAGGCTGGGGAGGGAGGAGGTCCATCTCAGTGGGATGCCTGTTTATCTTGTATTTAACAAAAGGGAAAGGGTTTCTTCCAAGGAAATTTTTTTGGCTTGGGAATCCTGAATGTAAACTTACAACAGTGACCTAAGTTCACCTCAGGAACAATATTAGCTGACAACCACCTTGGGAGTGAAAAATAAAATCCCATTCCAGCTCCCTTTGACTGATCTAAGCTCCTTTTGCTGTCATTTAACACTGCAGATCTGATTTAATTTGATGAGACTTCTAAGACAATTTAGAAACTTAAGCATTTAATGCCAACCCTAATCATTTTCTTGCACACGTTTTCAAAGGTTTCCTGGGTTTATAAACAAAAAGCAGAATCAGATGTGAGAGCAAAAATAGAACTTTGTTTCTTCTACTTTTTATTTATAAGTAAAAGTTATCTTCCAAAGAAAAAACTGGAGGAATGAGTGGAAATTATATTAACAGAAAAATAGGTTGGGACTCGGCATAAGAAAGCACTCTGTAATGGTTAAAACTGTTACAACCAGAAGGGATACCATAGAAAAAAAGAAGCTTCCCTGGCACAGGAGGGGTTCAAGGAGAGACTTGGGTTGGTCAGAGTGAGTTTGGGATTGCGTAAACCCTGAAGAGCATCAGGGTACTTCATTGCTGTTGCTATTGCTAAGTCACTTCAGTCGTGTCCGACTCTGTGTGACCCCATAGACGGCAGCCCACCAGGCTCCCCCATCCCTGGGATTCTCCAGGCAAGAACACTGGAGTGGGTTGTCATTTCCTTCTCCAATGCATTAAAGCGATCATTTCAGCAACAGAGTAACAGTGTAAAAATGTGGTAAAGGACTGCAGCTGCTAAGTCGCTTCAGTCATGTCCGACTCTGTGTGACCCCATAGACGGCAGCCCACCAGGCTCCCCCATCCCTGGGATTCTCCAGGCAAGAATACTGGAGTAGGTTGCCATTTCCTTCTCCAATGCATGAAAGTGAAAAGTGAAAGTGAAGTCCAACTCTAAGCGACCCCATAGATGGCAGCCCACCAGTCTGTGCTAAAAAGGCAACCTGACTATGTTTAGTTAAAAATGAAGGTGCCTAATGAGAAGCTGCTGGATAGCACTGGGAGCACCGCTGGGTGCTCCAGCAGGATGTGACGTGGGGATGGGGCGGGGGAGGGAAACCCAAGAGAGAGGGGACACATACACACAGACAGCTGATTCACGTTGTTGTACAGCAGAAACAAAAAACATCGTTAAGAAATTGTACTTCAATTTAACAAAAAGTGAAGGTGTCAAAGGACAACCATTCGTATGTCCAAGCTTCATCGTGGGTTACTCCTCTCTTTCTCTGTACTCCCTCCAAAAGGATAACATCCTGACCAAAATTTGGAACCTGGTCACACGGGCATGTCCTGAGATCGTTGTGGTTTCATGTTTGTATTAAACATTCATGATGACGTTTTCCTCTAATGTTGCTGTTCAGTTATCAGAAGAGAAACCTGCACTGTGATCTCTGCTACTGGGGAAACTGCTTCAACTCAAACTGGATTTGAAGTCTGTAAACAGCCTCCACCAAGCGAACACCTGGAGGCCAGCAGCTGCTGATCCCTGCCTCTGAGCTCAGTCTGCAGAAGGACAGGACCCCCTGAGTGTGTGACTGAGGCGGAGGGAGTGGGGAGAGAAGAGGGCGGGGGGTGGGGGGGCTACATCTGCCTTTACTTCACTCGTGACCTCTGTCCTCTCATTCACAAGGCCCTGATCCCCTGGCAGGCTTCTTGAAGCTGCTGTGACACCTTTCCTCAACCACGGGTTTCCATGGGTCCACATCCATCATCCCCAAATATTTCTTTCTGCTTCCACTGCTGTGCGCTCAGCCCAGCCACCAACTTCTCTCACCCGGACGGCATCACTGCAAAACCTGTCCAAGTCGCTCCCCCTGCCCACACCCACCCTCCACCACGTGTCTCCAACAAAGAAGGAGGCTGATCCTGATGTTGCAGCACGGATTTCTGTTTATTTCCCATGGCCCCAAGTAATGTAAAAGCTGCAAGAGGCAGGGTCTTTGCTTCTGTTTTTCCCTCACTGTGTCACCATCCTTGGAAGAGCACCAGGCACACCGTAGACATTCCATAAGTATTTGTGGTGCTCAGGGGAATTTTCTACTTGCTCCTGCACTTTCCAGGGAGGTATGAAAACCGGATGCTCTGTTTCATGACCACTGTCAAAAATCAGAACTTACTAGGCTTAACCGAGGACTTTTTCCTGACTCTTGAACAGGAAACTTGTTTTAACTCATCCTATGCAGATTATGGACTTATTCCATTTTACCCAGAATAGGACAGATTGATTTCCTTAGTGGGCATAATTACCAAAAGACCCTCTTTCTAACACTCTAAAAGATCTGACTTACCCCCTCAGTAAACTATCCATTCTGTTTCTTCCCTGGGATGTGTTTCTTTGCCAAGTCAGTAAATAAATGCAAGAGAATGAATGAATGACCTTCCACGGGTGGTCAGGTATGTCCTTAGACTTAGTTATTAGCCTCTTTGCATAACCATAATCAAGACCCTCTCCCACTTGGAAGGGCTTTTCCCAAGGAGGGTTCTCAGAAAGCTTTGATTTTGGAAGAATCTCTGTGGTTCAGTGATAAATAATGGTAGATGGGCTCTACAAATAAATAAACATTCATCAACTGCTAAATATAGGCCTGCATGGTCTAGCGTGGGAGGAAGGGAAAGCCCAAGCTTCTGAGAGAAAGCTGAGCTGAATCATGTGTCCACTCTTTCAGAAAAATTACTGAACAATGCTAAGTCTTAGCACTTTCGCCTGCAAAATAATATCTGCCTGGCTGCGTGTGTGCGTGCGAGCTAAGTCGCTTCATTCCTGTCCAACTCCTTATGACCCTATGGACTGTAGCCCGCCAGGCTCCTCTATCCATGGGAATTCTCCAGTCAAGAATAATGGAATGGGTTGCCATGCCCTCTTTCAGGGGATCTTCTGATCCGGGGATCTTCTGATCCAGGGATCAAACCCACATCTCTTATGTCTCCTGCATTGGCAGACAGGTTCTTCACCACTAGCAGCCTGCCTGGGTGGTTATGAGCTTTCGAGAAAAATGTACACAAAGACCTGAACACAGGTTCTGGCAGAGTCAGTGCTCCATGGATAGCTATTATTAGTCACAAATGATAGATACTGACTTTACAGGTTAATCTAAGGAGAGCTTCACTATCTTTCTTAGGAGATGCTATATTCATTTCCTATTGTTTTGCAACAAGTTACTACAAGCTCACTGGCTTAAAACAACACACATCTGTTCTCTCAGTTTCCATGGGTGAGGAGTCAGGGCATGATTCCTGGACTGTGGGTTCTCTACCCAAACCTGCAATCACATTTTCAGCCAAAGGCTAGAATTACATCCTAGGATCAAGGGCCCCTTCCAAGCTCACATGGTTGTCAACAATTCATTTTCTTGAAGCTGTAGAACTCATGGTATCTTCTTCAAGGTCAGGGGAAAAGAAATTTATTTCTCCCATCAATGACCTCTAGATCTTCTTTCCAAGGGCTCACCTGATTAAGTCAGGCCCACTCAGGATAATTTTCTTTTTGACATGAAGTCAACTGAATAGAGGTCTTCCCTGGTGGCTCAAATGGTAAAGAATCTGCCTGCAATGCAGGAGACCTGAGTTTGATCCCTGGGTCGAGAAGATCCCCTGGAGAAGGGTAAGGCAACCCACTCCAGTATTCTTGCATGGAGAATTTCATGGACAGAGGAGCCTGGTGGGCTACAGTCCCTGGGGTTGCAAAGAGTCAGACACAACTGAGTAACTGTCACTCACTAACTCACTCCCGTTCAATTACACATGCAGAATCTTTCACCTTTGCCATAGAAAGCAACCTAATCCTGGCAGTGCTGTCTCATCACTTTTTTTTATATCCTATTAGACGCAAGTTGCAGTTCCTGCTCATACTCAAGGACATGGCCATTAAGGGGCCTCTTGGAATTCTGCCTGCCATGGGCATCATTTGTAACTCCCGTGGAATCTAAACATTGCTGGCCTAGAGTGGCAATGGAGTCAAGTCAAGGAACACTACTGTTAGCACATTTCTCACTCTACTGAGGATCTAAGGAAGCCAGACATAAGGGGGATGACTCTGCAGCTGGTCAGCAAAAGGGCAATAGGGAAATCAGAACTCTTCACGGGTTAGTTTGAAATTCAGCCTATCCCCCATAACTCAGGAGAGAAGAATAGTGGGCTGTGTGGCTATGGATTGCTGCTGCCATAGATTAATCAAAGTCAACTGGTCAAGGGCCATTGCCCTCCTGGAGATAACTCCATATAGGAAGAATTTGTCATTGAGGAAATGTATTCATTATTGCACACACACATACACACACAGCCTAAACAGCCAGATGCGTTCCACTGGCATTCAAGGATATCCGTGCCAGTTTCCTCAGTGTGGCTTCCTGGGTGCTGAGGCTGGGGGTGGCGAGTTAGAGTGTGTTTTCATGCAGATGAGTAAATGATTCTTCTCCACCATTAAGGGAAGAGAAGATCCACAGTGACTTTCTTCATATGTGGTCCCAGAAGCAGCAGCTGTCTTTGGGTAGATTGGGTCATCACCTAGTTAGGTCATCGACAGGAAGCCTTCGGAGTGAATTACAATCTGCTGTCTCAACAGCTGGGCCCAGGATTCTAGGGAACCAGCTGGAGAGCAGAGAGCAACTCATCTGTGCATGGGGGCAGGAGCATGCTGAGCCCCTTTCTGTCCTGCTGGCTACGGCGTGTGTCTAAGAGCCATATCCAAAGTAAGACCTCTCTAGAAACCCAAAGATTCATGAACATACACCCAGGTCTCCAGAGCATGACCCCCTCCCCAGCCTCAGACCACCAGGTCTCTGTGTGAGACCTGCCTCCAGGCTCAGACCCATGCGGCCACAAGGTACAGAGGCGTGACAAGGTTTCTCCGCCAGGCAGAAAAATCAAGTTGACAGCTGGCGATCCTTCTGCCTGATCGTTTCAAAACCACGGGCTCCCTTTTTAATTTTTTTTCCCTTACATCCATTTAGTACTTTTCTTCCATTTTTTCTGTTTCCTCTTTCCAGATCTCCCACTCATCTCTCCTCTCAATTTTCTCTACCTCTCCCCGACTTACACCTTTCTCTAGGACTTACTCTTCACCCTTGCATTTCTCTTGTCTCCTCCCTTCACCCTTTTCCTCTCTGCTACTCTGACTCTGTAACTTGCATTCTCCGAGTGAACCTGCAGAGGGCAGGATTCTGGCTGGAAACTATCTCCAGATCTTCCTTGTAGATCATTTAACTAAAGGTCCTTGCAATGTGCTCACCAAAACGTTAGTTTTTGCTGTGGTGGGGGCCGGGGGGTGGGGATTGGGGATTGGTGTTTGTTTTTTTTTTTTTAGTCAATGAACAGATTAAATGTGACATACTGTCCTTGTCAACATTAAAAATAACTCTAAGTTGGGTGAATTCTTATTGAATAGGTAATATATTGGGCTTCCCTTGGGGCTCAGATGGTAAAGAATCTGCCTAAATGCAGGAGACCCAGGTTTGATTCCTGGATCAGGAAGATCCCATGGAGAAGGACATGACTACCCACTTCAGTATTCTTGCCTGGAGAATTCCACGGACAGGGGAGCCTGGCAGTCTGCAGTCCATGAGACCACAAAAAGTCAGTCAAGACTGAGGGTCTAACACTTTGACATTCACTTTTCAGGTAATATATTGGGTAAAGTGTATCAACAGAACCAAATAATGCAATAGTCAGTGCTGTGAGCTGAAGGTTTGTTCAGGTTGTTCTCCCAAAATTCTTACCTGAAATCTTAACCTTAAAGGTGATGCTATTTGGAGGCGGGACTTTTGGGAGGTGATTAGGTCATGAGGCTGAGGCCCACCATGATAGGCTTAGTGCCCTTATAAAAGAGACCCCAGAGAGCTCCCTCACCACTTCTTTTTCATGTGAAGACACCCCAGAACATGGCTGTCTATGGACCAGGAAGCAGGCTGTCATGCCTATGTGCTCAGTGATGTCTGACTCTTTGCAACTCCATGGACTATAGTCCATCAGGCTCCTCTGTCCATGCAATTTCCCAGGCAAGCATACTGGAGTGGGTTGCCATTTCCCTCTCCAGAGGTTTTTCCCAACCCAAGGATCGAATCCACATCTCCTGTATCTCCTGCATTGGGAGGTGGATTCTTTACCACCAAGCCACCTGAAAACAGGCTCTCACCAGACACTGAGTCTGCCAGCACCTTGATCTTGGACTCCCGAGCATCCAGAACTTTGAGAAATAAATTTCTGTTGTTTATTATTCTTCCAGTCTCCAGTGTTACTGGGTTGTCACAGCAGCCCAAATGGACTAAGACAGTCAGTACAGAAACATCCACGAGGAAAAGGAAACTTCTTGCAGGTGAGGCAAGACCCATTTCCTGATACTGCTGGAGGCATTTTTACTTGCAAGAGAAATTCAATAGAACACACAGGCAACCCTCAGCACAGCGAGGAAATGGGAACCCCGTTGTGCAGCCTCCCCCATGTTCTTACATCTCTTCTTCTCTCCTGCTACCACCCTTCAGTGTGTTCGCAGAAAGCAGCTTGCACTGTGGAAGATTTCCATTTTATGCCGCGCTGCCCTTATTCCTTAAACATCCTCGAAAATGATTTTCTGCATCATAACAGGAACACTTACAAATATCTTGGTGATGACACAGAAAATCTGAACACTTCAGCCATTCTGTCAATGTTTGAGGGAAAAAATATTCCTGACCCAGCTCCAGCTGAAAAGCAACTTGCTGAAACATCACCTAAAACAGGAGGTTCCAATTCATTGGAACTCAACTTATTACACGCTTGAGCAGCTACTGGAACAAGAAAACGCTGTGCAAGGTTTTGCTGGCCAGGGTGTGAGAACCAAAAAAAAAGAGGGGGAGACATTCTTTGAGCCTTTACTCAGTGGAGTTGGACAAGTTCAGGGGCTCTCATCCTCTTCCTTGAAAAGTCACTGCTGACCAAGGCCAGGCTGGACTAAGTACTGGACAACTGAGTAGGTGTCTGGACCTCTTGGTCTAGTCAATTCTAACTTAATTTGAAATCAATAAAATACTCCTCAGGTTCAGAGCCATGCATGCTTCATAACATCCTGGGAAAGAATGAAGTGTTGGGGCAGGGTTATCTTCTTAACCCACAGTTCTCTACTCTTATTCTAACCCTCATTCTTGGATGCCTCTGACCTCTATTTGCTATGCGGTGCTTAGTCGCTCAGTTACATCCAACTCTTTGCGACCCCATGGACTGTAGCCTGCAAGGCTCCTCTGTCCATGGGATTCTCCAGGCAAGAATACTGGAGTGGGTTGCCATACCCTCCTCCAAGGGATCTTCCCAACCCAGGGGTCAAACTCAGGTCTCTCTCATTGCAAGTGCATTCTTTTACCGACTCCTAGCGACCCCATGGACTGCAGCCCACCAGTCTCCTCCACCCATGGGATTTGCCAGGCAAGAGTACTGGAGTGGGTTGCCATTGCCTTCTCCAAATGGTTGGTATAAGGCAAAGCAAATTCTCTTACCAAGGAAGACCCTGACCACTCTAGCGAGGTTGACTTAAACCAAATCTGCATGGAACGCCTCTCTTCTCAGGGTCAAGTGCATCTCAGGAAAAACAAAGTCTCTTCAGTTTATTTTGAAACATGAAACCCCATTATTTCCTCTCAGATTCTCATCAGTAAGCCAATGGCAACAATTGCCACGTTCACTGGAGCTGAGATGTAATGGCAGAGGTGGTAGAAGCAGTAGAGATGGTGAAGGTCCCATGTGTTTCAAGTGAGGGCTTCTGCCCTCTGAGATGCACGGTGACCTTCAAAGCATCTGGCTGCTGGTCTCCTGCATGGACGTCCCAGAGTTGCTCAGATTTCTGGCAACAAAATGATTGTATCTTAATAAAAATCAATACACTTAACATAGTTCATATGCATACACATGTGCTAAGTTGCTTCAGTCATGTCCGACTCTGCAACCCCATGGATTGTAGCCCACCACACTCCCCTGTTCATGGGATTCTTCAGACAAGGATACTGGAATGAGTTGCCCTGCCCTCATCCAGGGGATCTTCCTGACTCAGGGATCAGATCCAGGGATCAAACTCATGTCTCTCATGTCTCCTGCGTTGGCAGCCAGGTTCTTAACCACTAGAACCACCTGGGAAGCCCATAGTTCATGTACAAATATCTAAAAGACTATCACCTTTTTTACAGTTTATAGGGAAATGGTTGGTATGCTGCTGCTGCTGCTGCTGCTGCTGCTGCTGCTGCTGCTGCTGCTGCTGCTGCTGCTGCTGCTAGGTCGCTTCAGTCGTGTCCGACTCTGTGCGACCCCATAGACAGCAGCCCACCAGGCTCCCCCGTCCCTGGGATTCTCCAGGCAAGAATACTGGCGTGGGTTGCCATTTCCTTCTCCAATGCATGAAAGTGAAAAGTGAAAGTGAAGTCGCTCAGTCGTGTCCAACTCTTAGCAACCCCATGGACTGCAGACCCCCAAGCTCCTCCACCCATGGGATTTGCCAGGCAAGAGTACTGGAGTGGGTTGCCATTGCCTTCTCTGAACGGTTGGTATAAGACAAAGCAAATTAGATGAGGAATGCCCCTCTAGCCCTTGATATTTCAGCAGTTGATCATTCCAGCCCTGCATTTGCTAAAATCCAGTGTTCATTCCAAACCAGTGGCTGATGGCATTGTCTTTAACTGTGTCTGTCTTAGTTTTGCATTTACTGGGAAACTTATTTCACTAAAATAGTCACTTGCAACAGACAGTGTATACACACACCTATAAATACAAAAATTCAAGTCCTATAACACAAGGTTCTTGCTTTAAAAGTAAGATCGTGTAATTTTAGTTATATTGTCCTTTTTATCTAAGATTCAACTTGAAGATCCAATCCCTTCAAGTTGTTAATTTTAAAAGAGAAAACCAGGTCTGTATTGCATTTGAGTCACCTTACGCCATATGCTTCATCAGGCTAAAGCTTTCAGGCTAAGCTTTCTATTGGCTGGCCAATAGAAATATGGCCTAAACCAACTGAGCAATTTTAAATTTTCTAGTAGTCATATTAAAAATGAGCAAAACAAACAGCTAAAATTAATCTTAAAAATACTTTATCTAATCCAATTGGTCTAAAATATTGTCATTTTAACGTGCAGTCAATACAAAAAGTTGTGATTTTTCTTTACACTCTTTATTCCTGCACTACTGTTAGAAAACTGATGTGTATTTTGCTCTAAAAGTGCATCTCAGTTGGAACAAACTGCATTTTAAGTTCTGAATAGATGCTGGAAAGCATTGTCCTAAACAAAATAGATGCCCCACTCAGCATGATGATTAGATGTCAGTTGTAGTGATGATGATGTCGTAGAAATTGCCTGGGTTTTAGTCCATCAAGACCTATTTTCAAATCCTGACACCACTGTTGATTTTCTGTGTGACCTTGCACAAATGACTTAGTATCTCTGAACTTTAATCTCATCTTTGAAGCAAGAATTTTAATTCCTACATTTCAAAGGATTATTGTGTTTAAGAAACATACACATATGTAAGGTTCTTAGTACAATAGATAGCACACAGTAGAAACTCAGTAATAGTTGTTTAGTATTATTGCTATCATTCATGAACTAAGCACATATAACAATGACTATAAAACATGTCTTTTTTTAATCTGGAAAAAACTCTCTTTTAAGCTTTTTTTTTAAATTAATTTATTTTTTAATTGAAAGTGAAAGTGAAAGTCATTCAGTCGTGTCCAACTCTTTGTGACCCCATGAACTCTACAGTCCATGGAATTCTCCAACCCAGAATCCTGAAGTGGGTAGTGTTTCCCTTTGCCAGGGGATCTACCCAACCCAGGGATTGAACCCAGGTCTCCCACATTGCAGGCGGATTCTTTACCAGCTGAGCCACAAGGGAAGCCCTTTTAATTGAAGGATAATTGCTTTACAGAATTTTGTTGTTTTCTGTCAAACCTCAATATGAATCAACCATAGGTATACACATATCCCCTCCCTCTTGAATCTCCCCCCCATCTTCCTCCCCATCCCACCCCTCTCTCTAGGTTGATACAGAGCCCAAGTTAGAGTTTCCTGAGACATAGAGCAAATTCCCATTGGCTGTCTATTTTACATACGGTAGAGTAAGTTTCCATGTTACTCTCTCCATACAAGTGAAGTGAATAATTCACTCATTTCCAACTCTTTGACACCATATGGACTGTAGCCTACCAGTCTTCTCCACCCATGGGGTTTTCCAGGCAAGAGTACCGAGTGGGTTGCCATTTGCTTCTCCAGGGGATCTTCCTGACCTAGGGATGGAACCTGGGTCTCCGCATTGCAGGCAGACGCTTTACCCTCTGAGCCACCACGGAAGCCCCACTCTCTCCATAAAGAACTCTATTTCTAATTTTATCGACAGAATATTCTAGTCAAATCAGCATTTCTGTGTACTATTGGCTGTACTTTGTTTTGCTGTTATCACAGTTAAATATAGTCTAAGAAGGTAACACTGACAGAACTAGGACCCCATGACTTTTAAACCCTTAAGGAATAGAGACTCTCGAAAAGCTGTTACTTTTAAATGCAAGCACCTGGACTTCATACACTGCAGCTTTCTGTCCCATCATAGGAGTTACCTGAGACTTGTGTGTACTATTCTGTTCTGGAGTCATAGGGGAAGACCCTACCTGTGGGATTCCCTATGGAAAGCAGACATCACCCATGTATGGTTTTACATAAAAGGAGATCGTCAGATAGTAAGTGAAATTTCACTTGTGGCCCTTGAGGTTCATTTTAGAAGAGGACACTCTCTCTCTGTTAGGGGGTTGGGAAAGTTGAGAACTTGCACTCCAGAGAAGAGAGATATGACAAAAAAATCCCTCTCCAATAAGGCCTGAGAAAAGACCAGGACAGAGAAAAGTCCCCCAGACAGATATATCAGGAGGGGGTTAGATGTGCGCATCCTGTGAGGGGTCTTATCTAGTATTTCATTTTAAACTTCTCTGTTATAATTTCCTTCTCATGCCTAGTCTTCAGTAAAATCTTGTAAATATTATAATATGGACTCAGCTCTCACAGTGGGAAGTGTAAAGGAAAAGACTAGACCCATTCCTAACACAGAGTGATACCAGGAAGTGAGGGGTGACCTCCGGAGAGATGGTGAGCCCAAGATGGCAGGAAGTGAGCCGCACTGGGTGTCTTAATGAAGTGGATAAGAACAGGAGCATCAGGCTGCAGGGGGAATGCTGGCTGAGGGGGGCACACGTCCATGATAACAGATGGGAGAGAATGTTAGCCTCCCCTCAGTTCAGTTCAGTCACTCAGTCACGTCTGACTCTTTGCAACCCCCTTGGACTGCACCACACCAGGCTTCCCTGTCCATCACCAACTCCCGGAGCTTGCTCAAACTCATGTCCATTGAGTGGGTGATACCATCCAACCATCGCATCCTCTGTCATCTCCTTCTCCTCCTGCCTTCAATCTTTCCCCAGCATCAGGGTCCTTTCCAATGAGTCAGTTCTTCCCATCAGGTGGCCAAAGTATTGGAGTTTCAGCTTCAGCATCAGTCCTTCCAATGAGTATTCAGGACAGAACTGAACTCCAAAAGAATGAGCAATAAATTATTATAAAGTAAACTTTGAAAAGAACTGGCAATATTTTCTAGCACATCCTATGGGAGCTTGAACATCCTTGCTACATAGTGGGGAAATACTAACTTCCCTAGTCATTTCTCACACAGTTGTATATTCTTGAACAAAGTATTCAGTTTCTCAGACCTGCAGTTTGCTCCACCTCAGAACGAGGGAATTGAACAAGGTGGCTTAAAGTTTCTTCAAGATATACGATGCTGATCACTTCATGACTTGAATATCACCCACCTAATGTGTTTGGTGAGTAGATTCTAGATTTGGACATAGCCTCATCATTCAAGTTTAAAAAGCCACTTGATAACCCGATTCTACATAGGTGGCAGAAATATCCTAAATGCACGCTTGAATCAATTCACGTAAGATCAAGTTTAATAGATCTAGTGAAGATTTATAAAGTGATTTGAAAAAGCCGCTAAAAAATAAATGTAAGTCAGGGGATGTTCATTTCACTTCACTGGAGCACGGCAATCTCAAGTTTTAATACACCTGGTATTGTTGCAGTTGTTCATTTGCTAAGTCATGTCTGACTCTTCAACGCCATGGACTGCAGCATGCCAGGCTCCTCTGTCCTCCACTACCTCCCAACAGACTCATGTCCATTGAGTCGGTGATGCCATCCAACAATCTAATCCTCTGTCACCCCTCTCTTTTTGCCTTCAATCTTTTGCAGTGTGAGAGTCTTTTCCAGTGAGTCAGCTGTTCACATCAGGTGGCAAAGAATTGGAGCTTCAGCTTTAGCATCCTTCCAATGAATATTCAGGACTGATTTCCTTTAGGATTGACTGGTTGGATCTCCCTGCAGTCCAAGAGCCTTCTTCAGCAACTATTCTTCAATGCTCAGCCTTCTTTATGGTCCAACTCTCATATGTGTATATGACTATTAGAAAAACTGACTAGACGGACCTTTGTCAGCATAGTGATGTCTCTGCTTTTTATTAATAATATGCTGTCTAGGTTTGTCATAGCTTTCCTTCCAAGGAGCAAGATTTTTTAAATTTCATGGATGCAGTCCTCCTCCACAGTGATTTTGGAGCCCAAAAAATAAAACCTGTCACTGCTTCCACTTTTCCCCCTTCTATTTCTCTTGAAGTGATGGGACTGGATGCTACGATCTTAGTTTTTTTTTAATGTTGAGTTTCAAGCCAGCTTTTTCATTCCTCTTCCACTCTTGTCAAGAGGCTGTTTATTTTCTCTTCACTTTCCGCCACAGAGTAGTATCATCTGCATATCTGATCTTCAGTTCAGTTCAGTTCAGTCGCTCAGTCGTGTCCGACTCTTTGTGACCCCATGAACTGCAGCACGCCAGGCCTCTATGTCCATCACCAACTCCCGGAGTTCACTCAAACTCACATTCATTAAGTCGGTGATGCCATCCAGCCATCTCATCCTCTGTCATCCCCTTCTCCTCCTGCTCCCCATCCCTCCCAGCATCAGCGTCTTCTCCAATGAGTCAACTCTTCGCATGAGGTGGCCAAAGTATTGGAGTTTCAGCTTTAGCATCATTCCTTCCAAAGAACATCCAGGGCTGATCTCCTTCAGAATGGACTGGTTGGATCTCCTTGCAGTCCAAGGGACTCTCAAGAGTCTTCTCCAACACCACAGTTCAAAAGCATCAATTCTTCTGCACTCAGCCTTCTTCACAGTCCAACTCTCACATCCACACGACCACTGGAAAAACCATAGCCTTGACTAGACGGACCTTAGCTGGCAAAGTAATGTCTCTGCTTTTTAATATGCTATCTAGGTTGGTCATAACTTTCCTTCCAAGGAGTAAGCGTCTATTAATTTCATGGCTGCAATCACCATCTGCAGTGATTTCGGAGCCCCCCAAAATAAAGTCTGACACTATTTCCACTGTTTTCCCCTCTATTTCCCATGAAGTGATGGGACCAGATGCCGTGATCTTCATTTTCTGAATGTTGAGCTTTAAGCCAACTTTTTCACTCTCTTCTTTCACTTTCATCAAGAGGCTTTTTAGTTCCTCTTCACTTTCTGCCATAAGGGTGGTGTCATCTGCATATCTGAGGTTATCGATATTTCTCCCAGCAATCTTGATTCCAGCTTGTGCTTCTTCCAGCCCAGCCTTTCTCATGGTATACTCTGCATAGAAGTTAAATAAGCAGGGTGGCAATATACAGCCTTGACGTGCTCCTTTTCCTATTTGGAACCAGTCTGTTGTTCCATGTCCAGTCCTAACTGTTGCTTCCTGACCTGCATATAGGTTTCTCAAGAGGCAGGTCAGGTGGTCTGGTATTCCCATCTCTTGAAGAATTTTCTATAGTTTATTGTGATCCACACAGTCAAAGGCTTTGGGTTAGTCAAGAAAGTAGAAATAGATGTGTTTCTGGAACTCTCTTGCTTTTTCCATGATCCAGAGGATGTTGGCAATTTGATCTCTGGTTCCTCTGCCTTTTCTAAAACCAGCTTGAACATCTGGAAGTTCACAGTTCATGTATTGCTTAAGCCTGGCTTGAAGAAGTTTGAGCATTACTTTACTAGCATGTGAGATGAGTGCAATTGTGCAGTAGTTTGAGCATTCTTTGGGATTGGAATGAAAACTGACCTTTTCCAGTCCTGTGGCCACTGCTGAGTTTTCCAAATTTGCTGGCATATTGAGTGCAGCACTTTCACAGCATCATCTTCCAGGATTTGAAATAGCTCATCTGGAATTCCATCACTTCCACTAGCTTTGTTCGTAGTGATGCTTTCTAAGGCCCACTTGACTTAACATTCCAGAATGTCTGGCTCTAGGTGAGTGATCATACCATCGAGATTATCTTGGTCATGAAGATCTTTTCTGTGCAGTTCTTCTGTGTATTCTTGCCACCTCTTCTTAATATCTTCTGCTTCTGTTAGGTCCATACCATATCAAATCCATGTTGGTATGAGGAAGCATATAGTAGGTTCTAAATGAAAGTGGAATGAATGAAAAATTCTGCCAAATTCAGTTGACTCTTGATGCTATTAAAATTGTTTCTTGCCCTTCAGTTTTTAATCTTACTACACCATTATAGCTGTTTCAGTGCTCAGAAGTGAAAGATTATTCTTATTTTAAAATGAGATATGATATGCCATCACAAATGATATCAATGATAAAGAAAAGAGGTGTGTGGACATCTCAAAAGGAAAAAACAACAAAAAAACAGCACACCTACACAGACAATTCCCAAATGAAATTGTGGGGGGTTTTAAAAGAGTGTTATCAAAAGAAATAGCTGGCAAGGCTATTGATCAAGGTAAAATATTTAAATAGTCCATGGCATTGGGAAGGCCACAGATTAGAATACAAAAAAAAAAAAAAATCTAAAGATAAGCAACAAGGAGTTTTCTTAGCTTAGTTTGAAGCTAGAAAAGGGAGCAAAGGAAAAGTGACAGCTTAGAGAAAACGGCTTGTTAAAGTCTAACGACTCGGCAGAAAGACAGAGGTATGAAATTCCGTGTTTCATTTCTTCTCCATAAAAGAATATAATATTCAATCTGGAAAGGGTAAATAACCATAATAAAAATAAACATAAAGTTCAGATAGTTAAAACTTACAAAAGTTCAAGTTTCCAGGTCCTAAGAACCCCATCCAGGGTGCTCAAAGAATGCTTGGCTGTCACCACTCAGCCACTGTTGAGGAATTATTAAAAAAGGGAGAAAAGCTAAGAGGTTGAAAATGGAAAAATATTATGCAATTTGCCAAAAGAATAAAAAGTGGATTAACGGGATGGTAAATGAATCCTGCAGTAATCCAGTCTGAATTAACAACTCTATGATTCGTAAACTTTAAGGAAAGTATGTGGTGGTTTTACTGGAACCAGGAGGAGATCATCAAGAATGTACTGAACCAATCTGACTCTAACCATTATTAACAGCGTTGCTCAGAAAATAGATTATGAGCATGTCAAAGGCATAGTTTCTGGTCCTTAGCAAAACACTTGAAAATGCCCTAATCTTCCCTTTAAGACAAAAAGAATAAATATGGGATGGAAAAAGATAGAAGGTAAGTTAGTTCATAATTAAAGTCATAACATCAAAAAGTATTAATCGATGGCATGTGAAAAAAAATTCCATCTTAATCAACATTCTTCTCACTTACCAAGGTTAAGACACAGGAAACATACCTATTCAATTTAAGGAAGACACAGTGTTAGGAGAGTTCATCAAAGTCCATATATTTGTCAGAACTCTTGATTACCAGGGACAGAAGCTCAGTTTAAGTTAGCTTCAGAAAACAAGCTGTCTGGGGTGGGGAGGATAATGCACTTAAGGCATAGGCGGATGTAGCTGCTGATGTAATGAAATCAAGCTTCAGACATTCTACATCTTGGCTCTGCTTTCCTCTGTGTTTGCTTCATTTTCAGCCAGGTCCTCCCAAATGAGATGAAATATGACATTAGATTTCCAGATTTATTTTCTACCAGCTCAACAACCATAATGGGAAGAACGTCCCTATTGCTCAAGAGTTCTAGTCAAAGCCCTGAGTTGCTTGTTATCCTGACTTGGGACATGTGCCATCATAGAACCAACTACAGCGATTTAATCCTTTGATTTTCCAAGCTTGAAGGACCCATCCACACAAAGTCCAAGGAGGAGAGGAAGTTGTTCTTCAAAGACATTCAATGTAAGCAAATTACAGCAACCAAGTACACCAAAAATAATGAGCTAAAGTAATGGTTTAAAAAGTAAGATTAAATAATACATTAAAAGTCCTGAACTTCATTTAAAACAATTACTTTAATTTTAGATGAAGATAGACCACATCTGTCAACAAATGGTTCATGTGAAAGAAATTCAGAGATTATGTTAGACAATACACTCCTTGTGAACCAACAATGTATTACAAAAACTGGAAGAACTAATTCAATTTTACGTTGCCTTAATAGGAAAATCATAACCTAATTATGGGATGTTATGGTCTCACTGTTTTCTTCATAAGTCAGACTGCCACAGCTGAATGTAACATCTTAAAAGGACATTTCCAAGCAACAGAGCATCCAGAGGAGGTTCACTGGGATAAAGAACTAAAAACTTAAGGGGAAGACCTGAAGAAGTTGGAGATTTCCATCCCAGGAAAGGGAAAACCAAATAGCAATGTTGAAATACTTAAAAAGCAAACATATGGATTTAAGACTGACTTTGTCTGTGCTACTTCAACAGTAGGAACTACTGTGTGAAATGAAATTAAAAGGAAATAGATTCTGGAACCATCCAGTACTGTAGTACAAATAATATTATCCTGCAAAATAACTGGCTACCTTGAGGTGAAGCGAGCTTCTCTCAAACGTAATTACAAGGATGCTATAGTACTGTGTTAGGAACCAGTTATCTGACCCAATTCTTGAAGTTTATGATCCAGCGATTTCATAAAAGTTTGGTAACTTCTCCATGATGGAAAAGTCAACAGGAAATACATAACCTTTCTTATTTTTAAGAGAGAGAAGAACCAGGCCCTCTGGGTCTGTGATATGAATATGACTAAGGGAATTCACTCCTCTGGGTGACTGGAAGAATTTCAGTACTGTGTGGAAGTCAACTCCACATTGAAGAACCTCTTAAAACAAGAACCAAGGGAACTGAAGATTTGGGCAAATGTCTCATCACCTTGGTACCATCATGCATCTGTCACAGATCAATGTGTGTTTTAAATGAATTAAAATCACTATCTGACAACTATTCTTTTATCTACTTTTTCTATAATATTTATCATCCATGAATTTATTTACTAATGTTATCTTCAACACAAATAGTGTAAAAATGTAAGAAAGTATCTAAAAATGTTTTATAAATTATCAGAGCATATACATGTTGGGCGTCCCCACTGGCTCAGCAGTAAACAATCTGCCTGCAATGCAGAAGATGCAGGTTCGACCCCCTAGGTTAGAAAGATCCCCTGAAGGAGGGCACAGCAACCCACTCCAGTTTTCTTGCCCGGAGAAGCCCATGAACAGAGGAGCCTCTTGGGCTACAGTCCACAGGGTTGCAAAGAGTCAGACATGACTGAAGCGACTTAGCATGCATACACATATATATGTGTAAGGAGTTATTGTAATTATTACTCATTCCACCATGACTTAGATAATGTAGAGTTTGTTATATGCTAAAATTTTCTTTATAAAATTATGAAGATTCACTAAATCCTTGAAAGGCACAAAATAACTAGGTAAAGGATCATATTCGTCTGAACTGAGAACTAGTTCTAGACTAAGGCAATGTTACATCAGTAGTGTGTACATAAATGTCACTGAATATCCCTAAGGATGAAGTGAAATCTTGTCCAAGAAAAGTGTTTTGAAATACACTGTATAAATCTAAAATCAGGATATGATCATTCTTTTCTCACTATTAGCAATTTTTCACTATCCTACTATAATGAATTAGCTGTAGAAACATAGATGTCTAGGCTAGGCCAACTGTACCTGATAATTAATATCTGAATTCTGGCACCCAGAGTGGGCAAAATCAGGTAACAGTTTCCTTACCTATGAGAGGTTGGAATACATTAAATCAGCTTAATTATTAACTATTACCAGAGGACATGATCTTAAACATAGGGACTTTGTGGCCTCTCTGTATATCACAAATCACTCTTTCAATATCCCTTATGTTACCAAATTGCATGGTAAAAGCTCTAGATCAATAATAAAAGTATGTGGGAGACCTATATTAAGACTACATCTTTAAAAACGAATCGTTGAAACCATTTTGAGTCTCCATTACCATAATTCCAAAAGGCCGATAGGTAGGATTCATAAAGCCTAAATATTCTATAGATTTATGTTAGTGGCTTTTGAACAAGATGAATCTCATAACCTGGGGATGAGCGCAACAGAAAGCTGAACCTTCTCATTTTATAAATGAGAAAACAGAGGCTCAGAGCAAATAAATTCCTTAACCAAGGGGAGACTGGACTTAGCAAGAGACTGAAATTTTTAGGAAAGCTTCTCAGGAAAGTTGTATTTATTCTTAACAGTAAAATCTGACCACATACTTAATAAAATCATCCAGGAGATCTGTCATTCTTTCTCTTATGGTCACCATCCTCATCAGATGTATATTATTAAACACATAGAAGGAGGCCTGGTAGAAACTGGATGTTACATTTGAAAGGTCATGATTTATTTCCATCAATAGCCAAGATTATAATCAAAAAGGGATAAAACTGCTCCTCTATACAGCCATATAGGCTTCCCTGGTGGCTCAGCTGGTACAGAATCTGCCTGCAATGTGGGAGACCTGGGTTCAATCCCTGGGTTGGGAAGATCCTCTAGAAAAGGGAAAGGCTATCCACTCCAGTATTCTGGCCTGAAGAATTCCATGGACTGTATAATCCATGGGTTGCAAAGGGTTGGACATGACTGAGCGACTTTCACGTTCGCTTTCATACAGCCATATGTGCTTACTTCCATTCCAAGTGCATAAGGAACAAGAATCACTCTGCTGCATAAGCAAGGTCTGCGAAGAAATGTGTTCATGCATGCAGATATGAAGGACTTGTAAGAAATGGATGATAAGTAGGAAATATTGACCTTGCTTCTACTTGGGGTCAAAAAATGCAAAGAGATTCTTTCATATATTTTATATTTCCCTGGGGAGAGCAAGTGACTTACTTAAAAAAAAAAAAAATCCTTGAGCAATGCAATCTCTCTAGTTTTCAGTGGTGCTTTTTCTTCCTAAGCACTATTTTACCTCAAAATAATTCTTGCATAGTTCAAAAGCAAAAAAGAAAATTTGGGCAAAATCTAACCCGGTCAAGATGGATGTTAATTGCAGTGTTATAATACTAATTTGTGCATCCTTACTCAACCATAGGAAACTCATAATGACCTCATTTAACATTCTGAAAACATTTTTAGACCTTTTATAGGTTCGAATGGAAATAAATATAACTATATGTGTGGAATTGTCATTTTAATCAAATTAAATTTTCCAATTAGAGAAAGAAGTCTTGTTAAGATCACCCATAATTCGTATTCATAGGAGACTTCAGTTCAGGTTATAGAACTCTGAAAGACCATTTGGGACAAGAAATTTGATTCTTGCAATAATATGTTTATAAGTTTTTGGTGATTCTGTTAAACACAAAAACACTATTTTGTAATAATGTATTAATGACCCATAGTTTGAATCTTTCAAAATGCCAGCTAGTTTAGAATTCAAGGGTCAAAGACTGGATATAATTAGAAAGTGAATAAATATATTCCTAAACTGCATCACCTGTTTAAAAGATACAAAGAGTTAAAATTTTGCTTCTTATAGCAAACCTAGACAGTGTATTAAAAAGCAGAGACATCACCTTGCTGACAAAGGTCCATATAGTCAAAGCTATGATTTTTCCAGTAGTCATGTAGGGATGTGAGAGATGGACCATAAAGAAGGCAGAGAGCCAAAGAATTAATGCTTTTGAACTGTGGTGCTAGAGAAGACTCCTAAGAGACCCTTGGACAGCAAGGAGATCAAACCAATCAATCCTAAAGGAAATTAACTCTGAACATTCATTGGGAGGACTGATGCTAAAGCTGAAGCTCCAATATTTTGGCCACCTGATGTGGAGAGCTGACTCATTGGGAAAAAATCTTGATGCTGGGAAAGATTAAGGGCAGGAGGAAAAGGGGATGACAGAGGATGAGATGGTTGGATGGTATCACCAATTCAATGGACATGAGTTTGAGGAAACTTCAGGAGAAGGTGGACAGGGAGGCCTGCGGTGTGCTGCAGTCCATGGGGTTGCAAACAGTTGGACACAACTGAACGACTGAACAGTAACAATAAATGAAAACGCTGATACTTTTTCAGTGCAGTTTACTCAATGCTTGTCCAGGCTGGTTTTTTTTTTTTTTTAAGTACATGGCCTTAATATCTATAAAGTATAAGAGGAACTAAATCAAAATAGAAAGTTGAATCTGATCAGCTTGAAGCATTTAATAGTATCATTAATAATAGATCCATAAACTATGTCCATTTAAATACCAAAGTTGAGTTCTTAAGCAGAATAAATAAATATACTCAGTGGAATCAAAGACTTTTTAGGATGACTCATTACTTTCAACTCTGACGTTCAGCTAATGATGATACATTACACTGCATTTATTTCACATTGCATTTATATTACATTAGGAACAATCTTTATGACCTGATATTCATGATTTTTTAAATTTTTTCTTCCAAACTTACACATTTTTTTAACATTGAAAATCAAAAAGCACAAATCTGTGCACTATAATTAACATAGTGCCTGAGGTTTATAAAATTCAAAAAGCAAGAACTTCCAGGATTCCTGAAGAGATCTAACCTTATGAGACAGATGGTCTGCAGCCATCTCATCAGCAGGCCTAGAATTGGGTCTAGGTAGAGGAGGCTATGACCCCAGATGTGTGATTGGAGGGGACTGGAAAATGTCTTCTGTTCCACCCCTGGCCTATAGTATTCATTATCTGCTTTTAAAAAAAATTGCATTCTTACAGCTCAGGGCTGTATCTGCCAGAGTCCCCTGTTACAATTCATCCCACACATGACTGAATACATTTTTTTTCACAAATATTTACAAAGTACCTACCATGTTCTAAGTATTATTAAGAATACAAAGATTATGGGCCATAAGACTGCAGAATAATAGCAAGTGACAGCAAATTAGGGACAGAAAAGATTCGGTTCCAACCTTTTCATCACGTTTTACTGGCAATAAGATTATGGATAAGTAACTAAGTCTCAGCTTCCTGAGCTGTAAAATGGGAGGATGATAGACCCATATCTCAGGACTGCTGCTGCTGCTGCTGCTAAGTCGCTTCAGTCGTGTCCAACTCTGTGCGACCCCACAGACAGCAGCCCACCAGGCTCCCCCGTCCCTGGGATTCTCCAGGCAAGGACATTGGAGTGGGTTGCCATTTCCTTCTGGGTCATGATTAAATGACTAAACATATGGAAGGGACTTAGGAGAGTGCTCTGCACATACTGCTGCTGCTGCTGCCAAGTTGCTTCAGTCGTGTCCAACTCTGTGCGACCCCATAGACAGCAGCCCACCAGGCTCCCCCGTCCCTGGGATTCTCCAGGCAAGAACATCGGAGTGGGTTGCCATTTCCTTCTCCAATGCATGAAAGTGAAAAGTGAAAGTGAAGCCGCTCAGTCATGTCCAACTCTTAGCGACCCCATGGACTGCAGCCTACCAGGGTCCTCTGCCCATGGGATTTTCCTAAATGTTGAATAATTATAGATATTACTATATATATATATATTAGATATATATTACTATACTGTATATTACTATTACTATCTAGATATTACTATTATCATATATATGGATATTATTATTATATATATATACATATTTGCCAAGCTGCATGGTTTGAGGGATCTTAATTCCTCAGCCAGAGATTAAACCTGCACCCTCAGTAGTGAAAGCATAGAGTCCTAACCACTGGATCACAAGACAATTCCAGCAACTATTTTTATTATCATTATCAGCCATAGACACTATCTCCAAGGAATTTAAAGTGAAATAGGGAGATGAGGTATGTGTATACATAACAGTGAGACAAACTAATAGTTCAGAAAAAGAAAAGATGTCTTTGAGATAGTTTGAGGAAAAGGTCACATTTGAGCTGGATCTTAAAGTCTGAGCAAATATTTCTTAAAAGTCGGAACTACCTTAACACCCAATCAAGATTTAGCTTACTCATTCATCCATTTATTCATTCATTCAACAAAAAACACTTTTTGAGCTTAAGAGAGCTACTTGAAGAGAATGAGTAGTTTTGATTGCTGTGAATGAATACAGGGCTTTGTTTTGGTGGTTACATTATTTGGGTCCTTTCAAAGTCTGTTTTTAAGCTTTCCTTTGGTAGGTCTTACATAGCATTTACTCCAGGCATTCAACTCTGCTGCTTCTGTGTGATCTCTGGATATTGTTGAGCTTGCAAGTAACTGGTTGGACTTTGTTCAGCTCTGTGGTGAGCTGTCTACATATGCATACACATACAGGCTGGTATTCAGCAAAGATTCAAGGGCATTCCCTTACAGGTTTCTGGAGCTCTTGTTTTGAATGGCTCTTTCCTTTTAAAGTTCTGCCCTGCAAATCTCAGCCATCTCAGCCTCCCCAAATTCGGGTCATCATCTCCTCAATGGGTTCTGCCTTCCTGTCCCTATTGTCTATTGTTTCCAAACCAAAAGTGGGAGATTATAGAACTAACACCATTTTTCCTTCTCTGAGAGATCACAGTACTGTGGCATCTGTTGTCTGATGTCCATAAACAGTTGTTTTGTAATTTAAAAATAATTTTATAATTTACTGTAAGAAGGTAAGTCTAGTCCTTCTTATTCACTTATGGCCAGAAGTACAAGTTCAAGATTGGAGATGCTGAAGAAATAAATTCTGACTCTTCTATGGTGAATAATGCCAATCAAAAGGACAAGAAACTAAGTCATCATGAGGGTCTATTAGGGTTTTTTTTTTTTAATGAATGCCTAAAAGCATAATCTAATTTTATTTTACTCATTTGGAGGGATAGTTCTAGAGGAAAATTTCAGACCACTATCCAATTCAACATTTTTATCAACAACTTCAATTAAACAAGTCTATCAAATTTGACAGAAATATAAAGCTAAAAAGATTAGCTACTTTTCTGAGTGAATTCAGGAATATTTCAATAGCTGGGACAAGCTGGAATTTAATGAGAATAAATGAAAAAAAAATATGTTCAAAAGACCAAGGACACAAGTACAAGACAGAAAGATTTGCTATCTTAATACAATTTACATGAGAAATATCTATCATTTAATTTGGCCTGAAGCGTAATATGAACTGTGCTGCCATTGATTTTTTTAATATAGGAAAAAAGAAGCAAAGGAAGAAAGGAAGGAAATGAAAAGAAAAAGAAAACTTTAAGCCAAAGACAATAATCCTGACTTCAGACTTCAGAGGGCAGGAACTTTTATTTATTCAGGTATCCTCTTAATTCCTCAGCCAGAGATGAAACCTGCACCCTCGGCAGTGAAAGCATAGAGTCCTAACCACTGAATCACAAGGCAATTCCAGCTATTATTTTTATTATCATTATCAGTCATAGACACTACCTTAAAGGAATTTAAAGTGAAATAGGGAGGTGAGGTATGTGCATACATAACAGTGAGACAGACAGGAATAGTTCAGAAAAAGAACAATTAAAAAGGTCTCAATATGCTTTTGTATAGTAACTTGTGTTCAGTTTCAGGCATCACATCTTAATGTGGGACAATGATAATCAAGACTACACTCAGAATGGGAAACCCAGCATTCAGATGATTCTGGAGGGTGTCCCAATAAAGAAATATTTGAAAGCATTTTGTATTCAAATCAAAGAAGATAAAGCTAAGGAAAGAAATGAAGACTATCTTCAAACAGTTGAAGAGCTAGCAAATATTTGATGCTGTCAAATTGCTCTGTGTGTTTCCAGAACAGAATACTACCACTAGTGGGGGAATGTTTGGGAAAATAGGTTTGCACCAAACAATGGAACAGCGTCTTTTTAGAGTAGGAATGAGATCACAAACATTGAACTTAATCAGCACACCAACCATTTAAAATATTTTGAAGAGGTGTTTTAAGACTGCATAGAAATTCTTTTTTTTTTCTTTTTCGATTATTTAGTTTTAAGACCGCCTAGGAATTCGTGAACTTTCAAGCTGGATTTAGAAAAGGCAGAGGAACCAAAGATCAAATTGCCAACATCCGCTGGATCATCAAAAAAGCAAGAGAGTTCCAGAAAAACATCTATTTCTGCTTAATTGACTACGCCAAAGACTTTGATTGTGTGTATCACAACAAACTGTGGAAAATTCTTAAAGAAACAGGAATACTAGACCACCTGACCTGCCTCTTGAGAAATCTACATGCAGGTCAAGAAGCAACAGTTAGAATCGGACATGGAACAACAGACTGGTTTCAAATCAGGAAAAGAGGATGTCAAGACTGTATATTATCACTGGGCTTATTTAACTTATATGCGAGTACATCATGTGAAATGCTGGACTGGATGAAGCACAAGTTGGAATCAAGATTGCCGGGAGAAACACCATTAACTTCAGATATTCAGATGACACCACCCTTATGGCAGAAAATGAAGAGGAACTAAAGAGCCTCTTGATGAAAGTGAAAGAGAAGAGTGAAAAAGTTGGCTTAAAGCTCAACATTCAGAAAACGAAGATCATGGCATCTGGTCCCATCACTTCATGGCAAATAGATGGGAAAACAATGGAAATAGTGGCAGACTTTATTTCGGGGTGCTCCAAAATCACTGCAGATGGTGTCTGCAGCCATGAAATTAAAAGATACTTGCTCCTTGGAAGAAAAGCTATTACCAACCTAGATAGCATATTCAAAAGCAGAGACATTACTTTGCCATCAAAGATCAGTCTAGTCAATGGTTTTTCAAGTAGTCATGTATGGATGTGAGAAGTGGACTATAAAGAAAACTGAGCACTGAAGAATTGATGCTTTTGAACTGTGGTGTTGGAGAAGACTCTTGAGAGTCCCTTGGACTGCAAGGAGATCCAACCGGTCCATCCTAAAGGAAATCAGTCCTGGGTGTTCACTGGAAGGACTGATGCTGAAACTGAAACTCCAATGCTTTGTCCACCTGATGCAAAGAACTGACTCACTGGAAAAGATCCTGATGCTGGGAAAGATTGAAGGCAGGAGGAGAAGGGGATGACAGAGGATGAGATGGTTGGATGGCATCACCAACTCTATCAACATGAGTTTGAGTAAGCTCTGGGAGTTGGTGACAGACAGAATCCTGGCAGGCTATAGTTCATGGGGTCACAAAGAGTCAGACATGACTGAGCAACTGAACTGAACTGAGTTCTATTTCTCTTCCATCTCTATAAATACCTGACTCCTTAGTATCAGTGAAATAGAATAAATATTTTTAATTTTCTCAAGGTCATGGCAAAAAATCCTTAGTCAACACTATTTTACTATTATGTCTTCTACCGAAGAATTGATGCTTTCAAACTGTGGTGCTAGAGAAGACTCCTGAGAGTCTCTTGGACAGCAAGGAGATCAAACCAGTCAATCCTAGAGGAAATCAACTCAGAACATTCATTGGAAGGACTGATACTGAAGTTCCAATACTTTGGCCACCTGATGCAAAGAGCTGACTCATTGGAAAGATCCTGATGCTGAGAAAGATTGAAGGAAGGAGAAGAAGGGGACAACAGAGGATAAAACGGTTGGATGACATCACTGACTCAATGAACACAAATTTGAGCAAATTCCAGAAGATGGTGAAGCACAGGGAAACCTGGTGTGCTGCAATCCATGGGGTTGCAGAGTCAGACATGGCTTAGCGACTGAACAACTTCTACACAGACCAGTGTTCTTGCAACTAGAGGGTGATCTCAAACTTTGCCACCATAGAGAAACTCCTGAGGTGGAGACAGAGGAGGAAGAAGAGACAGGAGATAATCTGAATCAGTTCTAATGAGGTGTATGAAACTGGAGCCAATTATACAGAGTGAAGTAAGCCACAAAGAAAAATACCAATAAGTATACTAACATATACATATGGAATTTAGAAAGATGGTAATGGTAACCCTATATGCAAGACAGCAAAAGAGACACAGATGTAAAGAACAGATTTTTGGACTCTGTGGGAGAGGGTGAGGGTGGGATGATTTGGGAGAATGGCATTGAAACATGTATACTATCATGCAAGAAATGAATACCTAGTCTAGGTTTGATACAGGATACAGGATGCTTGGGGCTGGTGCACTGGGATGACCCAGAGAGATGATACAGGGAGGGTGGTGGGAGAGGGGTTCAGGGTTGGGAATTCATGTACACCTGTGGTGGATTCATGTCAATGTATGGCAAAACCAATACAGTACTGTAAAGTAAAAAAGTAAAATTTAAATTAAAAATAATAATAATAATAAATAAATAAATAATAAAAAAGAAGCACATAATTATTGTGTGTTGGGAGACATGAGAGTCATTAAAAATAACCCTTATGATTTCCATGGACTGGTATGAGTCTGTATACTACAAACCAACAGTCTATTGCACTCAATGTTTTGCCTTAATACACAGTATGTTCATTCTGATACTAATTCTTGACTGTTCCAATCACTAAAATATAAAAATATAGACGTATGGCAAAATGCAGACAATTGTTGAATAATAGGTACACGGGATTAATTACACCATTGTCTCTATTTTGTGTATGTTTGACATGGTCCATACTAAAAAGTTCTTGTTTTCGTCAGCAGCTATCTTCAGAATATTCAGAAACATTCAGGAGAAGCACTTAAGCCTTCTTCTAACTGTGCTGTTCTGTGCGGAGGGAATATCACTAGTACAACACTCCCTGCCTCTCTGACCTCTGGTTCCAGCTTCCCCTGGGAAGGGACCTATCTGCTAGGTGAGTTTGGGATAGGAAAACGCATATGCTGCTCATCCCCTTCCCTCCCCCATTTCAAGGAAAGCACAAACCTGGTCTACCATTCATACTGTAAGTTGTGCAGGGACAGCTCCACGTTAGGAGGCTGATCCAATGGTACCTGCTGCCAAGAGCATAAGTCCACTTCTGGGGTGGATTATCAGGGTGTCTGTTGTTAGTGTATATCTAGGGTTTTTTCCATCTAATCCAGGTATTAGAAAGTTGACTGTTTTCTGTGAATCTACCTGAACTTTCTGTCTTTCTCAGGAAAACTCTGAAAAAAAATAAAAGAAGGGTGCTTAGACCCAGCTAAGCCCTAGTAATTTTTACCCCATGACAAGAAAGCCTTTCCATTCCTCCCCTGGCATGTTCATCTTTATTAGTCAACCTTTGTAAGAAGTTTCTTCTGAAGTGCTACATCAGGTGAGTCACTACTCACTTGTGATTTCTCCCTCAGTGCTCTGAGTATATACACATTGTATTATTTATAGAATTATGTTGTCATCTGTTTTCACACCAGTTTTGCCAACTAGACAGTGCTTTCCAGAGAAAATAGTGTCTTATTTATCTGTGTATATCTAACCTTGGAATAAGGCCTGGTTCTTAGTTAGGTGTGCTCAGTTGTTCTGTAACAGAATGAATGAATGAATGAGGTACTTAGTCTTTTGAGTAAGTAGTTATTAATTCTGAATAGTGGTTCCTTCTTAACACCTTAGTCATTGTTGCTGAAAGAATCTAAAAGCTCTAATGCCTAAGACAACCATCATATATATCAACTGAATTTTAATTTATATTGACTTTATTAATTTAGTCTGTAGGTCCAAAAGCAGTGCATTAATTTACTGGGTTCTTCAATCATTACACTGTGGGCTGAGGAGTCAGGGATCCTGAGTTTTATTTTTGGCCCTATCACTGACACAGCTTTGCCTTTGAAGAAATCACTTAAGCAACTGGTGTCTCAGTGTGTATCTATAAAATACAGACAACAGTTTTATTAGTAAAGTGCTCTAATAACATACTACACATGTGTTAGTCAGTCAGTCATGTCTGACTCTGTGATCCCATGGATTGTGGCTCACCAGGCTCCTCTGTCCATGGAACTCTCTAGGCAAGAATGCTGGAGTGGTTAGCTATTCCCTTCTCCAGGGGATCTTCCCAAAGCAGGGGCTGAACTCAGGTCTCCTGCATTGCAGGCAGATTCTTTACTCTCTGAGCCATGAGTGAAGCCCCAAATGTTCTAATATCCCTTGCCAACTAACACTTTCCACATGAAACTTGTATTTTCAATTTTTAGTTATAATTTCAGACCATAGATAAACCTTAGATATACTTGAAAAGCAATTATGTTTAATAGCAAGATATATATATTTTTTTATATTTTCACTGGTATAAAATAATTCTTTAATATTGAAAGAATCTGAATCCATAAAGGTACCTCTGTTCAATGGTGAAGTAATCATTTATATACTTCAACTAAATTAAGGAATAAAGACAAAATCTGAATATTATTAAACTTGGTGATACTTGAGGGAAAATAGTCACATTAAAATATAATAATTTATTGGTTGAATTGTTAATGTAGAAGAAGGAAAGTCTGATACAGTATCAGAATAGCTTCTTCCTCTCTAGCAACTGGAAAATCTCCCATTCATACATTTCTGTTTTTATAGTTATTGCAGAGAAAGAAGGAAGATGAAGGAAAAGAGCTTTTACTAAAATGAACAAAACATCGGTAACCAAGACTGAAATCTACCCAAACAATATCCATTCTCTTCTTTTTCCTAAATTTAAAACTCCAATTTTATTCCAAGCAGCAAGATTCTTGGGTTAAAAAAATATTTTCCAGCCTCCCTTGCAGCTAGGTGCAGCCCTGAGGTTGAGTTCTGACCAATAAGATGATGACAAAAACTGTTGATGTGCTTTCAGAGATTCCAGAGAACCCCATAAGGCCGACAGATATTTATCACATCCCTGTTGCCCCTTGCCTTCCCCCTTTCTATCTGGAATATGGACATGATAACAATCTCCAGGAATCATTTTGTAACTTTGAGGGTAGAAACCAGTGCTAAGGATAGCAGAGCAGTAAATTAGAACGAGCCTGAGTCCCAAGAACCATCATAGAATCATCTTATCAGTCCCTGGGATTTCCCGAGTATTAACTACCTCAAAACTTCCTTTCTGTGAGGAAAACGAACCCTTCATTTGTTAAAGCCATTACGAGAAGGATGCAGATTCTAGCTGTCAGACGTGATTTCTAAGTGCCACACCACATCCTACCTCAAAAGAAAGGCAATCCCAGACCCACATAACTTTAAAAGTTTGGGGGGACAAGAAAAGCATTATGAGATGTTTTACTGCTTTCATTTGCCAAGTATATTTTAAAATCTCATACTGAGAAAGGATCAGCTACCCCTAGAAACTCTGCATGGGGTCATGGCCCAAGGGCCATTTGTCTTATTTTCAACAGTCATCCAAACGAAACAACTCTCCACCTAGTACAAAAACAAGACTCAGTTTAACTTCAAACACCTGTGACTCAAAGTATATGTGACCCCACAAGGGATATGATACTGCCTCTGACGGATATTGTTATCTTTTTTTTTTTTATCATTATGAGTATCTGTTCATAGGTGTGTTTCTCCCTAGACTGTGAGTTTCTTGAGAGCTGAGATGACCATAGTAGTCATTGTGTCCTGAAGGAACAGGCACTCCATAGATGCAAGTTGAATGAATGAGTGATTGAATGCATGAGTGGATGAATGAATTCCTAGGGCCTGAAGTTCTCAGGGACAGACTACAGAGGTAACTAAATTCTGATGCGAGGACTGGTGGGAATGAGAACCTTCAGCAAGCATGAAGCATGTACAGAAGCCAACAAGAGCCAGTTCATCCTTCTCGCTGCTAGAAAAAGTGGTGAGTAAGATGGGAGTAAGAAGGGAGAGAACGTCCTCTCCCTCTATATTCAGGAAAGAGACATTTCACATTAAAAAAATGGTACTGATTACACCACTGCTTAATCTTTTCAATATTATGACAACAGGAATCTTTGTATCCTTGTTTGATGCAGGAAAACAATCTACACTTAGAGCCATAGGAAAAATCATAAACTTGATAAGAAGGGGCTTGCAGGGTGAATAGATAGGCATCACGTAGAGGGAAGCGTTTCTGTCAGAGGAAAAAACATGGCGGTATGAAAAGTCTGGAGCATTTGGAGGGTCTTTACTACTCCATGTTGTGACTGCGTCCAAGCACAAAATTCTGATCAAATTATCAAGAGCAAATTCTAAAATGGGTCCTCAAAGTGGCTTTTGTCTTCAAACATGTTGCTCAAAAGAAATCTTTAAATAAAGTTCAATGTGCAAAACAACGAAAGTGGGACTTCCTGATTGAAGAGGCAGGTGAGAGACACAAGGACTACATCCACCACATCCTCATGTTGCCCTTGGGGAAGAAAGCACAGTTTGAAAACCACTCAGGACTGCCTCCTCGATTAGCCCACAAATAAACCCACAGGCTATGGAAATGTTCATTCCTTTACTCATTTCCCAGCAGCCAAAAGCCCATTAGCCCCAGACAAGAAGCTTAAAACTTGAGAGCCTGGAGTCCAAAATCCCTCCCCTCCCCCTGCTGTGTATTTTACCTGCCTGCTGTTCCTCAAAATGAAGCAAGAGACTAAATTATTTTTTTAACATTTGGCTGAATGTATTCACTTCATTTGATAGAATACCTCAGTTTAAAAAAAGTAATTTGTTAAATGGATTATGCAAAGTTTTAGCATTACTGACTAACGTCTTCCCTCCACATATGCTTATGTTAACTTCCCAAAACAGCCTTTGGCCATCAGAAAGACAAGGAGAAAATCCAATTAGCTACCTTGGTCATTCTCCTTGATCAAACAGCCTATTTGGTGATTCACATTCTTTCTGTTTCTCAGGTATAAATGTGATTTAGTGCCTTCCTATCTGGACACCAGATGTTTTATTTGAAAATAGTTACTAGAATATAAATGGAATGAAAACTAATCAGGTTTTTATAAATTCAAATAAGGTAGTTTCTTTCTTTGAGAAAATCTTTGGTGACTGAGTAAGGAAAGGAGTGTTTTCATCAGATGAAACTTGGGCATTGCACAAGAAAGCCCTGTGTAATCTTCCCACATAGCTTTGGGCACTCTATAAATATTAAACAGCAACAGTAAAACCACCATGGCCATGACCTGCAATACCTCTGGATTCTCTTGGCTTCTCATGAACGCTGTCTACCTATCTAATGGTATAATGTTTGTTAGAGAAAATCTAAAGTGTAATAGTCTGTCTCTACTTAGCAGGAGAGGGAAGTATGGTTCCTGTCAAGCAAGTTTAAAAGTTTGAGTATTTCTTTATAGATACAGATAATAAATTTAGTTGCTTCTCCTATGCTCAGTTGTTTAGTAGGGATAACTTAGAATCAGAATGTTGTTGTTAAAGCAAATTTCAATTATAAGAACAAATACGGTGTGTTTTTCAAGTTTATTTGTTGTAAGGGGGAAATCGGTGAAAGTGCCAAAGGGTATAAACTTCCAGTTATAATAACATTCTGGGGATCGAATGTACAGCTGGTGACTGCAGTTAACAATATTTTACTGTGTATTCAAAAGTCACTGAGAATAAATCTTAAAAGTTCTCAAAAAATCTTTATAACTATGTGAGATGATATATGTGTTAACTAATCTTACTGTGGTAATCATTTAACAATATATACATATACTGAATCATTATGATATACACCTTAAACTTAAACAGGGTTATATGTCAAATTATGTTAATATATCAATAAAGCAGGGGAAATTTTTGCTTATTATATTTGTTTGCAAGGGCTGCCATAGCAAAGTACAACTGATTGGGTGGCTTAAACAACAAGGTTTTCTCACAGTTCTAAAAGCTAGCTATCTGAGTTGGAGGTTGGTTTCATGTGAGGCCAGTCTCCTTAGCATATAGACGGTGATCTTCTCTCTGTGTGTTCACATGGTCTTCCCTTTGTGTTTATTTGTGTTCTAATCTTTTCTTCTTATGAGGACACCTGTCATACTGGATTCGGGTCAACCCATAAGACCTCATTTAAATTTAATTACATTTTTAAGGACTTATCTCCAAATATAGGTACATTCTGAAGTATCTAGAGTTATAATTTCAGCATATGAATTTTAAGAGGACATAATTTGTCCCCTAACACTTACTTTAATTTGAAGGAGCCTCATGCTTACTCACTACAAATCCCTCATTTTGTATTTGAGGAAATCTGATCTAGGGAAGTAAAGCGATGTGCACAAGAAGAGATTTGCCACAAGGACAGAATGAGAAAGGGACAGGAGAGTCCACTGTTCTTTTTCTGAAAATTTAGAGAGGGAAAAAACTGTTCCGTGAAACCTTGGCTGTGTCCAGTGGAGCTGTAGTGTAAAAGTCATTCCACTTGATCTATGGATTGGACACGGTGAAGTTTACACTAGAACTGTACACTTCCTCCCAGTCCCAGATGTAATTGCACTGACTTACGATTTATGAGCAAAACTATGCGACTTCACTTACCTATCAAAGAATGCATACATTCTAGGTATCCTCAAGACAATCCACAGGGAGCAGGAAGACAATATTAGCATTCCTATATCATCTTTTTCATGCTAAAGTGAGAAACAAAATTCGTTTAGATGCATTAAATATATAGATTGACACTGGTCCTATGTCATGTGGCACTGAGGGGAGAACAGACATTTGCCAGAGCAGCACTGTAAGAAGTTGCCACGACTTACAGCTTATAATCCTGTGTCTGGTTAAATGAATATATGGTTTATATTATCCAGTTTGAAATAGATTATCCCTCTCAAAAATGAACAAATGGCTTTAAAACATTCTTTCAAAGAAACAGTAGATTGAAGACAGCATAAATAATACAGCACAAGTAAATAAGAAAATGGCTGAGCTGAATACTTTGATTCCTAGTAGAAGCTCAGCATCAGACACAGTATAAGATAAAAGCAGTAATGACCTAATTACACCTGACATACTGAATGAACCACATTCTGTTCACACTCTTTTCTTTTTAAAAGAGAGAAAAAAAACCTTATGGGATTTTATATGATTAATAGAAAAAAAAACTTATTTTTTTAAATATAGCTTATTTTATCTTTATTTCATCCTTTATACACTTAATTATGATCATGTGCTCATCATGTGCAAACATGTACATCGATGCAGTAATTCACTACATATATGTTTTACAACATTCACAATGAGGACATGTCTAAACATTTACGTATTGTAAATCCTCATTCAATTTTTGCTGCTGTACGACCTAAAATGTTTGGCCACTGGCCATAGCAGTTGAAATGGTGAAAGGCAGTTCAGTTCAGTTCAGTTGCTCAGTCGTGACCGACTCTTTGCGACCCCATGAATCGCAGCACGCCAGGCCTCCCTGTCCATCACCAACTCCCAGAGTTCACTCAGACTCACGTCCATCGAGTCTGTGATGCCATCCAGCCATCTCATCCTCTGCCGTCCCCTTCTCCTCCTGCCCCCAATCCCTTCCAACATCAGAGTCTTTTCCAATGAGTCAACTCTTCACATGAGGTGGCCAAAGTACTGGACCTTCAGCTTCAGCTTCAGCATCATTCCTTCCAAAGAAATCTCAGGGCTGATCTCCTTCAGAATGGACTGGTTGGATCTCCTTGCAGTCCAAGGGACTCTCAAGAGTCTTCTCCAACATCACAGTTCAAAAGCATCAATTCTTTGGTGCTCAGCCTTCTTCACAGTCCAACTCTCACATCCATACATGACCACAGGAAAAACCATAGCCTTGACTAGACGGACCTTAGTTGGCAAAGTAATGTCTCTGCTTTTGAATATACTATCTAGGTTGCTCATAACTTTTCTTCCAAGGAGTAAGCGTCTTTTAATTTCATGGCTGCAGTCACCATCTGCAGGGATTTTGGAGCTCCAAAAATAAAGTCTGACATTGCTTCTACTGTTTCCCCATCTATTTCCCGTGAAGTGATGGGACCAGATGCCATGATCTTCGTTTTCTGAATGTTGAGCTTTAAGCCAACTTTTTCACTCTCCTCTTTCACTTTCATCAAGAGGCTTTTTAGCTCCTCTTCACTTTCTGCCATAAGGGTGGTGTCATCTGCATATCTGAGGTGATTGATATTTCTCCCAGCAATCTTGATTCCAGCTTGTGCTTCTTCCAGTCCAGCGTTTCTCATGATGAACTCTGCATAGAAGTTAAATAAGCAGGGTAACAATATACAGCCTTGATGTACTCCTTTTCCTATTTGGAACCAGTCTGTGGTTCCATGCCCAGTTCTAACTGTTGCTTCCTGACCTGCATACAGATTTCTCAAGAGGCAGGTTAGGTGGTCTGGTATTCCCATCTCTTTCAGAATTTTCCACAGTGTATTGTGATCCACACAGGAGGTGCTTTTCCACAGCAGGCGCCCTGACTTTCTTCAACAGCTTCCTGGTACTCAGCAGATCTGGATTTTGGTGCATCGTTTTTGGTTTTAGCTTTTCATTAAATTTTAATGTACACACAAATTTGCCTAGATCAGAATGATTTTTCCCAACATGAACGCTTCGTGTCTACAATACCCAGATCAAGAAATAGAGCAACTGCAAGACACCAGGAGCTCCTCTCATGTCCCCTTCGAATCTCCAGATGAGCCAAGGAAAACAACTATCATGTGTTTACACCATAACTTAGTTATGCTTGCTTTTAAACTATGTTTAAGTAGAATCATGCTATCTTCTCATTTTTGTCATTTAGGAGTTCTTTATATATTCTGAATGAAAACCCATTATATTGAAACTATGTATACATTTATATGTTTTAAAAATATCTTCTTCCATTCTGTGGCTTGGCTTGCCCTTTTACTCTTTTAATGGTGTTTTGATGAACAGGATTTCATTTGAATATAAATCTAATGTATCAAACATGTTAATGTCTTATTTAAGTAATCATTGGAGCTTCCCTCGTGGCTAAGACAGTAAAACCATTTGCTTGCAATGCAGGAGACCTGGCTTCAATCCCTGGGTGGGGAAGATCCCCTGGAGAAGGAAATGGAAACCCACTCCAGTATTCTTGCCTGGAAAATTCCATGGGTGGAGCAGCCTCATAGGCTACAGTCCATGGGGTCGCAAAGAGTAGGACATTACTGAGCAACTTCACTTTTAAGAAATCATTGCCTATTTTAAGGTCATGAAAATGTTCTCCTTTGTATTATTTTAAAGTTTTACTGTTTTGCCTTTAAATTTAGATCTCAATTTCATCTGAAATTATTTTTTATATAAGATAAGGTAGTGGCCAAGATTCACATTTTTAATATGAATATTCCAATTATTCAGCATTATATATTTAAGGCTTCCCTGGTGAGTCAGAGGTTAAAGCATCTGCCTGCAATGCAGGAGCCCTGGGTTTGATCCCTGGGTTGGGAAGATCCCCTGGAGAAGGAAATGGCAACCCACTCCAGTATTCTTGCCTGGAAAATCCAATGGACAGAGGAGCCTGGTGGGCTACAGTCCACGGGATAGCAAAGAGTTGGACACAACTAAGCGACTTCACTTTCACTTTTTTCACTATGTATTTAAAATACTCTCCTTTTCCCATTGGACATCATTGTCACCTTTTCCGTAGGTTGTCATTGTTGTTGTTCAGTAGCCCAGTAATGTCTGACTCTCTGTGACCCCATGGACTGCAGCATGCCAGGCTTCTCTGTTCCTCACCATCTCCCAAGGTTTTCCCAGGTTCATGTCCATTGCATCAGTGATGCCATCCAGCCATCTCATCCTCTGAAGCCCTCTTCTCCTTCTGCCCCCAATCTTTCCCAGCATCAGGGACTTTTCCAATGAGTCAGTTGTTTACATTAGATGACCAAAATACTGGCATTTTAGCTTCAGCATTAGTCCTTCCAAGGAGTATTCAGGGTCAATTTCCCTTAAGATTGACTTGTTTGATCTCCTTGTTGTCCAAGGGACTCTCAGGAATCTTCTCTAGCACCACAGTTCAAAGGCATCAATTCTTTGGCACCCTCCCTTCTTTATGGTCCAGCTCTTAAACAATTGTACATGACCACTGAGAAGACCATAGCCTTGATTATACTGACCTTTGTTGACAGAGTAATGTCTCTGCTTTTCAACACACTATCTAGGTTTGTCATAGCTTTTCTTCCAAGAAGCATACATCTTCTGATTTTTCATAGGACTATGACTATAATGTCTGGGTCTATTTCTGAATTTTCTATTCTGCTCCACTGGTCTGTTCTTGAATCCTCATCTATCCCTGCACCAATACCGCACCCAATTATTTTATAGCTTTAAAATAGGTCTTCCATCTGGTAGAATAGCACCTTCATATTTGTTCTTCATCAAGATTGTTTTGACTTTTTAGGGTCCTTTGCATTTATATATAAATTTTAGAATTAGTTTGTGATTTTCTATTAAAAATACTGGAATTTAAATTGTAGTCACATTGAATGTGTAGCTCTATTTGGAAAGAATTGACATCTTCACAACACTGAGTCTTTCTATCTATGACCATGATATATTGTTCCATTTATTTAGGTCTTTAACTTCTTCCAGCAATGAATCAGGTTTTGGGTTTAAAATGTAAATTTTAATTTTCATATATTTGATGTTTTCTGTTGCTATTGTAACAGCATCATTTTTAAATGCCAATTTCTAATTTTTTTTTTTTTCGGTACAGAGAAAAGAAATCTGTGTTAGCAAAAGATCTTTTATCCAGATAGCATACTAAATTTACTTACTAATTTCTAATTTTTTTCTTATACTCTGTAACCTTACTAAATTCATTTTTTAATTATGATGGCTTGTCTCTGGATTCATTAACATTTTTGACAGGATCATGTTCTGTGTAATGTAAATATTTTATTTCTTCCTTTCCAATGCATATGACTTATATTTATGTATATATGTATATTTTTTTGCTTTGGCTCCAACCTTCATTCTTTCTGAGTTATTTCTCCACTGATCTCTAGTAGCATATCGGGCACCAACTGATCTGGGGAGTTCCTCTTTCAGTATCCTATCATTTTGCCTTTTCATACTGTTCATGGGGTTCTCAAGGCAAGAATACTGAAGTGGTTTGCCATTCCCTTCTCAGGTGGACTACATTCTGTCAGGCCTCTCCTCCATGACCTACCCGTCTTGGGTAGGTCACACAGCATTGCTTAGTTTCATTGAGTTAGACAAAGCTGTGGTCCGTGTGATCAGATTGGCTAGTTTTCTGTGATTATGGTTTCAGTGTGTCTGCCCTCTGATGCCCTCTCGCAACACCTACCGTCTTACTTGGGTTTCTCTTACCTTGGACCGACAGCGCAGAAGCGCGTCGGCTGCAATGGACTGCACAGAAGCACGGCCAGGAGGAGCTACCCGTCATCCAAGGTCAGGGGCGGTGGCTGAGAAGAGCTACCCACGTCCGAGGTCAGGGGCGGCGGCTGAGGGCGCAAGGCTGCGTGGAAGTAACTGGTGATAGAAGCAAGGTCCAATGCTGTAAAGAGCAATATGGCATAGGAACCTGGAATGTTAGGTCCATGAATCAAGGCAAATTGGAAGTGGTCAAACAAGAGATGGCAAGAGTAAACATCAACATTCTAGGAATCAGTGAACTGAAATGGACTGGAATGGGTGAATTTAACTCAGATGACCATTATATCTACTACTGCGGGCAGGAATCCCTTAGAAGAAATGGAGTAGCCATCATAGTCAACAAAAGAGTCCAAAATGCAGTACTTGGATACAATCTCAAAAAAGACAGAATGATCTCTGTTTGTTTCCAAGGCAAACCATTCAATATCACAGTAATCCAAGCCTATGCCCCAACCAGTAACACTGAAGAAGCTGAAGTTGAATGGTTCTATGAAGACCTACAAAACCTTTTAGAACTAACACCCAAAAAAGATTTCCTTTTCATTATAGGGGACTGGAATGCAAAAGTAGGAAGTCAAGAAACACCCTAGAGCCACTCACTCACCTAGAGCCAGACATCCTGGAATGTGAAGTCAAGGGGGCCTTAGAAAGCATTACTACGAACAAAGCTAGTGGAGGTGATGGAATTCCAGTTGAGCTGTTTCAAATCCTGGAAGATGATGCTGTGAAAGTGCTGCACTCAATATACCAGCAAATCTGGAAAACTCAGCAGTGGCCACAGGACTGGAAAAGGTCAGTTTTCACTCCAATCTCAAAGAAAGGCAATGCCAAAGAATGCTCCAACTACCGCACAATTGCACTCATCTCACATGCCAGTAAAGCAATGCTCAAAATTCTCCAAACCAGGCTTCAGCAATACATGAACCGTGAATTTCCTGATGTTCAAGCTGGTTTTAGAAAAGGCAGAGGAACCAGAGTTCAAATTGCCAACATCTGCTGGATCATGGAAAAAGCAAGAGAGTTCCAGAAAAACATCTATTTCTACTTTCTTGACTATTCCAAAGCCTTTGACTGTGTGGATCACAATAAACTGTGGAAAATTCTGAAAGAGATGGGAATACCAGACCACCTGACCTGCCTCTTGAGAAACCTATATGCAGGTCAGGAAGGAACAGTTAGAACTGGACATGGAACAACAGACTGGTTCCAAATAGGAAAAGGAGTACGTCAAGGCTGTATATTGTCACTCTGCTTATTTAACTTCTATGCAGAGTACATCATGAGAAACGCTGGGCTGGAGGAAGCACAAGCTGGAATCAAGATTGCTGGGAGAAATATCAATAACCTCAGATATGCAGATAACACCACCCTTATGGCAGAAAGTGAAGAGGAGCTAAAAAGCCTCTTGATGAAAGTGAAAGAGGAGAGTGAAAAAGTTGGCTTAAAGCTCAACATTCAGAAAACGAAGATCATGGCATCTGGTCCCATCACTTCATGGGATATAGATGGAGAAACAGTGGAAACAGTGTCAGACTTTATTTTTTTGGCCTCCAAAATCACTGCAGATGGTGACTGCAGCCATGAAATTAAAGGACGCTTACTCCTTGGAAGGAAAGTTATGACCAACCTGGACAGCATATTCAAAAGCAGAGACATTACTTTGCCAGCAAAGGTCCGTCTAGTCAAGGCTATGGTTTTTCCAGTGGTCCTGTATGGACGTGAGAGTTGGACTGTGAAGAAAGTTGAGTGCCGAAGAATTGATGCTTTTGAACTGTGGTGTTGGAGAAGACCAACTGTGCTCAAGAACTGATGCTTTTGAACTGTGTTGTTGAAGAAGACTCTTGAGAGCCCCTTGGACTGCAAGGAGATCCCACCAGTCCATTCTAAAGGAGTTCAGTCCTGGATATTCTTTGGAAGGAATGATGCTAAAGCTGAAACTCCAGTACTTTGGCCACCTCATGTGAAGAGTTGACTCACTGGAAAAGACTCTGATGCTGGGAGGGATGAGGGGCAGGAGGAGAAGGGGACGACAGAGAATGAGATGGCTGGACGGCATCACCGACTTGATGGACGTGAGTCTGAGTGAACTCCGGGAGTTGGTGATGGACAGGGAGGCCTGGCGTGCTGCGATTCATGGGGTCGCAAAGAGTTGGACAGGACTGAGCGACTGAACTAACTGAACTGAACACTTACTTTAAAGGTTATTTTGTCTGGTATTAGTAACTATACCAGCTTCCTTTGGTTGATACTTTGTCATGTTTTCTTTTACTTTAGAGTCTACATTTAAGATGTACCTCTTATAATCAACAAATATTTAAATTTTTGTTTTTCAGAAAAATCTCACCATTTAGTCTTTTACTGATAGTATTTACTTCATTTACATTTAATGTAATTAATGATATAATGGGTTTATATGTAACATCTTACTATTTATTCTTTACTTGATCCATCAGATTTATGTTTTCCTTTTTTCTTTCATTCAGTTAGATCTAATTATATGCATGTCAGATATTTTCCGTTGTCCCACATATTTACTGCACTCTTATCCCTATTTCCATTCTCTTTTCTATGTATGTTTTACTCTGGGATATACTCTATTGATCTGCTTTCCAGTTCTCGTGTCTCATCTACGTTAAACCCATCTATTGTGTACTTAATTTTATATCATGTATCTTTTACTTCTGAAATTTCTATTTGCTTTTTTCTACATTCTCTGATGAAATTTTTCATTTTTTAATCTATATTTCTTTTTTTTCTTGAGTATAATAATAAAGTTTTTGAAAGGCCCATGTTATTTAATTACAATAACTACATCACCTATAAGTCTGTTTCTATAGCCTGATATTTTTCTTGGAGTGATGTTATATGACCATGTTTCTTGACATATATAATGAGTTTTAGACCAGAAACTATAAAACTCCTAGAGGAGAACATAGGCAAAACACTCTCAGACATAAATCACAGCAGGATCCTCTATGATCCACCTCCCAGAATTCTGGAAATAAAAGCAAAAATAAACAAATGGGATCTAATTAAAATTAAAAGCTTCTGCACAACAAAGGAAAATATAAGCAAGGTGAAAAGACAGCCTTCTGAATGGGAGAAAATAATAGCAAATGAAGCAACTGACAAACAACTAATCTCAAAAATATACAAACAACTTCTGCAGCTCAATTCCAGAAAAATAAACGACCCAATCAAAAAATGGGCCAAAGAACTAAATAGACATTTCTCCAAAGAAGACATACAGATGGCTAACAAACACATGAAAAGATGCTCAACATCACTCATTATTAGAGAAATGCAAATCAAAACCACAATGAGGTACCACTTCACACCAGTCAGAATGGCTGCGATCCAAAAATCTGCAAGCAATAAATGCTGGAGAGGGTGTGGAGAAAAGGGAACCCTCCTACACTGTTGGTGGGAATGCAAACTAGTACAGCCACTATGGAGAACAGTGTGGAGATTCCTTAAAAAATTGCAAATAGAACTACCTTATGACCCAGCAATCCCACTGCTGGGCGTACACACCGAGGAAACCAGAATTGAAAGAGACACATGTACCCCAATGTTCATCGCAGCACTGTTTATAATAGCCAGGACATGGAAACAACCTAGATGTCCATCAGCAGATGAATGGATAAGAAAGCTGTGGTACATATACACAATGGAGTATTACTCAGCCGTTAAAAAGAATTCATTTGAATCAGTTCTGATGAGATGGATGAAACTGGAGCCGATTATACAGAGTGAAGTAAGCCAGAAAGAAAAACACCAATACAGTATACTAACACATATATATGGAATTTAGGAAGATGGCAATGACGACCCTGTATGCAAGACAGGGAAAGAGACACAGATGTGTATAATGGACTTTTGGACTCAGAGGGAGAGGGAGAGGGTGGGATGATTTGGGAGAATGACATTCTAACATGTATACTATCATGTAAGAATTGAATCGCCAGTCTATGTCTGATGCAGGATACAGCATGCTTGGAGCTGGTGCATGGGGATGACCCAGAGAGATGTTATGGGGAGGGAGGTGGGAGGGGGGTTCATGTTTGGGAACACATGTAAGAATTAAAGATTTTAAAATTTAAAAAAAAAAATTAAAAATTAAAAATAAATAAATAAATAAATTAAAAAAAAAAAAAAAATGACAGACATGATAGCCAGAATCTTTCACCAGAGAAAGTTAATCACTTCTACTAGGTATAATAGACTCAAGGGAAGGGTGATTTCCCCTTATGCACTTAGGGACTCTGCTGAGTTCAGGCTGTGTTGCAATTTTAGTAAGACAGTCTAGTTCTAATTAAACCTGGTCCCTAAAGAAGGCACTTTTAAAAGCAAAAGTTTTTAAGAGAGTCTAGTGAATCTTTTGTTTCTCTAGAACCAAGAGTCTCTTAGAAATGCCTCTCTGTATTTGTTAGTCTCACAGATTTCCTTCAGAATGTGGCATATATCTTGAGGAGAAAAGTAATCAAGCGTTTGAGACTCCTTGAACCAAAAATTTCAGCCAATGCCTGGAACCTATAAAATCCTTCAAAAAACAAAGAGAATGAAAATTGTTAGCTAGTCTCTAAAAGGTTCTCTCCTCTCCAGAACTTTAATCTTTCTGTTTCTCTTTACTTCTCCATTTCTTTAATGTCCTTAAACACAGGGATTTTTATGTGTGTTTTATCCATCTTTTCTGACTGTCCTCAGCAGGAACGCAAGTTTGACATGACTATTCCATTCTACCCAGTGGTGGGAGTCCTCAGTCTCCGTTTGGGAAGTAAAAGAACAAACAGTCTTAATTACTTGCTCCCTCAAAAGAGTTTTTAATTTGTAAGTTCCACTAAGGAGTTTTTCTTCTTTAGTTGTTTTATGAGGAAAGGATTACTTTAGGGCCAATATTCATGTTTAAAGTCCTATTTGTTTAAAGGCTGAGGGCAACATGGACCAGCAAAGTTGAATAATCCTTTTGTAATTCAAAATCTAGCCAGGCACATGGTAATTATAAAAAGCAACCAGTTAAATGAACATAAAGCAAGCTGACAAGAAATCTGCAGAACATGGTGACTTGTATAATGTTCCCTTCTCACTGTCAAGTAGGAACTCTCTATTGTATTAACTAAATGTCAGATGGAGTAGTTGAGAACACTGTGAGCTTCTTAAATGTACTACACACATAATTTGCCAACTTTCTCTGCTACAGGACCAAGTTATTCATAAAAACTACTTTTTCATTATATATTACTTTGGATCCAAATTTCATTAGGATATGAAAATTACATAAAGTAAAATACTCATATGAATATATCTCTCTCTGAGGAAGTTATTGTGAAATTATTATGCATCATATTTTTAATAAGAAAATAATATTTTCCTTCAAGTATTGAAAGATTCCCAATGAATCTTAGAATAACGTATTAAATTTTTCCTATTAACATAGATAAATTCTGCCCTTCTATATTATTTTAACTTATAACCACTAATACTAATATCAATAGTTTTAATCTAATCATGTCTAAAGATTTTTAAATGCATATTATGGATCAAGCCTAGTGCTTACTGCTCATATGTACCATCCCATTGGGTCATTGCATCAGCTGTGTAAGGTAGATATTTTTTATTTAATTTTATACATGAGGAAACTAAGTTGAGGCTCATACACAGGTTTGTTTGATACCAAAGGTAATACTCTTAACCACAACTGTCTTTGAGAATAAATGAAAGCTGATGTATGGATTTCCAGTTTAATAGGTACCTACTTCTTGTTCAATTTCATCAGATGGATAAACCAGTAAAGAGCAAAAAGTGTAAGTTAAACTTATCATTTCTCTCACTGTGAGAGGCTCAAATAAATGTTGACTGCAGAGAAAAGGTTGAAGCTAAAATGAGTTTCTGGCATTATCAGAAGATCACAATTTTCTGTCCCATCTCTGTCTAACAGAAACTTAGAAGGCTGACCTTATTATTTCTTCCTACCCCTGCTCTTTCACCCAAGATGGTCCTCTGACCCTACTTTCTTGCTTCCACTTCAGTGTCCAGTGGACTAATCTGACTCCAACAACCCAGAGTCTAATAAAAGGAACTGTGTTAATCCAATCAGCTGTCAGACTAGGTCTATAGGGTTGCATTTCCTGATTGGTTGTTGCTTGGCTAAAATCATAACAAAGAATGACCTCTAACCCTTTTACTTGCTTTTCCTTTTCACCTAGGCTTTTAGTTATTATTACCATCATGGTTAATTTTGCTGCTGCTGCTATTATTATTATTATTGTTCATGTGTCTTAATTAATGCTTTCATTGTACACCATTTAGCCAGACATGTCTACCTTACTGATATTTCCTCACCATATGCCTCTTTCTTGTTAGTCTTAATAGAGATATCAAAGACTCCAATCTCATCATAAATTAATTCAACTTCCTTTGGGATACTTAAAAGTTTTAGGTCTCTATAAAAGCATCTGCTATAAATTTACTTATTTTTTTCTATTCTGTAGTTTCTATGTCATTTGTTAATCAAAATAATAAGAATAAAGGTACACCTTTAGTAATAATCCCCATGCCCATGTTATTTGCATGCTATTCAATTTTAATTCTTCTGGTCTTATTATCATTTCATTATTCAAAGTAATCCTTTTCTCTTTCCTCAGATTGAATCAACTTACAGTTAAAAGTATTTTTAATGATTTCAGAATTCCTTAGATAAATTATATATATTATAGTCTAGCTTCTGTAAGTAACACTTCTGAACATAACCCCCCTAAACACTGGCAGATAATACTCTAGGAAATAGGGATCAGTGTAGCCAGGCAACAATTTCAAAATCATCACATGGTCAAGTGGTAAGGTGGATATGAAAAATGCAGGCAGAGGTTCTATAGAACCTCTCTGGAGGGGATGTCTTAATATATTAGCATTACAAAAATGTCTCTGGCTCCCCAATCTTAAATACATAATTTGTGAATAATATTATGGGTTTGCAGCTGGCAGTGGAGTGTGATATATTGTTAATGCTTTTTGCAAATGTTAGAGTGGATATCTATCAAGTCTCGATTGTCTCTGCTGGCTTTCATATAGCACAGTCCAAAAAAACACTTCAATCTCCGGTTAAACTAGAGACTTTACTGTTCTGCAGATCATTAGAATTTTTATTACATCTAAATAATAAAAGCTATTATTAGGGTCAATTCATAGCTATAGAGTTTGCAATTTTAGGATTTCCTCTATGGATTTGGCTTGTACTCTCTGGAATCTAAGCTTTTATTTGGGGTGGGGGGAGAGATAAGTTAACTTTTTGTAGTTTGTTGTATAAGAAGACAGCCCTGATAATAGCCAAATACTGTGCTAGAGAGCTAAGCATATCAGTTTCCAATTAACATTCTCCATCCAAACTCATCTCAATTTTTCTCTGGCTGAAGGAGATGGGGCTATATTGAAGGGTTGTACTTATAAAGTGATTATGAAATTTTCTTCTGTCACTCAGTTTTGTGTGATATCTCTGGGCAATTTCTGATGTTGCTGCTGTAGCAACAGCATATTTAGTGCCTGTCAGTGACAGGAGCATTTTGAAATTGTGAGGGAGGAGCCATGATTTATAATGTGCTACAAATTGCTCTCAGCGCTAGAATACAAATTCAAATATGATAGTTGATACCAATCTGCAATGTATTTTGGAGTAATCCCAATTGCTTATGAAAATCCCTTGATGGTTTAGGGATACATTTTGTCTACCAAACAGCCACTCTGACTGCATTGAGGATTCAGATACAATTTTTTAAATGCAGAAGGCAGAAGGGATTTCAGAATAAATTAGATTTTTTAAAACCCCAAGTGTTCAAAATAGAGGCATCTTTGCTTTAAGCATCAAGACCCTGTAAGACTCTGCATATAGGGTAGCTCTGAGAAAAATTCCATTCCTAGTAAATATGACTGGCAATATCAACTGAGTATGACTTTAAATGATATGCATTTGGTAGGCATTTTCCTACATGAAGAGTGAACAGTGTATGTCTCATCAATTCTTTTCACAACATCTTTATTGAGCAAGAACAAGTATGTTTGTATGTGCCAACCTACACACACACACACACACACACACGCACACACACACACGATCCACTGGCAGGTGTTTCTACAATAGCCTAAAGAGTGCTGGAGTGGAAACAAGTATGCAATGTGGCTATTTGAACCAACAGAGCTATATCACATTTTGATTGTTTAGACTCCAACACATCTATAATGTATTACTTGTTTAGACTTGAAGAATAAATTTATCATAAATAAATCTCAAGTTCAAGTGTCTGTATCTAAATTGAGAGAAGAAAAGCATGTAGATACAGGTAGCTAGACCAATAGCACACTGTCACCAGCAGTGGGAAGGAACACTACCATGGGCTTGACTTGAACCATTATTATCTCAATGGGATGGCCAGCAAAAAGGCATTATGGGGTGGGAAACAAAGAGGCAGACTTCCCATGGCAATGAGGATGGTCCTTACCCTTGGAAAGCCCCAAGAGAATTCCTCAACACTAACCCCTACAAAATATCAATAGCCTCAGATATGCAGATGACACCACCCTTATGGCAGAAAGTGAAGAGGAGCTAAAAAGCCTCTTGATGAAAGTGAAAGAGCAGAGTGAAAAAGTTGGCTTAAAGCTCAACATTCAGAAAACGAAGATCATGGCATCTGGTCCCATCACTTCATGGGAAATAGATGGGGAAACAGTGGAAACAATGGCAGGCTTTATTTTTGTGGGCTCCAAAATCACTGCTGATGGTGACTGCAGCCATGAAATTAAAAGACGCTTACTCCTTGGAAGAAAAGTTATGAGCAACCTAGATAGTATATTCAAAAGCAGAGACATTACTTTGCCGACTAAGGTCCGTCTAGTCAAGGTTTTTCCAGTGGTCATGTGTGGATGTGAGAGTTGGACTGTGAAGAAGGCTAAGAGCCGAAGAATTGATGCTTTTGAACTGTGGTGTTGGAGAAGACTCTTGAGAGTCCCTTGGACTGCAAGGAGATCCAACCAGTCCATTCTGAAGGAGATCAGCCCTGGGTATTCTTTGGAAGGAATGATGCTGAAGCTGAAACTCCAGTACTTTGGCCACCTCATGCGAAGAGTTGACTCATTGGAAAAGACTCTGATGCTAGGAGGGATTGGGGGCAGGAGGAGAAGAGGATGACAGAGGATGAGATGGCTGGATGGCATCACTGACTCGATGGACGTGAATCTGAGTGAACTCCAGGAGTTGGTGACGGACAGGGAGGCCTGGCATGCTGCGATTTATGGGGTTGCAAAGAGTCGGACACAACTGAGCTACTGAACTGAACTGAACCCCTACAAGGATAGACTGCAATTTATTAATTCTTCATCATGTTATATACAGGGAGGAGGTCAACAGACCCTTCTCATGTTGCAAGTTAAAGCTTTGTATCATTTGCTCTGGCTGCCATAACAGAATAGTGCAGACTGGGTGGCTTAAACAACTGAAATGTATTTTCTCACCATTCTGGAGGCTAGAAGTCTAAGATCAAGTTGTCAACAGTTTTGTTTCTTCTGAGGCCTCTCTCCTTGACTTGTAGATGATCATTTCCTCCCTGTGTCTACACATCATATCCCATTGGTGTGTATCTGTCCTGATTTCCTTTTCTTACAAGGACACCAGTCATACTGAATTCTTACTCATTCAACTGACCTCATTTTAACCCAAATACTTCCTTAAAGGCCCTATCTTCAAATTTAGTGATACTCTGATGTACTAGGAGTTAGGAATTTTGATACGTGAATTTGAAGAGAGACAGAATTCAGTGCATAACAAGCCTAGGCATTGACATTAATAATAATTCATCTCTACTGAGCTTCCCAATTCCTCATGGTTTTGCAATATTAGTCATGAATACGTTGACATATTTGGGCACCCTCTGCTCGATATGGTAAGAACATGGTGTTGAGGAAGCAGTAGAGGACTTGACACTTCTTGATCCCATAATGGATTGGCCAGTATCACATGTGCAGTTAAGCTGTGGAGGACAGTATTATAGCTCAAGCTTGGCTACGTGACTAGCTTTAGCCAATAAAATGTGGGTGGAAGTGAGATGTGCCTCTTCCAAGCAGAAGCAGAAGAGCCATTGCATGGGCCCACATGCTAGCCTTTCATTTGGCAGTAAGCCATGTTTTCTCAGATAAGGCACAAAACATGAGTAAAATGAGCCTTCGTTGTTGTGATCTGCTGAGATTTGGGGACTGTTTGCTATGTTAGTACAGTTTCATTGGAAAAGACCCTGATGCTGGGAAAGATTGAGGACAGGAGGAGAAGGGAGCAACAGAGGATGAGATGGTTGGATAGCATCACTAACTCAGTGGACATGAGTTTGAGCAAACTCTGAGAGACAGTGAAGGACAGGGAGGCCTGGAGGGCTGCAGTCTATGGGGTCACAAAGAGTCTGACACAACTGAGTGACTGAACAACAAATAGTAGCATTTAGTCAAATCTAAACAATGATACATCCTGCATTCTCATCCCTGCCCCTGAGGTTCCTGTCTCTCCGTGTTACACCATCCACAAATTGCTAGAAACCCACCAGCATATGCCATGCAGATTCTGGGCAGTGTCATGAGTTTTATCCTGCCCAAATAAAACTCTAACTCCTTTTTTTCCCCTCGATTAGCAATCAGGAAATCCACTTGACCAAAATGATACATAGGAAGATACATGCATGGAAAACCCTACTGTTCAGCTTGATATATAAAATACTAAACAGTCCATGGAATTCTCCAGGCCAGAATACTGGAATAGGTGGCCATTCCCTTCTCCAGGGGATCTTCTCAACCCAGAAACTAAACCCAGGTCTCCTGCATTGCAGGCGAATTCTTTACCATCTGAGTCACCAGGGAAGCCCATGGAAAACCTTTTAATTTAAACAGAGATATATTGATTGAAATAAAAAGTCTCTCTAATAATGAGATTTCAAAAGTGTTGTTTGGGGAAAAGAAAAGCCATTCCAGTAACTCTAACACTGCCTTATCTACTTATTAGATAACCCTCCCTGCCACTGGTACAAAAGTTTTAAAGCATAAATGCTAGGGAGGATACTCAAGCTACAACTTGAACTGTATATCCCTATCCCTACAGTTACTCACCATCTGTAGGCAGTGTGCAGGGCTCTTCACATTTATTATTCCATGTACCCTCTTCAACAGCTCTATACAATAGTTACAACTTCTTATCCCTGCACTACAGAGAAGACTCTGGTCATATAGCGGGTGAGTTGTACAGCCCATGCTCATAATTGTTGTGCTATTTAACAATGACATCAATGTATTCTTTACTCCCAGAATCTAAGAAAAATAAAGCATCACTGTGGATTTTCTAAGATGTGTCTTCCTTTTCGTTTATGATCTATACTTTACTTGTTTGATGGCATTTAGGATAAAGGGGTCGAGAGGGCAGGAATGGAGGCAGGTATTTCCCACTAAAATAACTTAGTAAGTTCAAAACCCAAAGTTGATCTAAACCCGTGCTTCAAACACTTGTAAACAATAGATGAGAAATAAAAAATAACAAAAAGGAAAATCAGCAACAAACAGGAAAGGTGTATCAAGGTAGCTAAACTGTCCTATAAATCTGAAAAGAGAAACCCAAAGCAATAATAGACAGGAGTAAGGATGCTCAGACCATGACCTCTCAGACTCCACTAGCAGTCAAAACACTTGCTCCTACAAGATAATGGAGATTAAAATGGTTCCGTGCCACATAGGTACCTAGAGCCAAGTTCACTACTTGAAGCCAGAAGCTAGAGGTGGTTAGCCACTGCTCCGAAGCGTCTTTTTCTAATACTGCTGAATGAAGCCCAAGGCTTTAGTTATGAGAAAGCCTGGGATCTGGCACAGGAGGAACCAAGCTTTCTGAGTCTGTGACTGGATCAGCTATTTCCCTAGTACCATCAGAAATTTTGCACAATTATAAAACCTTGATCATAAGTGGAGTGTAGGGGCCTGGGTGAAAGCAACAGCCGAGTCTCTAAGCAGAAAGAGGAAAATAGAAAGGAAAAGAGCAAGAAAAAAAAGTGAGAAAATCACCCCACTTAATGTGAGCTTGCACACTCAAACTCTAGAACACAGAGAAAACTAATGCTAACAAAGAGAATGATAGATAAACAAATAAATAAATCACTCTAAATAAAATCTATGTCATAAAACAACATAACAAAGACTTAAAAATATGTATGGTGAGTATGGCCCAAAAGCAACAACAGAAAAATATAACAATAAATAATAAAATAAAAACACAGAAATGAAACAAGACACTTATGAAATAATTAGGAATAACTAGGAATTCTAGAAAGGAAAAAATCAGAAACAAAAAAATTAATAGAACAAATTATAGACCAGGATGAAAAGAATTAGCAAACTTGAGTAGTTCCAACATGCATTGAAAAGGAGTTCCAGAAGAATTGAAGAAATAATGGCTGAGAATTTGCCAGAGTTGAAGACAGGAGTCCTCAGATTCAATGATATTCCAACCTCTGAGTAGGATTTTTAAAAAATGAATGCCCAAATGAAATTTAAAAATCTAAGAGCTGCTCAAAATAATAGATGATGGACAAAATAATGGCAATTAGACTGGCAACAAAATTTTCATTAGCAACCATAGGAGCCAAAAGACAATGGAATAATATTTTCAAAGTGCTCAGGGAAAGAAATAGTAAGTGTCAAATTTAATACGCCAACATTTAATTAAGAGAAAGAACAAAATAATGGCCTTTTATACTTACAAAAATAAAAGTTACCACCCACAGATACTCATTAAAGAAATTATTAAAAATATGTTTTGGCAAGAAGGACAGTGAAGCCAGAGTGAAGATGGAGATGACTTGCACATAGATCAGATCCAATCTATGTCCCCTTACCCAGGGAGAACTAGATTTTCCTATATCTCTTGACGTCAGGCTTGGCCATGTGACTCGCTTTGGCCAAAAAGAACAAAAGCAAGCAAGGTGATGCCTAATTCTCTTTCAAGGAGGCTCTAAGAGCCAGCTCAAGTCTACTGTACCCCTTCCCCTCTGCCCCCACCACCCACACTCTTCAAAACAGGGGCTGCCCCTTAAGTGGCTTCAGAATGCTGGAGTTGAACCTCTAGCGAACCAGGGACGTGAGCAAGAAATAAAACTCTGTTGTTCAAGCCACTGGTTTTTAAGGTTGTTTGTTATGGCTGATAGAAAGACAATCATACAAACTCAGAGAGATTACAAAAATTGATCAAATATGCTCAAAAATTAAATTAAAAATCAATTATAAAAATGCTAAATTTTAATGAACATCTAAATCTCTAGGTAACAATGTGGAGTATGTTCAAAAGAGAGTTTAAAATATTCTAGAAGACAACAGAAACACAGAATAATCTTAAGCGTTTAAAAATGTATAGACATACGCATGTTTACAATTTAAGGATCCTTACCAGAAGAATAGAAAGGCAATTTATAGTTTTCAAACAGCAAGGTAGAGAAAGTAGAATATTTAAAACTCACCCAATTCATGTGAAATTTGGAGAAGAAAAAGGTAAAGAAAATGATAATCAGTTCAGTTCAGTCCCTCAGTCATGTCCGACTCTTTGCGACCCCATGAATCGCAGCACGCCAGGCCTCCCTGTCCATCACCATCTCCCGGAGTTCACTCAGACTCACGTCCACCGAGTCAGTGATGCCATCCAGCCATCTCATCCTCTGTCGTCCCCTTCTCCTCCTGCCCCCAATCCCTCCCAGCATCAGAGTCTTTTCCAATGAGTCAACTCTTCGCATGAGGTGGGCAAAGTAATGGAGCTTCAGCTTTAGCATCATTCCTTCCAAAGAAATCCCAGGGCTGATCTCCTTGCAGTCCAAGGGACTCTCAAGAGTCTTCTCCAACACCACATTTCAAAAGCATCAATTCTTCGGCGCTCAGCCTTCTTCACAGTCCAACTCTCACATCCATACATGACCACAGGAAAAACCATAGCCTTGACTAGACAGACCTTAGTTGGCCAAGTAGTGTCTCTGCTTTTGAATATACTATCTAGGTTGGTCAGAAAATAATAATAAAGAGAAATTTTAAAAGAATGTGGCAGAAATACATCAAAATATTAAAATCACAATAAAATGAAAGGAGTAAAGTTACACATATTAAAAGAATCCCACTGGATCAAACAGTCTAATCAGATTGCATGTTTGTAAGTCCGGTCATTTGCTGCTTTATAAAGAATATACCTAAACAAAGCAAAACAAAAAAATGAAAGGAAAGATGCACTAAATGAACAATAATTGTTGTGGACTGAATTGAATCTCCTTCCTCCCAAGTTATGTGTTGTAACCTTACCCCTAGAATCTCAGAACATGACAGTATTTAGAGATAGGCTCTTAAAGGAGTTAATTAAGTTGAAATGAGGTCCTTTGAGTGGGCCCTCATCCAGTATTACCAACATCTGTATAAGAAGAGGAAATGTGCACACAGATAGGTACAGAAGAAGTGTGGGGCCCAGGAAGAAGACGGTAAGATGATCGTCTACAAACCAAGAGAGGCCCCAGAAGAAACCAGCCTGGCTGACACCTCACTCTCTGACTTCAAGCCTCCAGACTGTGAGAAAATTAATTTCTGTGTTTAAGCCACCCAGGCTGAGGTACATTGTTATAGAATAGCAGCCCTAGCAAGCTAATACACTAACCAAACACACACACAGACAAAACTGGTATGGCAATACAACATCCGATCAAAATAAAACTCAAGTCAAAATACATGAATAGCATTACAGTGGAATATCAACCATAAAAAAGGGCTAGCCTACCAAGACTCAAAGTCATTCTCCCTTGAACCCTCTCCAGTCAAGTTATGGTTTCCACTTCTCAAAAAAAAACAAAAAACAAACAAACAAAAAAAACACCTCTCTTGTAAGTGTTATCAAAGACTTTCATGTTATCAAAAACCAATGGTCAGTTTCCAGTCATCATTCTGAATATCTCTCCTTTCCTCTAAGCAGCACGATACTCTTCACTCTCTCTTCCTGGCCCTTCTGACTTCCCCAAACTTACACACTACTCATGGGGCTGAGGGCTCAAGCTTCCAGTGTCTTCTCCATCTACAAGCTCACAGCAGAGACTGCTGTTGCCTCCTCAGAACAGCTGCAGAGGCTGCAGGCAGGATGCGGGTGGTGGTGGTGGTGATGTTCAGTCCCTAAACCATGTCTGACTCTGCAAACCTATGGACTGCAGCACACCAGGCTTCCCTATCCTTCACCATCTCCTGGAGTTTGCTCAAACTCATGTCCATTGAATGGATGATGCCATCCAATCACCTCATCCTCTGTTGCTCCCTTCTCCTCTTGCCCTCAATCTTTCCCAGCATCAGGGTCTTTCCCAATGAGTCAGCTCTTCGCATCAGGTGGCTAAAGTACTAGGGTAGAGTTAATTGTATTAAAGTTCCCTGTGATACAGGGCAGAGAGACAGGGGGTCCAGGAGTAGATACGCAAGCGAACAGACAAACAACTGACAATTATTAATAGGCAGCACCAGGCTAATAATCTGAGGACAAGCTCTTCACTTTTACCCCAGACCTGATCTTCCCAAGTCTCACTACGTGTGATCTCATTCACCCAGTTGCTTAGGCGTAACTCTTAGAAACCAGCCTTGATTCCTGTCTTGCTAGTCTATCTAACGTTCAGTTCATCAGCAAATAGTGGGCCACATTTCCAAAATACATTCCAAATCCTCCCACTTCTACCAGTTCATGCCTCTTACCTGGACTATCATCTTAGCCTCCTGACTGCTCTCCTTCCCTCTTGTTTCAATAAGTTAGTTCCCTTGCAGGTGACACAGGTATCCATTCAAAGGGAAAGTCATCTCCTGTCACTCTGGCCTTCTTGCCATTCTTCAAACACACCAGCTGTGCTCCCTCAGCATAACGTACTCCCTCCTCAGGGCCTTTCTGCTTCTCTGCCTGGAATGATTGTCCCTGGGTACTGTGTGTCTCACCTTGTTTAGTTCAGTCCTGAAGCATCACCTCCTCGGGTGCCATCTCTGACCACCTCCTGCAACAGCAGCTCCTCATGCCAACCTGTCATCTCTCCCCTTCCCTGCTTTATCGTCACAGCACTTGTAACTGCCAAACCTTACAGACTGGTGGTCTATGCTAAATTGTCTCTCTCCCCACTGGTAAGCTCCGTGAAAGTAGGAATTTGGGGTGGATGGAGTTGTTCACTATTCTATTCACAGTACCCAGAACACTGCTTGGCACATCCTAAGTATTCAGTAAATATTTGTTGAAAGAATGAACATTGAAGTCAGTGAGTTAATTATGATGCTGTTTGTACCAAATAACAAGAATGCACACAGCTGTTCTCTCTTGAACCCACTCTAGTCAGCAAGGCCTTGACATATATAAGCCAAATCTGAGAGATCATGAGAAATTAATAATTCTCAAGTTATACCTTTCTTAGATGAAATAAAATGGATACCTCAAATTTTAAAATAGAGTAATAATATAGAATATTTGAACAGCAAATTAATGTGTTTTATCTATGAAATATCATATATGCCCAAAATAGAAAATACAGGTGCTTTCAAGCCCATATTGATAAAAATGGAAGATATCTAAGTCAAAAAGGAAGCCTTAATAAATTCCGACGAATACATATCATGCAGCTTTTATTCTCTGAAGACCACACAAATAAAATCAAAATCAACAATAAAAACATAGTAAGTTGAGAAATATGTGTTTGGAAATTGAAATTGGACCTCTAAATGTTCATGGGTTAAAAGAAAATCAGAAGTTACTATATAATGCTAAACAGACTACATTTCAAGGCTTGCGATATGCATCTAAAATATTACTTAAAGTGAAATGTATGGTTGTCAATGAATGTGTTATAAAATAATCAACGATTTTTAAGATGGAATGTTAATTAACTATATGGTGAGAATCCTTTCACTACGTGTATGTATATCAAGTTACATTTTAAATATCTCGTAATTTTTGTCAATTATATCTCAGTAAAGCTGTAAAATGTAAATAAAGAAGATAATAATTAAGCATTCAAATTAAAAAACTAGGAAAAGAACACCAGGGTACAGTATAAAAGCATATAAAGTAAAATGTAAAACAAGACATTTATGAAATAGAAACAAACAACAGGGGGACTCTATGAAATAAAAGTTTATCTTTGAGAAAATAAGATCTTAATAAGTAATATTACAATTAAAAAGACATAATTACAAAAGAGATGAATAAAATTACTTAAAAAATAAATTGAGTTAATTTATGCCAATAAATGGATACTTTTCCATAAAAGTTTAATTTACAAAATTGACTGAAGAAATAGAAAACCTGAGTAAATTATTAAACCACACATCAAAAACAGTAGCAGCCAAATATTTCTTCTACTCACAAAATCTCCCTCCTCAAAATAAGGGGTACAATTTTACAGATAAAGTTGAACAAACCTTCAAGAAATGTATAATCTCCATTTTCTTTTCATCTTTTGTAATATTTATTTATTTGGCATTGTCAGTTCTTAGTTACAGCATGTGGTATCTAGTTCCCTGACGACCCGGACCGTCTGCCTTGGGAGGGCAGAGTCTTAGCCACTGGCCCACCAGGGAAGTCCTTAATACCACTTTAAACAGGAATCATTTCAGAAAATAAAAAAGTAGGAAGGCAAGGCAAGTAAGTTCATAGGGTTATTATAACATGTAATAATACATGTTATATTATTATTATTATAAGACAAAGACAGAGAACAAACACATAGAAGAAAAGATTTAAAAAAAGAATAGAAAATATAAAAAAGATTGCTACATTTAGCTCATTAGAATTAAAAGCTTTCCTACTTCAAAAGATACCACAAATAAAATCTAGTCCCAAACTAAGGGCAGATATAGATAGACAGACAGACAGACAAATGTGTGTGTGTGTGTGTGTGTGTGTGTGTGTGTGTGTGTGTGTGTTAGTCACTCAGTCATGCCCAACTCTTTGTGAACTGTAGCCCACCAGGCACCTCTGTGTACGGAATTCTCCAAGCAAGAATACAAGAGTGGGTAGCCATTCTCTTATCCAGAGGATCTTCCTGACCCCACATACATTGCTATTGAGCATACAAACTGGGTCCACAGCTCTGGAGATCAATATGGCAATAATTAGTAAAGACCATGTGCCTGATAATATAACAATTCTTCATATGTAATCCAGGTAAATTCTCTAGTATATGTGCTCAAGAAGACATGCACAAGAATAACTGTAGCTATTTTTGTTGTAGAAAGAAAAAAAATCGGAAACAATTTAATGTTCATTAAGAGTATATAAATAAATTGCAGTATATTCATACAAAGGACTTTATATAGCTATCAAGACAAATGAATTAAAGGTGAATTTATCAACACAGATAAATCTCAAAAACATTAGATTGAGGGGAGGAAGGCCAGTTATAGAATGTCAATATATTATCAGTGCAAAGATCAAAAAAGTACAAAACAACACTATTTCATATTTATATGTAGTATATATGTAGTCTCAGTAATAATATAAAAACATGCATGGAAATGAAAAGGAGAAATTTAGGACAGTGCTGACATCTGGGGAGTGTCATGGTGTGGAGGAGATGCACAGATTTCATGCATGTATGAGATACATCTATATCTATACCTATACAGAGACACAGGGAAAGAGTGTTTCTATTTCTTAAAAAAAGATCCAAAGCAAATAAAGCAAAATTTTAACGTTTGTAAAGCTTCAAGATGAGAGTATGTTTTTTATATTGCTTATTCTTTATGATTTTTTTCCTGTATGTTTGGACTATTTCATAACAAAAAATCAAAATAAAACAGACAGCAGGAAAAAGTTCTAAAAGAACAGAGGATGGGAAACGCTTGGGGTTAAATATTTCCCTTACCCCAATTATTTCCCATCTCTGTACTTTCAGACCGTCTCTCTGAGTTGGAGAGAAGGAAAACATGTGAGAAGGTAAAACCAAAAGGAAGAGCCAAACAGATAATAAAGATGAACAGGAAATGGGCGAAAGAAACCAACTGCTGGCCAGCATGTGAGGGAGTGCAAGGGAGCGGACGCCATCTACATCACATCCTCTCTTCCCCTGTTGACACCACCCACTCAGTAGCTCCCTCGGGGATAAAGAGGTGGTGAGGGAATCCAGGGCTCCCTTGACCCCAGCCAGCTCACCTCTGCGTTCCTAGCTCCAAACAGGCAGATCCCTATTATTCCTGGGGACTTGAGGGGGTCAGCTTATTTACCTATCTTGAAGTAGGTGCCGTAATTTCAACGACTCCTGTAGTACAAACGCAGAGAAAGGCAGGTCAGTGCTCCTAAGGCTGCTTTTACCTGCAGTAGGAAGCCACTCCCTGGGCAATGCCAACTTTAAGAAACTTTTGACAATTTATTCCTAGGAAGGAAAGCGATTTTTACTTTTAGGAGAAATTTTACTATGAAAAGGAGAAATCACTGTGTTAAGAGAAATTATATGGTCTGCATTTTCACGCAGCATGAAGTAGAACTTACCATCTTTAGCTCCAAGTATTTCCCATCTCTGACTTCCCTTCTCCCCACTCACATTTGAAAAGTGTGAGGCCACCTTGACCCCTCCTTCCTTATCTTCCACATTCAGTCATCAAGTCCTGTCAGTTCACTCCTCAGCATATCCCCTGTGTGTCCCCATCCATCGTGTAATTGGTCCCCATACCTGGCGTTGCTCCTCCTTAAAAGCATCCTCTCCACCACCATTGATAAAGGTTGTTCTAGCCCAGCTCTGGTCTCATTACGCTTTCCTCAGAAAGCACAAATGGTACCCCAATGGGTAAGAACCCCAAGCTCACACTCTCCAGTATTCAAGGCAAGCCTGCTCCGATCTGGCCCCTGATTTATCTGCTGCAGCTGCTCCTCTTGGCTCATTCCAGCATTCTGCTCCCACACTGTGCCTTGCCAAATGGTCATTCTTAAACATTCCCTGCCACTCTCCACCTCCAAACAGTTCCTTAGAAAGTTTTCTGTTTCCTTTTTCCCCCATCCCCACCAAGGGAAACCCACCAAGGCCTCCAGGGTCCAGTTCAAATACTGTCCACTTCATGGAGCATTCTCTAAAGCAAGCTCGACCCTCCTCAGGACTGACAAGAGGTGATTACAGATCGCAAAGAGGCAGAGTATTATGTCCAACTCATTGCTGTATTTCCAGTCATGCTTACCACAGTACTTCACTTTTAATAGGTGCTCAAGGACACTCAAATGAAACAATGAAAACATGCGTTTATACATGTACCACCTATAACCATGTGTATTTTTATAACCACAGAATTGATACAGATCTCATTTTAACCCTGAAATTCAGCCACCTAGTAAGCCTCCAATATGTAGCTGTGTGCAATAAGGGATGACTGAGTGAATGAATGGGTGGATTTCTCTACACTTACTTTATAATTGAATGAGATATCATAGGTCACTATATATTGTTGTCAATTGCCTTATGTTGTTGGCAATATCTTTGCTCCAGATCCTTGGGAGTACATTTCTAAGGTCTGAGAGCAACAGATAAACATTAATTCTCTTTAATATGATTCTCAGGGGAAAACATAAATGTAAGAATCTGTCTACATGGATATAAACATACTACACTTAATATTGGATCGATGTTAATCACATAATTTCACATTCTTTTAATTCTTTTCATTGTTTCCAAACCCTCTTGCCCGAATAGATTCCTTTGCCTTTTAATGAGAACAAAAACTGGTGAATACTAGCCATTTGATTCTTATTTTTAAATCTTAGTAGCCCTCCTTAGGACTAACAGCAGTTTTCCCTACAAAGGTCTGCTACAGGTTATTAGGTCATACTTGCTTGGAATATTCTGTCTTTCATTTATAATTTTTAAATTAACCCAATTATTTCTAAATGTGAGCTGAGTATCTCTGACCACACACACACACAAAAAGTATTGCTATGTGACTTAATTCATTGTTGAAAGGAGTAGGAAATCTTGCGTAAGTTGAAATTGATCATTAAATCACCATATCCTCTGTGCCCTTTACAACACCCCCTCCCAAAGGAGGCATCACTGTGCCTCCAGCACCCTCTTGCTTCTGCACATCTAACCAAGAAAATGACCATGTAAAAACAGAACTCAATATTTTAAAATGTCAATCAACCAATATTACTTCCAGTGTAATATTTTCACCACACAACATTAAAAATATATATGCACTAAAACTTCCATCAGCTAAAAAAGAGACTAACAAAGTTTCACTCTATTTCAATAAGAGTGAGTCAATTTAAGGGCCTTTGTTGTGTCTAGAGGCAAGATTTTTCTCTTGGGTTATCACAATACCAGGGGTGTCAATCAAAGAGCCACATTCAGAGGACCAAGAGAATATGTGATGAGATCCATCAGTAGGCTGGATTTTGGCCTGTATTTGTAAATGATTTCCTCAGCTGGGTCATCAATCACAAAGTCATCTGCATGGAGAGGACACTTCATTATTGTTCTATAGGGCTCCAATTAAGTAGGACATAACAAACAGCTATCAAGTTGACAACTCATCCAAATATTCAGCAATTACCACAACCCGTGACCATGAGAGGAACCGGGGCCTCTCTGCTTCCCCCTCAGGTGTAGGTGAACGGGAAGAAAAGATTTACTTCAAACAGCCTTCCTAGTGTCTTGCTCCTCACCAAGAAGTCTCCTTGAAAAACAGTCATAGATCCTCAATTCAACATCTCACATAGAAGTATCATGAGTTAACACTGATTTTAAATTCCACTATACCTGCAGACAGTGTGACACTAATACAGTGACTTTCCATGCAAAAAGGATAATGTTATGTTTTTATTCACTTCCAGAGCTTCTAAGAAGCTTTAAGCATTGCTTCAGACTTTAGGGTCAAAATCAGAGTCCCCCAGTGGTTGAGGGGTAAAGAACCCACCTGTCAATGCAGGAGCTACAAGAAACACAGGTTGGATCCCTGGGTTGGGACGATCCCGTGGAGGAGTGCATGGCAACCCACTCCAGTATTCTTGCCTGGAGAATCCCATGCACAGAGGAGCCTGGTGGGCTACAGTCCATATTGTTGTACAGAGTCGGACATGACCGAAGTGACCTAGCACACACACAGAGAGGTAACCAAGTACTAAGGACAGGTACAAATCATTGAATTGATTTTCATATTTATGCAGACATGCTTAACCTCCATTGCAAGGTAGGAGCTGCAGCACTCTTATAGGAATGATAGGTGTTTTCAGTTCTTCAGGGAGAAGAGCATAGCGGCATTTAAGCTGCCTTTGATTGACTAAGGTGATTTGATTTCCACTAATAACTCACAAGAGCTGTTAGGAAAATTGCATGGTATTTATAATTCTAATTTGTTTTACTCTGTGACTCTAGGAAACATCATTGTGGTAAATATATTGAAATGTCAGGGTTATCACTTGCCACACAAAGTTTTTTTTTTTTTCTTCTCCCCACTGAACAAATGCCAGCAGCTTAGCCTGCTGAGCCCAAGCTTATGTGAACTAGTGATCCAGGCATCCTTTGGCAGCTCCGAGTGGCCATTTGGCCTGCCCGAGCTGACGCTGCGTAGATTCCCTGGGACGGCCTCCAGCTTCAGGGTAGTCGGAGACTTTTCAGCACTGCTGGGGCCCCATGTCATCCCGCAGCAGCCGGCTGCTTCCTAAGAAGCTGGCTCTTCTAGCTGCTCCAAGAGGGAAACTTGAATCCTGATTTGGCAGCTTTGCAGCACCATTCACTCTCTCCCTATGGCTGAAGAAACTTTTTGAAAGTGCTTGGAGCACGAGCTCAGAATCTTCATCCAGAACGACTTGGAGGAAAGCTGCCTTGAAAGTTGGGACTGACTTCTTTGGCTGGCTCTGCTGAGCAGCCAGATGCCACGTTCTTCCACGCCGTACGTGCAGATGGGGAACATGGCTCCGAGGACAACGTCCAAGGAATGACAGCTCAGATGCACCAATAGCTTCTTCATCAACACAACTTCGGTTCTATGAGTGCAAATCTGTTGCCTGAGATATCCTAAGGTATCCTATTTGCTCAGGAATCCTAAGCTGCTTGCTGTTCATAGCTTTTTTCTCATTCACTAGTAAGTCTGACCAGATGACACAATTATAGCATACCTCTTTCAAAGTATGTTATCACTGGCTTTGTTAGGGAGCCATGTTGCTTTTCCTGTGATATGGCCATCTACCAAATAAAGAAAGCAGGTGCAATGAGAGGAGACTGGTCAACCAACCAAGATCCACAAGCAAACCAGAATTCCAAGATGCTTCCTCCCATCAGCTGGAGTTCAGCTCTTAGTTCCTCAGTTTCTGGGTCTGAACAACAACAACAAAAATGTATAATTTCACTTCCAGGCCTGAGTTCATGTGCATCATAAGGGATGGGTTATTTTAATAAATTTGTTTCATTTTTTTTATTTGGAGGGCTTACTAGTTTCAGTTTGATTTTGTTTCTTGATCGTGTATGGAACATACACACAGATCAAAACCCAACACTACAAAGTACTGATCCTATCTGCTGTGTCCCGCCTTTCCTACAGAGATAACTATTTTTATTAGTTTGGTCTTATCCTTCCATTATTTAAGTATGAGCGAAATATTTATACAGGCTTCTCTGGTGGCTTAGGGAAGAATCTGCGTGCAATACAGGAGGCTTGGGTTCGATTCCTGGACCAGGAATATCCCCTGCAGAGGGGAATGGCTACCCACGCCAGTATTCTTGCCTGGAGTATCCCATGAACATATAATCTTATCGTGCACCTCTCTTAGATATAAGACAATTTATCAGATGTACTATTCTGCTCTTTGGTTTTTCATTTGTCCAGGAAATCCCTCCAGAGCAGTGTATACATAGATAACTCCACATTTACGTTTATAGCTGCATAGTATTCCATGTGCAATTGTACCTTAGTTTATTGATCTAAAACTTTGTTGATAGTGCCTTGTTCCCAGCCTTTTGAAACAATAAGCAATACTACAATGAACAGCCTTGGGTATATATGTTTTCATATTTTTCCAGACAGTCTTTGGGTAGATTCCTAAAAAGAGGATTGCTAGTCAAGAGACAAGTGTATGTGATTTAACTAGCTACTGTCTAATCCCCTCCACTGGGTTTATACCATTTTTCCTTCCCACAAGCAATGTATGAGAATGCCTATTTCCCCTCAGACTCACTGAGAGAGAATATTTTCAACACTGTAGATTTGGGGTAGGAAAACAATGTGTTTCACCCGAAGGCTCACTTCAGAAAGCAGCTTGATGATACTATTATTATTATTATTAATACCAGTGTTAACTCCCTTGTTCATCATTGTTCCTCATGGTTGAGTAATATTCCATTGTGCCAAGTGTATATGCCCCATGTTCTTTATCTATTCATTCAGTGATTGTTTAGCTTGTTTCCATATCTTGACTGTTGTGAATGATGCTACAGTAAACATGGGAAGGCAAATAAGTCTTCAATATCTAGTTTTTATTTTCTTTGGATATACATCCAGAAGTGGGATTGTGGGATTGTATGGTAGTTCTATTTTTAATTTTTTGAAGAATCTCCATCATGGCTATACCCCCCATACATTCCCACTAACCATGTACAAGCATTTCCTTTTCTCCATACTCTTGTCAACAGTTGTCTTTTTGGTGGTAGCCATTCTAACAGGTGGGAGGTGATATCTCCTTGTGGTTTTGATCTGAATTTCCCTGATGATTAGCAATGTTGAGCACATTTTCATGTACCTGTTGCCCACTTGTGTATCTTCTTGGGGAAAATGTCTATTCAATTCCTCTGCCCATTTATTAATCAGATTACTTTCTCCTGTGTGATAGTTACTGTTATTGGTTATATAACTGTAGACCTGAAACAATGGTTGCAGTAACCTCTCTTGCTCATTTAGTCCGCAGTCATAAATGGATGTGATACAAAGGTACTAAGCATAGAAAGATAAGTAACCTCCTTCCTTGAGATTGTCTCACTCTTATAAGTCAAATGACAAAAAATCAAAAAGTCATTGGACAATAGCTAAGTGCTACTAGAAAGTAATATACTAATTTCTTTGCTACTATCCACATATAAGAAAACCTAAACAGAGATTGCTTTTATAATAGGAAAAAGACATTTTAATGCTTTTAAAAGTCTTTGGAGTTGTTTGAAACCCCAGGAACTTTACATCTGAAGTCCATGAGGGCAAGGTTCATTCATCCCTGGCTATTTCTCAGTTAGGACAGAAATGCTATTTATGTTGGAAGTCACAACTCTTAAGTGACTGTATCTTCTCATCCTCGAGGCAAAGCAAAAACAAATGATCACAAAGGAAAGGAAGGTTCCCTTTATCACTGCCAGACACAAGTGTCAATTCCTGTGACTACATGTTTCTGATAAGTCCTCTTATCACCTAACCACACCAATCAATTCATGGACCTTGAAAAAATGCTGTGGTTTCTTTTTGAGCTCTACAAGTTCTTTCATTTATTTAAAGTCTTGCAGGCAATGTCCTGGGCTGAGTACTTGAAGAAGAAGAGAAGCTTACTGAGCACTGAGGGATAAACAATTGACCAGAGATGACCCCTAACAGAAAATATTTCTTTTATTAAAAACATTTTGAAATTCAAAAACTCTAAATCCAACATGACCAATATGGGGATAAAGAATAAACTCAAGGCAGTTCCATGAACTGTAACATTATTGGATATCTCCTCACCCAGTACTTGCTCCAGAATTGTGATGAACTACTCCAGATACACTTCATTTTTCATATTTCCTCCAAAATCTAAAATTCAGCATATCTCTTGTAAAATTTAAAATATCATAATTTTTTCTCACCTCTCAAGAGAATACTTTTTGGTATAGATGTTGAGAAAAGTGTGAGCTACAGAGAGTGATTTGACAGTTGGTATATGGAAAAGCCTCAAAGAATGAAGCATTCTGAAGCCTCTGGTGGCTCAGACAGTAAAGAATCTGCCTGCAATGCAGAAGACGTGGGTTTGATCCATCAATGGGGAAGACCTCCTGGAGAGGGCATGGCAATTCACTCCAGGGTTCTTGCCTGGAGAACCCCATGGACAGAGGAGCCTGGCGGGCTACTGTCCATAGGGTCCCAAAGAGTTGGATATGACTGAGGGACTGACACACTCCCACTAGGTCATGAGACTGGCTCAACTTCTGGAGCCAGTCTTGTTAAAATGGAACTACGTGAGATCTTGTTCAACAAAATTTTCCATTAAATCTTTGATCAACAACAATGTTCCCCCATATGTAACTAGGAAAGATGATTTTCCAACCTCAGTTTCTTGCTCAATTTCAACATCTATCTCAGAATATATCATGTCCCTCTGCTAAGACACTGTTTACTTGTCACATATTAAATGTCATTTAGTATCTAATTTCTCTTCAGAAGGAAAGATGCAAACATTTTTTGATTCCAAACAAAGATATATGAGAAATAGCTCCTCTTCTCTCCCAATAGCTCTTTTTGGCTCTATTTTGGTTCAAATTTGAATCATACTTCCATTATAATGAATTAAAAATTCACAATCAGGTGTATTTGAATTTTATTTCATATAAACCCCTTCAGACCACAACTTCTAATGGATCCATGACTATAAAACCCCAATTTATAGAATTCCCTGCCTTTAAGAATCCCCATCCAAAAAATGTTACTAAATTTTGTGACTTGTGATGATTAATTTTATATGTTAACTTAACTAGGCTAAGGAATTCTCAAATAGCTGGTAGAACATTATTTCTCGGTATATCTGTGAGGGTGTTTCCAGAAGAGATTGACATGTGACTCTTTAGATTGAGTTAGATTGAGTAAAGAATATTACCCTCACCAATGCAAGTGGGCATCATCCAAACTGTTGAGGGCCTTAAGAGAACAAGAAAATAAAGGAATGGCAAGTTTGCTGTTTCTCTAGAGAGAGAACAGCCATCTTCTCTTGCCCTTGGACATGGTGTTCTTGGTAATCAGGCCTTTGGTCTCAGGCTGAGACTTACATTAGCTTCCCTTCCCCTCCCCCAATTCTCAGGCTTTTGGGTTTAGACTGGGACGTAGACCACTGGCTTCCTTGGTTCTCAGGTTTTTGGATTCAAACTAAATTGTACCCCTGGCTTTTCTGGGTCTCCAGCTTATAGACACAAATCATGGAAATTCTTGGCCTCCATGTGAGCCAACTCCTATAGCAAATCTCATATATATGTATATGTATATGTATATGTATATATATATATATATATATACACACACACATATATATATATACACACATATATATATACATATATATATATATATATATATACACACACATATATATATACACACATCCTATTGGTCTGTCATGATCCACTTTGGGCAGCTTGAGATTTAAAGGCTTCTCTTAGGTTTAGAAAAGGATGTTCTATTGAGAGTTGGTTAAGTGGATGTTGAGCTCAGAAAAGAATTCCATATAGATTTGTGGGACATCAGAAAATCAGTAGTAGTTGAAGCCACAACTAGACCTAAAGTATACATTGCTATCTGTTAATAATATATCAAATTGGATCAAAATTGGTCAAGTTCTTCAAATAATATTCATTCATTCATTCAAAAATAGTAGCTGAATATTCAACAAATAGTAGCTGAAGGATCTGAGTGAGGAGCTTGGGGTAAAACTGTGAAGAAGACAGTGTTCAGCTTCAAGACTTGTGTATTCTGACTGGGAATTCAGATATTAAACAACTGGCTACATAATATATTATCTAATAATATTTGAGAGTTGGGCTACCAAGAAAAGATATACAATTTTTAATTGGAAAAAACAGACCTAGTTCAAGGCAAAGTAGAAGATTTCATGTAAGATTCTCTGAAAAACTACTTTGTGCTAAGTTTTTAAGGTAAATTAACTGGGCAAAAAGAAAGAGAATTCTAAGTAGAAGGAATCTCATGTGCAAAGGGCCTGGGGCAGAAATAGTACTCTAGAATATGAAAGAAAGTGATATAAGAAAGTGATATAAGTGTGTAACTATTCCACATCATAAATTTGAAATAGAGAATACTTTTTGGGTAAATATTAATAAATATGATCATAATATAGAAATATGAGATCCATGCCAGCTGGGGTTTCATTTAGAAATCCAAACTCCAACTGATGGAAAAAAAAACAAACAGAAAACCCACAAATATGGTTTGGAAAGAGAACAGATTAATACAAGAGTAACTTTATTGAATGCCATTAAACTCCTTTTAGCTCTGCAAAGGCAGGATCCTAACAGAGAAGTCAGAAATCAATCACAGAGATAGACTTCAAGGTCATATCTAAATGGCAATATAAATACACTATAGAAAAATATGTTTTTATTTTTATAAGCATTTAACTGAAGATGTCCAAGGAGCACTAAAGGTCCAGAACTGGGAAAAGATCAACCCTATTTTGTTACTCAGCCCCAACAGGAGACTATGCACTCATTCTGGCCTTGTTAGCCAGGGTCTCCCTCTGTCACTGTCACTATCAGACTTCTAATGGGGCCTGGCTATGCCACATAGACAGGTTCCTACCTATAGCCATTCTACAGCTATAGAAACCAAGCCCAAATATTAAAATTGTATAATACCAACTAGAATAATTAGGAGTGACAGAAGCAAATATTCTCATTCCTCTTACTTCCAAGAGTGTTCTGGGCTGTGTTCTGAATTATTACTCAAGTACCAAGTTGTATATTTCACTCATGCAAACCAAAGGTCGTGGCAGTTATACATTTAGAAGGAACCTACACACAGTCAAAAGCATTCAGAATTGTTTTATGGAAAAGACAAATATTTTCTGAAGCATTGTGTCTTGCCCTACAGTTTTTGGACACTCCCATGAGACCTTTCATCACACCTAATGGTTCACAAAACATTGCTTTAGCATCTCCATGCCCTAGTGATTCCATGTATAATGGTTGCAGCTGTCTCCCACACTGCCCTGCAGGGCTACACTGGGAACCCACCATAGACCTTCAGCAGATCATACACCAGCAAGTCACAGGTCCAGAAAGGAAAAACACACTAGCTCAGTCCTTTACAATCAAAAGTCAAATCCAGAGCTTCTCCACAGTATCATAAAAGCAAGACCATCACATTTGTGAAAAAAGCAGAGCATATTGTAATGGGATCATTAAGATCAACACTAAAGTATGTTCACAAATATCATGATAGCATTGTGGATACTAATTGCTATCTAAAAACTCCACTCCAGTCTAAGCGCTAGTATTAGACATCGGTGCATTCTGTCAAATGCTGTTTGGCCCCACGTTGAAAGGTCATTAAAAATTTACTGAAAGGGATACTAGAAACACCATAGAGGACAAAAGGTGTATTCGAAGCTCCAGTCATTGTCAATGATGCCACATCAAGTGACAAGCACTAGGGGTCTAGATATGGCAGAATGGATTTAAGGCAATGGTACAGAGCACTTTTCTTTTCTTTTTTTTTTTTTTTACATAAACACCAAGCTCAGGGCTGCCTGCCTTTGAGCTCTGTCAACCACAGTGTGATAAAGCCCTGGTGGTCCCATGCACTTCCCATCTAAGAAATGTACCTACGGATCTACATCTTATGAATATTTGATCCAGCTACAAATTTGAAAAAAAACCACTAGTTTCTGAATTATTTAATTGTTTTTGCTGAAGCCCTCAATTATTTTTCCTGTAATAAAATAAAATATATTGGGTGGGAAATGAGAGTCCAAAGAAGCAAATACCAACTCAGGTCCTAACAGCTGAGGTTCCAGCCATGCTGATTCTCTTTACGATATAAGTGGTCTACTTGGCTGATAGCTACAGAGACATGGGTCAATACTGTCATTCCTGCCTGCCAGCACTACAGACTTCATGCATTCTGCTTTGAATTAACTTGACCACAGGCTATTTCTTGTAGGGTATAATGAAGACATTGGCCAAAGTTCCTGCAAGAGACATAATGTTGATATGAATTCTTTAAAACACATAAACAAGCCTTGAAGACTAGAAAGGTCATGGTGAAAGAAGCAAATTTCCTTCCTTTAATATTTATGGGAAGAAAAGAATTCAAATCTGGGAAATGACTTATGAGCATAAGCAATAGGTCAGGGACAGAATGTTGCATGTGACCACAGGGACCAAACAGGTGACTAGTCTTTGGGAAGGACTCTGAGGCAATGCTGTGAGGTATTCTACTGTGTGTGCACTTGTATGCGTGTATTGTGTGTGTGTGTGTGTGTGTGTGTGTGTGTTAGTCACTCAGTCATGTCCAACTTTTGTGACCCCCTGGACTGTAACTCATCAGGTTCCCCTGTCCATGGAATTCTCTAGGCAATACTGGAGTGGGTTGCCAGTTCTATCTCTAGAGTGTGTTGTGTACCTGTGCTAAAATAGTGATATTAAAGAATTATAACTAAAAGAACTCATTATATGCTGAAAGTTTATAGAAGAATAGTGGATTCAACATTAGAAAAAGAAAGGGTGAAAAAAAAAAATAGCCAGAAGGTATTTCTGTGGTCATTTAAGGGTAAGTTGACAAGGAAAATCCTCAGAGAATTGCAAAAGTCACTATGCAAAAGCATGGATGCTGTGCCACATGGACGCTAAAAACAGTCTCCAGTGTTCCACCTCCTGGTATCCAGGAGGCTGGATACTTGGTGGCTTCTTCCCATCAAGTACATGTGGACTATGGCTTGCTTCTAACCAACAGAATCTGGCCAAGGCGATGGGATGCCCATGAATCCATGTGTGATTATGTTACGTAAGATTGTAGTGCCCATCTCATGAGGAGAGTCATGAGGCTTCTCATGAGGCTTCTCATGGGGAAGCCATGCTGGGAAAGCCCATGTGGGCATGGTGAATCCAGGCTCTCAGTCCAGCAGCCTGCAGGGGACCGAATGCTGGGAGTGGATCTGGCCCCAGTCAAGTCTGGGGCCTGGCTGACACCTTGAGAGCACCTTTGTGAGACCCTGAAACCAAGGACACAGTTAAATTGCACTCAGACTCCTATCTAGTGGAACTGTGCAATAGTAAATCTATGTCGTTGTAAATGGCTGCTGTGTGATGCTGTGCTTATTCACTCAGTCATGTCTGACTTCTTGCCACCCTATGGACTACAGCCCGCCAGGCTCCTCTGTCCATAGCGATTCTCCAGGCAAGATACTGGAGTGGGTTCCTATGCCCACCTCCAAGGCAGCTTCCCAACCCAGGGATCAAACCCAGGTCTCCTGCATGGCAGGTAGATTCTTTACCAGCTGAGCCACCAGGGAAGCCCAAGAATACTGGAGTGGGAAGCCTAACCCTTCTCCAGGGATCTTCCTGACCCAGGAGTCAAACTGGGGTCTCCTACATTGCAGCTGAATTCTTTACCAGCTGAGCTACCAGGGAAGCCCTGTAAATGGCTACCTTTGTGGAAATAGTTATGCAACAACAAAAAACTGATGATGGACACCAAGAGCTTTACACAGGCTCTTTCATTCTGAAGGGCTCCTCCTCTTTTTATGATCACCAATTACAAGTGCTACAAAAAAAGAAGAATGCTACTTGATGAAAGTGAAAGAGGAGAGTGAAAAAGTTGGCTTAAAGCTCAACATTCAGAAAACGAAGATCATGGCATCTGGTCCCATCACTTCATGGGAAATAGATGGGGTAACAGTGGAAACAGTGTCAGACTTTATTTTTGGGGGGGGCTCCAAAATCACTGCAGATGGTGGTTGCAGCCATGAAATTAAAAGATGCTTACTCCTTGGAAGGGAAGTTATAACCAACCTAGATAGCATATTCAAAAGCAGAGACATTACTTTGCCAACAATGGTCCGTCTAGTCAAGGCTATGGTTTTTCCAGTGGTCGTGTATGGATGTGAGAGTTGGACTGTGAAGATAGCTGAAGGCCAAAGAATTGATGCTTTTGAACTGTGGTGTTGGAGAAGACTCTTGAGAGCCCCTTGGAGTGCAAGGAGATCCAGCCAGTCCATTCTAAAGGAGATCAGTCCTGGGTGTTCTTTGGAAGGACTGATACTAAAGCTGAAACTCCAGTACTTTGGCACCTCATGCGAAGAGTTGACTCATTGGAAAAGACTCTGATGCTGGGAGGCACTGGGGGCAGGAGGAGAAGGGGACAACAGAGGATGAGATGGCTGGATGGTACCACCGACTTAACGGACATGAGTTTGGGTGAACTCTGGGAGTTGGTGATAGACAGGGAGGCCTGGTGTGCTGCGATTCATGGGGTCACAAAGAGTCAGACACGACTGAGTGACTGAACTGAACTGAACTGAACTAGGAAACTATAGAGAACCAAATTTATGTCAAGATATCATGGAGAGGAACAACATGATACATAGAAGAAATAGTAGCACTGGTACTTTGGGATATCCATTTACCCTCTAAGGAATATGAATTCTGACTTTCTAAAGAAGTGGCAACAATCTATAATCCATGGAATACACAGATATGCCCACAAATGGGAGTAATTAGCTCTGGTACATTAGAAGGAGTTTTGGAATCGGACAGATTCAGGCTAAAATGCCAGTTTTACTCTTTAGTAGGTTGGACAATATACTGAGCCTCAGTTTTCTCGTTTGAACAATTGAGATAATCAAACCAACTCCAAAAAGTTTTGAGAACGTGAATAAGAGACAACAGTGGAATGAAGGGTTGTAAATAATCAATAAACACTCACTCTTTTCCCTTTCTCTATGCCATAAGATTAGTGCATCTTAGATTTTAGAAGGGAATATTTTTAATCTGAGAAAGTGCCACAGTGAAAGAAAATATGGCCTAAGAAGTACTGGAGGCACTGAAAATGGAAGTCTGGTTATACAACTGTGAATAATGCTAACAAAGGGAAACATCCCCAGAAATCCAGGCAGCTGTCATCTAATACGTTCAATTTTTATAAAGTATGTGAATGAAAAAGAAGGAAAGTTGCGTAATCAATGATTCAGAGGAGAAAGAAGAGGGAGGGGAGACAATGAAACCACAAAAGAATGTCACCAAGTTCACAGGCCGTATGTTAACTCTGACTGGTGAAGAATACCCAAAAGAAAGCATTTATTGTGTGCCATAGTTGACAAATAAAAGGAGTGGTGTCTTTGTTTGGAAAGAAGGCACAATATTATCAGGTGTCAAAAATAAAACAACAGTTTTACTTTGCAATCATCTTCCCTAAAGAGGGTGATCATCAACAGAAAAGTTGAGAATAAACATAATTAAGATACAACCAGAAAGTATGAGTGTGGAGATGACAGAAAAAAGTGTACTTGAACTCAGGCAAATACTCCCAGATAAGAGTTTGCAAATACAATTCGAGAGGCACTGTTAGTAATTTTTGAAAAATCCTGTAGAACCAGAGAGGCCAAAAAACTACAAGTAGGCAAAAGTTTTAATTTCTAAATAGCAAACACTTCAGAATACATCTTGATACTGAGTCCCAAGCAAATTCTCTAATGGATAATTAATAGATGGTTTGTAAGCACTTTGAGAGGAAAAGATTATCACTAGGAGCCAAAATAGGTTCACTCAGAGGACATAAAGCCAAACAAATTTCATTTATTTTCTAACAAAGTTACTGAATTGGTAAATGAGAAGATATTGGAGGCATACTTATGGTGTGTGAAAGTGAGAATTGAAAGGATTATTTTATGTTTAGCCTAGAGAAAAGGACTTGAGGGAAACACTGTCTTAAGTTTTGGAGACCATGGGGTCGTATCATTGAGCATGGCTGTATCCTTCAGGCTTCCTAGGTGGCGCTAGTAATAAAGAACCTGTCTGCCAATGCAGCAGACGTAAGAGATGCGAGTTTGAGCCCTGGGTCGGGAAGATCCCCTGGAGGAGGGCATGGCAACCCATTCCAATATTCTTGCCTGGAGAAACCTACGGACAGAGGATCCTGGAGGGCTACAGCCCAGAGCACACAGGCACCTACCCTTCACTGTCAGCTAGATGACCCTCAGAAAAGCTCTCTCTGATCACTCAGGCTCAGATCTGACATGCTCCTAAACATTGCTATAACACATCTATATTTCCACTGTCATAGTACTTGTTAGAATGCATTACGATTATTTGCTTAATTGCTTGCCCTTTCAATGGAGTGTAAGATCCCTCGCAAGGACCAAGTCTGTGTTTTTCATTGGTTTATCTCAGGGGTCTAGCATGGCACCAGATAAATGATGGATACTCTATTAATACTAGCAAGCAGAATGAATGAGAAATTAAATGAATGAAAAATATCTGTATGTAATAGAGGCATATTTTTCATCTCAATATAAGGAAGAACTTTCTTATACTTGGGAATCTTTAAGATTCCTTTAAAAATCATAAACTCCTTATACAGAAAGTATCCGGGAATAACCTGAAAAACCAATCATCTATATGGTATTTTATACAGTGGAATGGAAGTTCAATAAGATAACCTCTAAACTCCCTTTTTGACTCCAGACTCAAAGCCACATCACCTTTAACTATAAAATAAAGTTGGTCCCCAAGAAAAATCAAGACCCATAGCCCCAAAATTTCAAAAGCAAAATAGACGTGCTAAATAGTGATCTCCTACGGACTGATTTTTTTCTCCTGGTGTCTCCTATCTGATCTGGAGCAGGGCTTTGCTCAAATTGATGGTTAACACATTCTTCATAAATAAATGGTTATAATAAGTGCAGATTGTTTCTGAAATGAAAAGAATGATTAAGATATTCAGCCTAACTCCCTTGTTCCACAGGGAGGAAAGTGAAAGTGAAGTTGCTCAGTCATCTCTGACTCTTTGCTACCCCATAGACTGTAGCCTATGAACCTGGGTCTCTGGCATTGTAGGCAGATGCTTTTACCGTCTGAGCCACCAGGGAAATCCCTTGTGAGCTTCCCTTGTGGCTTATCAGGTAAAAAAAAAAAAAAAATTCTCCTGCAATGTGGGAGACCTGGGTTCATTCTCTGGGTTGGGAAGATCCCCTGGAGAAGGAAAAGGCTACCCACTCCAGTCTTCTGGCCTGGAGAATTCCATGGACTGTATAGTCCATGGGGTCACAAAGAGTTGGACACAACTGAGCGACTTTCATGTTCCACAGACAGGAAGTATAGTGCTAAAGGTTTTGGTGATCTCTCAAAAGTCACAAAGCTCTTGAGGGCAGAGCTTAGACTTGAACCAGTTTACTGCTATTTTCATCATTCTAAGTTGCCTTGAAACTCTTTGCAGAAAAGAATGAAGACAAGAAACTCTGGATCTCTTGTCTGCTTAGGGACACCATAAGCATCTCCATAGGTAGAAAAGGGGCCAAGTCATCACTGTAACAAGTTTAAGACAAATGTGGGACAGAACCAAAAGAGACAACACACAGAACCAGAGGAAAAGTGAGGTACCTTTCATCTCATTCACTCACCATCTGTCATCACATTTGCTGAGTTATGAAAAGACAAAATAGTAGTAGTAGCAATAGCAGTAGTAATGTCATATTTTAAGGCTCTATGGCAATACATAACCCAAGGTCATAATCCTAAATATACTTGTATAATTAAAGGTCTGAACAAACTCATTAAAACTCAATATCTGATTCTACAACAGTGGAGAAACAATTTCTTGGTTACCTGGGTCAATAAGAATATAAATATAGGTGGTAAGGGGAATTTTTTGGCCCATTTCTCTGATATATATGGCATCCAAGTTGACAGTTTTGGAGGCCTTTCTGTTTTCTACTTACATTTTTTTTATATTGATCTAAATCACCACTGGTGTGCTGTAGTCCATGGGGTCACAAAGAGTCGGACACACTGAGCGACTGAACTGAACTGAAATCACCACAAAATTGCCAAAGTACCATGAGACTTTACACTTTATGGCTACAGTCCACGGGTCTAGAATCAATAGAAAAGATACCCAGTGATATGTCCTAGGATGCCAGGCACTTTACTCTTTTGTTGAAGCAGTTGATGAAACGACAGTGAAGCTACTGCATTTGGCCATTCAAAGGGTATTCATTGAATGCCCATTGCTTGGTAGCTGCTTTTACATTGCCCTGTGCACAATGAGCAGGGCAGCCTCCAGAAGACCATAACCAAGTACTAAGTCGTGTGGTAGAAGCTTCATCAGAAAGACATCAGGTTCTATGAGAGTCCAAACGAGGGACACCTAGCTCAGCCTGGGGAAAGGGGGCTTGCCAGAGGAGGTAATGCAGGAAGTGAATCTAAAGTAAAATAGAAGTCAGCAGGCTGGATGAGGGGTCAACAGTCTTTCAATAGCATTTGCAAAAGCAGGAACTGCAAATGGTCTGGCGTGGCTGAAGTCTGAGGTCCACGTGAAGGAGAGGCTTTAATCACGCTGGTCATTTTGATGTCAGTGGGGACAGATGCCAAGGACTTCTCCCTCCTCTTTAACTGTCATTGCCTTCTTTCAGGTTGGCAGCGCCTCTCCCTAGAGGAATTCTAATAACTTTCTGACTATTCTCCTTTCTGCCAACCTTTGTTACCACTATTCAATTCATCTTCCACATTTCAAAAGGCTTAGCTTTCCAAAACACAAATCTGATTGTGATATGCTTCAATTTCATCTTTGCTTATGAGACAAAATCCAAATTTCTTAGAGCAGCACATCAACACTTCACATTCCAGCCCCTTGCCCCTCTAACGTGTCCTCCTGCCTCTTCTCTCCTCACAACTTAAAATGCAGGAACACACAAGTACTCAACAAATCCTCCCATGCCATGCCCCCTCCCACTTCTGACCTCTGTGCCCAGTATTTCCTCAGCCTAGAAGGCCTTTTCATGGAAAGAGTCCAACTCACCTTTCAAGATGCTCTTCAGGAAAGCCTTTCCCACCAGATTTAGGATGTTATTCTTCCATCTTCTCATGGTCCCTTGCACATAGCTCAACTATATCAACTTGCACGCATGTTATACTGAGTTTCTTTCTATGTGACCTCCCCATCCAGGGGATTAACTGTATCTCAGTTCTATTTGATTTGCCATTACCCTTCAGTATTAGCTGGTGCCAGGGAAAAAACAGGTACTCAATGTTGAATAAATAGAGGAGTTACTGTTTCCTCATATTAAAATTTAAAGCCTTCATTACTTCAGCTTTTTATTAAGACCAGTCATCACTGATGTGAAAAATATCTCACCGCCTCCTGCCCCACCTTCTATGCACATCTCATACCGGCACTGTCCTACCTGTCAGCTGCCGTTTATTCTAAACCACTCTTTCCCAAAGCAACAAATAGGCTTCCCATCCTGCAAGGATTCACACCCAGAGCACAACACCCTACTAGTAAACAGTTACAAACACCTTTGTTAGAAATAAGCTGATGAAATTTGAGTGTGAAAATGAAATTTACTAATTTGTAGGCACATCTCACAATGTTAACACAAACACAAAAAGCTGCCTTGACACAAAGACCTAAATGTGAGTTCCTCCTGCCCTGGGACCGATTAATGTGTGTCAACAGGAGAACCACGAGGAGTCTTCACACAGCTGTCCCCCAGGGGAGAAGGAAATGGCAACCCACTCCAGTATTCTCGCCTGGAGAATCCCAGAGACAGAGGAGCCTGGTGGGCTGCCATCTATGGGGTCGCATAGAGTCGGACACAACTGAAGTAACTTAGCAGCAGCAGCAGCAGGAAGGAAAGGGGCACTTGTTCATTTTGTGGGGGAATCAGCAGGGAGAGCCCACCCTGGAGTCTGCTGGTCATTTCTATTCCTTCATGAAAACTGGCCCATGACCCTTCTATCATCCAAAGGAACATATGTTCTAAGAGGGGAGCATTTACACATGATTTGTCATAAAAGTTCTAAAGTTCAAATCTCAAGGTTCTTTATCAGCATGTGAAAAGCACTTAGAGGCACTGATTGTCCAAAAGACCAATGGCTCTGTAAAAGGTAGAAGCAATATTTTGCAAAAAAAAATACAATCATATATATTTATATGCATATATATACAAACTTAATGTACTATTTTAAGGTAATCAACTTTTCCACAATTATTTCATGGTCACGGATTTTGTGTTGATGCTGGCTAATTAGCCAGGTATGAATTATATATGTATATTTTAAGTAAGTGTGTATGCATATTAAAGGGCTTTTTCCTCCATTTCATTGTGAAGCAAATCATTTGATGTGGCTGCGCATAGAGCTCTAATACACATCAAAAAGCAATCAACAAACTCTTTGAGTACATCAAGGAGGATAATTTAGATGGGTTTTAATCATGATTATGAAAATATAATTAGGTGGTTTCATGTTTGTTGTTGAGTATATGTAGGAGAAAGTGATTCTCCAAATAGAAAATGTGGGCAATATTACACAGAAACCACAAGAGAACAGTATGCGTGCGGCACAGGCACGCACGCACACGCACACGCACACGCACACGCACACGCACACGCACACGCACACGCACACGCACACACACACACACACCACTGCCGCTTTCTCCAACATATCAACAGCTTTCTTACTTTAAAAGAATACCATTTCTTTCAAGGTGCCAAAAGAAGTCTTATTTAATAAACTGATGACATAGAAGTAGTTTAGAAAAATGCCTCCCTCTAATGTCACCACAAACTTTAGCTGTGGCCTGCAATTTAAAACAAGTCCTCTCTGTCATGGACCCAACAGAAAAGGGGGAGAAGGGGCTCATGAGTGCTCGAGCAGCTCGTGTGTCATTAGTGACTGCTGGGAGTAGGCAGTCATGGATCGGCACAGCTAAATGATTGTTCACTTGTGGCCTTTTCTAATCCATTTGAAATACTCCTGATATTTATCTATCTCCAATCCCCTGGTTTTAAAGTTGAAAGGATCTATAAGTTCTCGTGCCAGAGGATGAATCACACTCTTGGTAAACCACTGCCTCACATCAGCCTATGCCAGCATCTACCCCTTGGCCAGGAGAGGTGACAAGAGGGACTCTGTTCCCCCTCTCCCAGACAGTCTCCATTCCCCCAGAGTTCCCTGATAAACTCTCCCAAGCCACATCTTATTTTTTTCCCCTGTGCAGCCAGAGTTGATTACGGGCTCCATTAGAAAAATCCATCTTACCTATTCCATCTCAGAAATCATGTACAAGAGCCTGGGGTTGCACTTGGAAGTAATTTGGTCACCAGCAAGCAGGCCCCTTTTGCTGAGAAATTTAAAGAGTTGCAACACCATGACTTTAACGAAGCCACAATTAGAGTGGCTTTCTTCCAGCACCATGTGTAATCTGTTCTACCCGGAAAAAAATTAAGTTGCTGTCTGTGCACACAATTTTAGCATTTCTGGTTTTTATGCCACCTTACTTACAAGAAACTCCCAGCTGTTATAATTTGTCTCATCCATCGCTCTCTTGTAGAACCAGCCTTTGTTCCTTTTTTTCGGTGCCAGGGACTTGCTGCGTTTCACCTGATGTGATTTGTCCAGGCATTAATAATGCATCTTCAAGATGCAAGATGCATGAATTCCTTTAGTAACAGATCTGCTGGCAAAGGAATGTATTGTATTGTGTGGCTTTGCTGCAAAAAGGAAAGACAAGAGGACAAAGGGAAGGTCATCAGTCTCAAGAGTGAGCGGTATTGGTGATATTAAAACATCATTTCCACAAGCTCCTAGTAAGGGCATGCTGAGGACTCTGAATATCAGACCAACAATTCCTTAAAATAAAAAGACTTTTGCCAAATCTGCAATTTGTCTGTATAGTGGACCAAGGGGCTTCCCTGGTGTCTCAGTCAGTAAAGAATCCTCCTGCAGTGCAGGAGACCTGGCTTCAATCCCTGGGTCAGGAAGATCCCCTGGAGAAGGAAATGGCAACCCATCGCCGTATTCTTGCCTGGAAAATCCTACGGACAGAGGAGCCTAGCGGGCTATAGTCCATGGGGTCTGAACACAGCTTTAGTGACTAAGCCACCACCACCACGGGTCCAAGAGTTGCATATACACATACAGATGACAATTCAAGAAGTCCAGGGTATCTGGTAGTCTCATATGACATGTGGTATACATCAAGGGAAATTTCCTATACATAGTTCTTAATTCCCCCTTTGCACCTCTGGGCACACTCCAGCCATCTTCCCAGTGGCCTTGATAGAATTATTGTTATTGTTACTCATATGAATTTTTTATCATCTTGCATTTGTGAAGAGCTTGTATTTTCAAGCTGCTTTGTAATCATTAATAAGTTGTTTCTCACAATTATCCTGAAAAGTAGGACAAGGATTCTTTCCTCAATGTAACAGTTAACAGAAAGTAAGCGAAAAAAAAAAAAAAAAAAGTAAGTAAGCGTAGATGGGTTCCAATGCAAGAAGTTCACAGGGGATGCACTTTCCAAAGTCGGAATAAGGACACATTTAGAGGGCCACTCCAACTCCTCAACCAAATAGCTACCTCTGGAATGGTAATGTGAACAATTTAAAGCAGAGTGTGGGACCCAGTTAGAAATAATCAGGTGCTTAGAGGATGTAGCCATAAACTCTGCAGAAAACAACCTAGCTTCAGGTGATTGGATTTTGAACTCAAGGCTAGCTTATACCAGCTGGCTGCAGCATGTTGGATTTTCTTAAGAAACAATGAATTTACTATGCAATGTTGAAATCCAAAAGTTCAGCCACAGAGACAGTAACTCATGCAGATGATCATTTAACTTCCTGTTTCTCTGAGGACTCCTGACAATATCTGTCAATATGCAAACAAACCATGGGGCTTCCCTGGTGGCTCAGTTGGTAAAAAAAAAATCCTCCTGCCAATTCAGGAGACCCATGTTCAATCCCTGGGTCAGGAAGATCCCTTGCAGAAGGGAATGGCAACCCACTCCAGTATTCTTGCCTGGAAAATCCCATGGACAAGAGGAGACTGCCAGGCGATAGTCCATGGAGTCTCAAAGAGTCGGACATGACTGAGTGACCAAGGGGAAAAAAAATAAAAAATGAACCACACTCTCCATATGGTCAGTAGCATAGGTTCACCAGCCTCTACGCCCATTCTAACCACTTCCAGCACCAGCCCCCACCACACCCAAAAAAAAAAAAAAAATCTCATTTAATCAATAACATTTGCTTTCAGGGCAGCTCTCCTTTACTGCTGTTCCATCTCTGTCTGGGTTACCATAGCAACTATTCTCAGAGCAGTGTGATACCCAGTTTATACATTTCAACCCTGTCACATGACTGACTACCTGCTTCTACTTTAATCATTGCTAGAGGGGACACTCAAAAAGTGGCTGCTTCCTGCTTCCTGTTGCAGCCCACCGAACCACCGGCATGGTTTGCATTTCTCTCCACAGCCTAAAAAACACATATTAATTGTGTTGACTTCCAAGGCAAAGAGAACGAAGACTATAGGGGTGGCTGAGGGACCCCTAACTGCTAGAACTGCTAGAATTAGCAGAGCCTTCCAGGCCTTCTCAGCCAAATTCTTCTTTTTCCCTATAGAGATGCGCTCAGATGTAGCAGGCCCCTTTTTTTAAGACCTTAATTGCAGAATAAAAGATGTTTTCAACCTCATCCAAGCCTGAGATCCATCATCCAGCAGCCCCATGACCTCTAAACACTCATCTCCATTCATGTAGCCATTTTGTGGGCCCCCTGCGAGGCAAGGCCTGGAACTTGGGACTCTCAGGAGCCTCCCCTGTTACAGCTTTGAGGTGTCCGTTTAAATCACATTATAAACCTAATGAAACACAGCTAATGAAGCACAGATGTCCTATCGGATTGGAGCTCTGACTCCCTGTAAAAAGACCAGTAAAAATAAATGAAAGGAGCCTTGTATCCATGGAAATGGGCAGCTCACATGTTAATCCTTTCCCCTCAGCCATCTATGAGTTCATTACCATCTCTAATTTCAGGGCTTCTGAAAGCACTGTGGCTTCTGAGTCAGTCATTTGCTGGAAACTCATGACAGACTGGACTTGAACATCCTTGGCTTGGCCTCTTTGTTCAGAGCTTTGAGAAAGTAAGTAGGTGTTTGCTGCTTATCAGCTGCACAGGCTCCTGGTTACTTTTTGCTTCCCTTGTGGCTCAGCTGGTAAAGAATCCACCTGCAATGCAGGAGACCTGGGTTCAATCCCTGGGTTGGGGAGATCCCCTGGAGAAAGGAATGGCTACCCACTCCAGTATTCTTGCCTGGAGAATTCCATAGACAGAGGAGCCTGGGGGACTACAGTCCATGGTGTTACAAAGAGTCAGACATGAATGAGAAACTAACATTGGGCTTCCCTTGTGGCTCAGCTGGTAAAGAATCCACCTGCAATGCAGGAGCTGCTACTGCTGCTGCTAAGTTGCTCCAGTCGTGTCCGACTCTGTGACCTGGGTTCAATCCCTGGGTTGGGAAGATCCCCTGGAGAAGGGAAATACTACCCATTCCAATATTCTTGCCTGGAGAATCCCATGGGCCATATAGTTCATGGGGTTGCGATGAGTCAGACACATCTGAGCAACTTTCAGTTTTTGGATTGGTGAAATGAATCTAGAGCCCTGTGCTCTCCTGGGACCTAGAAGCAGGCCTTTCATACACAGACTTCCATGTCTGTTGAGAATAACACACAGGAATTGGATCAGAGTGATCTGATAGCAAAGAGCTCGCCATCACAGCACTGATTATGCCAAGCATTCATTTCTCCTGTAGATTAAAACATTAACATTCCTTCATCGGACAGACATGCTTTCATCCATTATTATAGTAGCTATTACTGTTAGACAAGGTCATGAAGGAAAATAATAAAAGGGGGGAATTTTGTTGGAAAATAGGATTGGATGAAATCCAGAGTACTCCCTGGGGTAACAGGTATAGGCAGGACACTTAGGAAGAGCTGAGAAGCATCACAAGGGCATCAGCTGCCCAGGGATCAGAGAACCCGTGAGAAGGGAGGACATAGTATAGAAGGAAGAAGAAAGGGAATACAGAGCATCTTTGAAAAAAAAACTTGCCTTCCTCACGTTTCAGCTTAAAAATAACTAGGCAGCTTCTTCAAGGTACATAACAGGGGATAAGAGGCCCTCTCTGCTAATCAGAAGTTGTGTGTTGTTGTTTTTCTTTTAGATTTTTGATTACTGGGTAGTTTCATTTTCTCTGTTAGATATTTGCTTACAGAAAAAAATGTTGGTGTTAGAGCCATAGTGTTTCTCTCAGGGATCCTTTGGGGACAACTCTCCACATGGGCTTCCCTGGTGGCTCAGACGGTAAAGAACCCACCTGCCAATCCAGGAAACCTGGGTTCAGTCTCTGGGTTGGGATGATCCCCTGGAGAAAAGAATGGCAATCCACTCCAGTATTCCTGCCTGGGAAAGGCATTGACAGAGGAGTCTTAACGGGCAATAGACATGACTGAGTGACTAAGCAAACATTATTTTTCAGGTTTTGATTTTAAATTCTTAAATTTTCAAAGGTGTCTTCTGAAGGAAAGAATTTAAATTCTCAGTTTAAAAACACATATCTGAGTGTCAATAACACCTTGCATTAAAGAGCCCCCTCTAGAGAAACTGATTATATGTCTCTGTTACTTCATCAGTGCTGGGAACTGAAGATCAGAGATGTTATAGATGAGGAAACTGAGGCAGAGCGTGATAGAGAGATGCTCCTGGGGCCATGCATTAGTCTGAGCAATAGAACAGAGGCTCTAGTCAATAAACTTCAGGTCTCAAGTAAGAAAGCATTACAAGCTCAAGACATTTTTTCAAAACAATTTTGTCTACCCTAATAGCTGAAAAATGAATGCTTTATAAAAATGGTCCAAGAAATTAAAGCTTAGGCTTGTGATTATTACAGTGATTTGTCAGCGGTAGTGTATGATTTTTGGAAGAGGACCAGCTGTATTAACAAGAGGATAAGAGCGCTGCTCATTTTTCATTTGCCTAATATAGATATCCTTGCCTGGCCAAAGAAAAAGCGAAAAAATAAGTGATAAAGCATCAGTGATGTGGCAACATAAGCAACTTCACAGAAAATGATTTAAGCCTTTCACTGCCCGCTAACATGAGAGATTTCTACCACAGATTTATGTGATAAACTGTCTTAACTGTCAGAAACAGAAATAACCCTGAGCAAAAAAAAAAAAAAAAAAAGGAAAAGTTCTGTGAGCAGCTAAGACCATTCACCTACTCTCTACTGTCTGAGTCAGGACCTCAGAGGGGTAAAGTGTGTCACGAAACTAAACACAACCTATATGTTGACAGGAACAGTGTTGAAAGGGCCAACTGCTTACCATGACAAAGTGTGAGATGCGCTTCGATCAACAACCTGTTGCTCCAGTACTTTCTTCTTGCTCTTAAGACGAAGTCGTTACATTTGAGCAATAAACTCAGTTACTAGACAAACTCAGGCAGATGGCTGTCCTAGCATTCCTCAGCTAGCACTGTTTCCTTTCTTGTCAGCTATCTTCTTTCCTTCTTTGGCCTTTTATTCAACCCACCCCTGTCACACTTAGTCACACATTTCAGACAGTGTCTTAGTTCAAATACATACAACATCTTAAGTAGTTAAGATGCTTAAAATTTTCCCTCCACCATTTCAAAAGTGAAATAGGGACCAAAGTGTTCTTTATAAGCAAAGGTGAGTACGTGTTGACATTGTAAATTGAGAGATCACCAACGTTTTTGGCAGAGTACATGCTTTGAAGTGATGGATTATCTTAAGTTCCAGAAGTCTCAGAATTAACTTTTGCTATCACTGATGGCCCCAGCCAGAGGGCAGGTGTGTGACATGGAGGAGATAGGCTAGGAGTTGAAACCCTCAGCCTAGTGTTATTATCCTTTGTTCTTAACCTTTTCTCCAAAGTTAACAACATTTTTCTTCTTGGTGAAAGTCTACAAAGAAGGTAATACCTGGCATTTTGAAATAAAGTCCTCAGGAGTATGTCTTAAGCTAATAGCTCTGCATATTAACACAAACAGAGGAATGCAATTCCATTCTGTAAAGAAAGTGTGTTGCAAAACACTTCGATTTAACTTTGCTCCTGTGTGTCCCCATGATCCTACAAGGGAAAGAAGGCATTTTACAGACGAGCTACCAGAGCTAAGCAGAACTCGACAGCCCGCGGAAAGCTGGGGGCAGAGTCAGACCAGAGCCCAGCTCTGCCATTGCCTCTTCCCTGCTCCGCTCTGTGCTGCCACTTTTTTCTAGAATCAGAAACTCAGAAAATAAGTCAGTCTTATACTTTGACTCAGTGGCTCTATTTCTTCTGAAAAAGCATGACTAACATAAAATCAAGCACATAAATAAAAGAGCAGTTTCCACAAAACTGTATCTTGAAAATGTACTGCTTTATTCTTGGGCTAGGAATTAAACGATCTCTTCCTCTACTAAAAGTTATAAGTAAATTTTTATAATCAAATAATGTGAACACTTTAACTGAATAATTATTCAAGTACTTGTATCACCAAATAAGCCCTGGACCAGGGACTCTAAGGTTTGGTCCTGATTCTAGTACTGGGTGATCTTTAGGTATCAATTTTCCCCTTTTTAAAATAAAGAGATTAAACCAGTTTATTTCTTTTAGGTCCAGACTTTATGAATCTGAAATCTTTTAGGACACTAAGATTTTTTTGTAAACGCCATATCTATACTGAACCTGCCTCATTTTCCCCAGTAAGAAAGAACAAGCAGCGCTTTCACCTCTTCTCCTGCCAAAGCTCCCTGCAGAATGTAGAGGAATGAGAGGAGGTTCATGCCTGCCAAGTCGCTTCAGTCGTGTCTGCCTCTTTACAACCCCATGGACTATAGCCCTTCAGGCTCCTCTGTCCATGGGATTCTCCAGGCAAGAATACTGGAATGGGTTGCCATGCCCTCCTCCAGGGGATCTTCCTGACCCAGGAGTTGAACCTGTGTCTCTTATGTCTCCTCGCACTAGAAGAGGGATTCCTTACCACTAGCGCCACCTGGGAAGAGGTTCATGGTCCTATGATATTTATCCATTCTAAGAGGTTCATGGTCCTATGATATTTATCTATCCTGAAAACCCATAAGCCCCAAAGGGAAACTGTCCAGAGCAGGACTAGAGAGCAACAGGCCCCAGAAAATGAGAGGAAATTTGCCCAACCAGCTCCCCTCCCTCAGAGTGTGACTATGCTCCTTCCCAAGGAGTCCACAGACCCCTCCCTGTCCGCAACCCAGTGACCTCTGGTCTCTATGCAAAGACTGCCCTTTACTGTCCTTCTGTACAAAGGGCTGTAAAAAGAAAGTGAATCTGCTTAGCTTTGACCCAGGAAGAAGTTCCCCAGACACAGAGTCCAGAAAAAAAATTATGCTCCACCACCTACTATCTCATAGGAATAATAATGAGAGAAAGAATGAATTAGTCACCAAAGAGTGCTTGAAATCCTATACCTCCAAGAACACTACCTAATAGTCTGGTGATGATGATGGTTGTGATGGTATACTCCACGGTAACAGCAATAGATATCAACCAATATTCACATGACAAATCAATTAAGTATTCTATTAAGCAAAACTACTAAAATATATTTGGCAAAGCAATTACCTCCATTCTCACATTTGCCTTGATAAATTCACTCCGAACACCTATCTTGAGACTATTCATAAGAAAAATACATGCAAATACATTATCTTGTTCATTTGTTTTAAGAATTAATTAATTAACAAATTTGCTGATTACTCTTCATATTCCAGGCACTGTGTAAAGAACGAAAGAAGGAAAGTCAGAAAGACACAGTTATCAGTCCTCAGAGGCCATACAGTCTAGGAGAACAATGACATCACCAGTGACGTAAGTGTTAGGAAAATAACACCACAAAGTACAGTGACAGCCTGGGAGAAGAGAACTTTGGTAGAGATTCCTTCGAGAGAGGAAAAATGAAAAAAGCAACTTGCCATTTAAAAAATAAACTAACTTTAAGCTTATTCCTAGTAAATGACTTAAAGGGAAAAAAATCATGATTATGAAGAAAAGACCCTTAAAATAATATGGACTTGGAAATATACAGATGTCAGAGTCTGGCATCTTTAGAGTGGCAGGTGTACAGAAGAGAGGCTGTAATATAGTACTGAGATACCGAGGGAAACTTGAGTTTCAGTCATTCTGATTACATTTACACAGGAAAATCCTTATCTTTCTCCAAGGCACTTACATGCTTCACGTGAGCTGGAAATTGGCAGAACATTTACAGCATCCTACAATGCGTTCCATCACCTCTGAGCAGTCCACTTCTGTGAAGACAGTGGAGGGTGGGTGCCAAACGGACTCTGCAATGGAAAATGTGCTTTTAACTCCAAACTTGCGCATTCAGTCTTAAGCACACAGACGACCCTGCCACACCCTGACATCTGAGCCCCATCAACAGCTGGAGCGGTCAAGGTGTCTGAGTATGGCGCTGTCATTGCTTAGATGGTGCAGGATTTCTGGCCATGTGTTAGGAAATCTTGGCTGTTAAGGGTTTACCCACAATTCTACCTCAGTCCTGAGGCCATGACAATGCCCATCATGGCCATCCTCACCCAGTGCCTATCACTCATTTTCCCTTTCTCCTGCCACGCATGTCCTTTCTTCTACCCGCATTTCGCCCAGCCACATTTTCTACTGAGGTCTGGGAACACGCACCCTCTACTGTTATTGTCTTATTTTGTGTTCATATTTTCTCTCATAGCTCTTCTTACCTTCTTTTTCATCCTGCTTTCCTTGTACTTTAAGTTTCTATTCTTCCTCCCTCTTTCTTCCCATAGCAGTGTACCAAAGCAACCTTCTTTACAGATCTATTCTTCATTCTTTAAGCCACCACATCATCTACTGTCTATACATATTCCTTGATATAAACAAGGAAGGAAATTTCTCCAATTAAGTCATAACAAATCTAAAAATATGTGTATACATGATCAAACTGAGTTAAGTAAGAAGAAAAACAACACCTCTTCCATTTAAGCTAAAGAGAGGACAAGAAATTCTGCCATCAATTATGACCATGATACTGGTAGTCCTGGCCAGTACAAGAAGTACAGAAAAGAAATGAGATGGGGAAATGGAAAGAAATTCCTACAAAACTAATTATCTGTGTATGATGTGATTATCTATCCAGAAATCTAAAATAATCAGCTGAAAGACTATTGTGACTAATATAAGAGAAACCACTAGCATCTTTCAGTTCAGTTCAGTTGCTCAGTCGTGTCCAGCTCTTTGCGACCCCATGAATCGCAGCACGCCAGGCCTCCCTGTCCATCACCAACTCTCGGAGTTCACCCAAACTCATGTCCATCGAGTCAGTGATGCCATCCAGCCATCTCATCCTCTGTCGTCCCCTTCTCCTCCTGCCCCCAATCCCTCCCAGCATCAAAGTCTTTTCCAATGAGTCAACTCTTCACATGAGGTGGCCAAAGTACTGGAGTTTCAGCTTTAGCATCATTCCTTCCAAAGAAATCCCAGGGCTGATCTCCTTCAGAATGGACTGGTTGGATCTCCTTGCAGTCCAAGGGACTCTCAAGAGTCTTCTCCAACACCACAGTTCAAAAGCATCAATTCTTTCGTGCTCAGCCTTCTTCACAGTCCAACTCTCACATCCATACATGACCACAGGAAAAACCATAGCCTTGACTAGACGGACCTCTGTTGGCAAAGTACTGTCTCTGCTTTTTCATATGCTATCTAGGTTGGTCATAACTTTTCTTCCAAGGAGTAAGTGTCTTTTAATTTCATGGCTGCAGTCACCATCCGCAGTGATTTTGGAGCCCCCCAAAATAAAGTCTGACACTGTTTCCACTGTTTCCCCATCTATTTCCCATGGAGTGATGGAACCGGATGCCATGATCTTTGTTTTCTGAACGTTGAGCTTTAAGCCAACTTTTTCACTCTCCTCTTTCACTTTCATCAAGAGGCTTTTTAGTTCCTCTTCACTTTCTGCCATAAGGGTGGTGTCATCTGCATATCTGAGGTTATTGATATTTCTCCCGGCAAGCTTGATTCCAGCTTGTGTTTCTTCCAGTCCAGTGTTTCTCATGATGTACTCTGCATAGAAGTTAAATAAGCAGGGTGACAATATACAGCCTTGACGTACTCCTTTTCCTATTTGGAACCAGTCTGTTGTTCCATGTTCAGTTCTAACTGTTGCTTCCTGGCCTGCATATAGGTTTCTCAAGAGGCAGGTTAGGTGGTCTGGTATTCCCATCTCTTTCAGAATTTTCCACAGTTTATTGTGATCCACACAGTTAAAGGCTTTGGCACAGTCAATAAAGCAGAAATAGATGTTTTTCTGGAACTCTCTTGCTTTTTCCATGATCCAGAGGATGTTGGCAATTTGATCTCTGGTTCCTCTGCCTTTTCTAAAACCAGCTTGAACATCAGGAAGTTCACGGTTCTTGTATTACTGAAGCCTAGCTTGGAGAATTTTGAGCATTACTTTACTAGCTTGTGAGATGAGTGTAATTGTGCGGTAGTTTGAGCATTCTTTGGCATTGCCTTTCTTTGGGATTGGAATGAAAACTGACCTTTTCCAGTCCTGTGGCCACTGCTGAGTTTTCCAAATTTGCTGGCATATCGAGTGCAGCACTTTCACAGCATCATCTTTCAGGATTTGAAATAGCTCTACTGGAATTCCATCACCTCCACTAGCTTTGTTCGTAGTGATGCTTTCTAAGGCCCACTTGACTTCACATTCCAAGATGTCTGGTTCTAGATGAGTGATCACATCATCGTGATTATCCGGGTCGTGAAGATCCTTTTTGTACAGTTCTTCTGTGTATTCTTGCCATCTCTTCTTAGTATCTTCTGCTTCTGTTAGGTCCGTACCATTTCTGTCCTTTATCGAGCCCATCTTTGCATGAAATGTTCCCTTGATATCTCTAATTTTCTTGAAGAGATCTCTAGTCTTTCCCATTCTGTTGTTTTCCTCTATTTCTTTGCAATGATCAATCTTTACTTGTCAATAATATCCACTTTGAAAATGTAGTAGACAGAGGATCACATCATGATAACAGCAAAGCACTAAGATTAGCCTGATAATAAATGTGATAAAGGATTCAATAGTTTGCATGTAACTGTGCTGTGCTTAGTCACTCAACTGTGTTCAAGTCTTTGAGACTGTATGGACTGTAGCCTCTGTCCATGGGGATTCTCTAGGCAAATATACCAGAGTGGGTTGCCATGTGCTCCTCCAGGGGATCGTCCCAAGCCAGGGTTCGAACCCAGGTCTCCCTCATTACAGGCAGATTCTTTACCATCTGAGCCACCAGGGAAGCCCAAGAATACTGGAGTGGGTAGCCTATCCCTTCTCCAGGGGAACTTCCCACCCAGGAATCAAACGGGAGCCTCATACATTGCAGTCAAATTCTTTACCAGTTGAGCTACCAGAGAAGTCCCTTTGTATGTAATAATTCTCTCCAAATTAATATATATTAAAAATAATCTGAAAAAATAATATCCTGAGTGTAAAGTTCTTATAAAGGAAAATATGATAATTGAATATGTAAAACACACAAGAAATGTAAGGAAAAAATTAAATGTGAATTTGCATGACCAAATATTAAATATACCATATAGTTATTGAGTATTTACCTACCAGCGAGTTTTAAAATATCAAATGGGTTAATAAGACCAACATTGCCAAGAGTGTAGAGAAATAGTAACTCTCCTACTCAATTATTCGGGATGTCTATTGTGTAGTATTTTCAGAGGGCCATTTAGCAGTGTCCATCAAGCTTACAAGGACATATCCTTTGACCAACAATTCCATTTCTGTCCCATAGAAATACTTAGACATGTGCTCAGAGACACACAAAGAGAAAAACTGAAAATAGCCTGTATGTCCATTAGTAAGGGAATGATTAGCAAAACAGTTAAACATCCAATCATAAATTGAATGTAATAACAAAAATAATGAATTATAGCTATGAGAATTGATATGGAATCTAAAACAGATAGCCAGTAGGAAGTTGCTATATAACAGGGAATTTAACCCAGTACTCTGTAACAACCTAGAGAAGTGGGATAGGACAGAGGGTTGGAGGGAGGCTCAGAAGGGAGAGGACTCATGTACACTTATGGCTGATTCACATGGTTGTATGGCAGAAACAAACACAACGTTGTAAACCAATTATCCTCCATTTAAAAATAAATATTTAAAAATAAATTAATTTTAAAAGAGAAAAAAAAAGAACTGATCTGGAAAGATCCATAAGACATATCATGAAGTGGAAAAAGCAATTCATCAAGTAATGTGTATACATTGATCTCATACAAATATGTATATATTTCGTATTTATTTATTCACTTAACACAACTGCAAAATTAGCACTTACTGAATTATTCTAGTCAATAGAGACAAAGTGGTGGCCAGATAGACAAAGGCTCTCCTAAAGCTGACTTTCAATTGGGCAGGCAAGCAATAAATAAGAAAACCAATAAAAAACCAAGATGATTCTGATGATAAATTAGTTTTCTGTCATTTCTATAACCACATACATAGAGGCTCAAACAACACAAATGTATTACCTCCCAGTTTCTTGCAGTTTTAGGACAGAGGCCTCCATTTTCTTGCTGCCCATTATCTGAGGGCTGTTCCCAGATTCTAGAAGCCACATGCATTCATTCTTTGGCTGTTCCCCACTTGAAAGTGTTCGTCACTCAGTTGTGTCTGACTCTTTGAGACCCCTCGAGTCCAAGGGGTTGGACCACCAGGGGTTGAACCCCAGAAGCCTGGGGATGCCCGCCAGGCTTCTCCATCCATGGGATTCTCCAGAAAACAATACTGGAGTGGGCAGCCTTCCCTTATCCAGCAGATATTCTCGACCCAGGGATCGAACCCGGGTCTCCTGCATTGTAGGCAGATTCTTTACCATCTGAGCCTAAAGCTACATCCACAATGGAAACATAGAATGATGGGGAAAGGTGGGAGTTAACTGAGATCCTTCCATCAGAGAAGGCCTCCCTGAAGAAACGGCATCTGAACTCAAAGAGACAGCCGTGAGACTACCTGGGGACAAAGCATTTCAGGTATATATTATATTTAAATACACAGCAACAGACATCAGTTCAGTTCTGTCACTCAGTCGTGTCCGACTCTGCAACCCCATGAATTGCAGCATGCCAGTCCTCCCTGTCCATCACCAACTCCCGGAGTTCACTCAGACCCACATCCATCGAGTTGGTAATGCCATCCAGCCATCTCATCCTCTGTCATCCCCTTCTCCTCCTGCCCCTCATCCCTCCCAGCATCAGAGTCTTTTCCAATGAATCAACTCTTTGCATGAGGTGGCCAAAGTACTGGAGTTTCAGCTTTAGCATCATTCCTTCCAAAGAATACCCAGGGCTGATGTCCTTTAGAATGGACTGGTTGGATCTCCTTGCAGTCCAAGGGACTCCAACACAGTTCAAAAGCATTAATTCTTTTCGTGCTCAGCTTTCTTCATAGTCCAACCCTTACATCCATACATGACTACTGGAAAAACCATAGCCTTGACTACATGGACCTTTGTTGGCAAAGTAATGTCTCTGCTTTTGAATATGCTATCTAGGTTGGTCATAACTTTTCTTCCAAGGAGTAAGCGTCTTTTAATTTCATGGCTGCAGTCACCATCTGCAGGGATTTTGGAGCCCCAAAAAGTAAAGTCTGACACTGTTTCCCCATCTATTTCCCATGAAGTGATGGGACCAGATGCCATGATCTTCGTTTTCTGAATGTTGAGCTTTAAGCCAACTTTTTCACTCTCCTCTTTCACTTTCATCAAGAGGCGTTTTAGTTCCTCTTCACTTTCTGCCATAAGGGTGGTGTCATCTGCATATCTGAGGTGATTGATATTTCTCCCAGCAATCTTGATTCCAGCTTGTGCTTCTTCCAGCCCAGCATTTCTCATGATGTACTCTACATAGAAGTTAAATAAGCAGGGTGACAATATACAGCCTTGACGTACTCCTTTTCCTATTTGGAACCAGTCTGTTGTTCCATGTCCAGTTCTAACTGTTGCTTCCTGACCTGCATATAGGTTTCTCAAGAGGCAGGTCAGGTGGTCTGGTATTCCCATCTCTTTCAGAATTTTCCACAGTTTATTGTGATCCACACAGTCAAAGGCTTTGGCATAGTCAATAAAGCAGAAATAGATGTTTTTCTGAAACAGTCTTGCTTTTTCGATGATCCAGTGGATGTTGGCATAGAAAGCTATATATCAAACTGTTTACCAGCTACCTCCTGAAAGGAATGGAATTCAAGGGAGGGATAAGATAACAGATTCTACTCATTAACATCTATCTTTCTGTTTGTGAATGTTTAGCTTGCATAATTTTTAAAAAATTATTATGTTTCTAACAATTTCAAAAGAAAAAAGGAAAAATATCTTTTTCTTGGGCCCCATTGAATCAAAGAGAGTTTAAGATTTAGATACTGGTGAAAATTAAACATACTATGAATTTTGACACACATTATAGAAAGTAATAAAATCCTGGTGTGGATTCTATGAAATAATCAGTTCTAGAAATGAGGTAATAAATCCATGCCCTTCCACTTGCGAGCCTTTAAGGAGGGTGCATTGGCCAATCAGACATTTTCCCCCATCAGCAACCTTGGATATTTCCAGCTGTAACCTCATTCGTCTGCTTCTAAGTCCTAACTTGGTGCACATTTGCAGAGTTCCCACCTTACCCATCTTACCTACCACACCTTGTTTCATGTGGTTTTCCAAGAAGAACACTATAAGCTTCTCTCAGATGAAGGAGAGCAGAAGAAAAGTTACTTGAGGCTGCGGGAAATGCAGTCCGTCTCTTCAAGAAATGAGGACGAGATCCCAGGACAACACACGGAGCTTCCTATTGGAGAATGAGAGTGGAGGGACCGTATGAAGCAGACAGAAGAAAGGCTCTCCTGGTATAGTTTCAAGATCCTAGGATGCAACCACAGAAAATAGACTTCTCAGAATGCGTGTTTGCGGGGGAAGGGTACATGCCTGTGATAATCAAAATTGCCACTCCTTTGGAGCAAAACTACTATACTGAAAGGCAGTAAAACACAAACAATGGCTACAGCTACAAGCTATGGGGTTCCTATATTTATCTGCTCATCACATATATTTCTTTTTCAGGCACCCTGCCTATGAATGGCAGGAGTTCTTTGAGCAAGTTGTTGATAGTAGTCTAGGAGACTCTTCTATCTGAATATGCGTCATCACCTCAAGAGTGACTAATCCAAAACTGAACACGTCATTGTCTGCTCACAAGTATTTTCTCCTCCCAGCCCTTCCTGACTCAGATAGGAATACCCTTCTTCTCCTCATCACTCAGGCTTGGGGAGTCGGGGGCATTCTTAACTCCTCCCTCACCTTCAACTAGCCATCCCCTTCAAGTCCTTCTCAGCAGTAGGTGAAGTATGGATTGTACGTAAATAAAGCTAACATTTAACCACTGAACATTAAATACATCATCCACAGTCAGATCAGTCTTCTCCTCTCTGTTCCCACTGTCATTCCCTTGGCTCAGGACTTTATCCCAGAAACGTTTATCTGAAGCATTTTCCCAGTAGCCTCCTCCACCCGCTGCCTATCATCTCAGTCCAGCCTTCCTGTATTTCTCCAGCTGGTGAGCCCAAACACAGCCATTATCATCCAGTGACCAAATTATGTTTCTCAGCCCTTTTCATGATTTACTGGGTGTTTAAAGGGAGGAAGTAGGACTTTCACAACATATGCCGTCCTAAGTCTTTCTGATGCACAGGACTGCATGGACATATCCACATGCTGGTCCTCCATTCCTGGATGTACAGAGCCTCTTCCACTCAAATGCAGAGGTGGAGGTAATGCCTTCCTCCACGGGTCCTTGGGAGAGGCCCTGAGCAATTCGGCGTCAGCGGCTTCTGAGCACCGCAAATGCAGGGCTAGTTCCCTTCTCCTGCCTTTCCTCCCAGGAGAGGTGGCCCAGCAGGACTGAGAACTGACCGCCTGGCCTCTCTGCAGCTCAGAGACAGAGTGAAGTGCAAAACGAGACAAAACCGCACTCACCACAGCAGGGAGAGAACAACTTGTGTTCGTGCAGTGAGCACAGATACTTTCTTCGAGCCTTAAAGTGACAGGAGAGAGAGAGGAAGGAAAGAAGGAAAGAAAGGAGGGAGGGAGGGACGAGAGAGGGAAGGGGGGAGAAGTACAGCTATGCCCACAGGCAGAAGTCTGCCTGCCCAAATTAAACCTCACTTTTCTATTTATGTCTTCTTGCAACAGATAATTTTCAAGTATCTACTTTGTGCCAAGCACTAAACAGAACAGACAGGAGCACTGGCCTCCAGGAGTTTAAGCTTGGATGTGAGAAAAAAAGATGATTTTAAAAAACCAACAAAGGTACCACCTCAGACCTGTCAGAAAGGCCATTATTAAAAAGTCTACAAATAACAAATGCTGGAGAAGGTGCAGAGAAAAGGGAACCCTCTTACACTGTTGGTGGGAATGTAAGTTGGGGCAGCCACTATGGAGAACAATATGGAGGTTCCTCAGAAAACTAAAAATAGAATTACCATATGATCTAGCCATCCCACTCCAGGGAGTATGCCTGGACAAAACCATAATTCAAAAAGCTATACATGCACCCCCATGTTCATAGCAGCCCTATTTGCAAAAGCCAAAGCATGGAAGCAACCTGACTGTCCATTGACAGAGGAATGGGTAAAGACGATATGGTGCATATTTACAATGAAATACTACACAGCCGTAAAAAAGAACTAAACAATGCCATTTGTAGCAACATGGATGCAACTAGAGATTATCATATTAAGTGAAATAAGTCAGAAAGAGAAAAACAAATACCATATCTAGAATTTAAAATATGTCACGAATGAACCTATGCAGAAAACAGAAACAGACTCATAGACAACAGATCTGTAGCTACCAATGGGAGGGGAGGAAGAGGGATGGACTGGGAGTTTGGGGTTGGTAGATGCAAACTGTTACATTTATAATGGATAAACAACAAAGTCCTAATATACAGCACAGGGAAGTATATTCAGTATCCTGTGATTAAACTATAATGGGAAAGAATACAACAAAAGAATATGTATGTGTGTGTAACTGAGTCATTTTGCTATACAGCAGAAAGTGGCACAACATTGTAAACTAACTACACTTCATTTTTTTAAAAAATTGGGAAATAAATCAACAAAAATAAGCAAGGTCATGTCAGTCAGTGGCAAATCTACGAAGAAATGGAATTCTCCCTGTGGGGTGCTTGTGCCTAAATTTCCTCATTTTATAAGGATTATAAAGTCCTATTGGATTAGCCTTACACATACACATCCCAAGTAAAACCTCACCTTAACTAATTATATCTGCAATGACTCCATTTATGGAGAAGGCAATGGCACCCCACTCCAGTACTCTTGCCTGGAAAATCCCATGGATGGAGGAGCCTGGTAGGCTGCAGTCCATGGGGTCGTAAAGAGCTGGACACGACTGAGTGACTTCACTTTCACTTTTCACTTTCTTGCATTGGAGAAGGAAATGGCAATCCAATCCAGTGTTCTTGTCTGGAGAATCCCAGGGATAGGGGAGCCTGGTGGGTTGTTGTCTATGGGGTCGCACAGAGTCGGACACAACTGAAGAGACTTAGCAGCAGCAGCAGCATTCAGCTACAGTGGGAGACAAGATTTACTCCTCAAGGTCTGACCAACTCTTTAGAGCAGAGCTGTTTTCCTCTGTCTCCCCCACATCACATAATAAGTGAAAGAATACTTGTTGATGCCTGATTAATGGTACATTTTACAATGTGCGTGTTTCTGTTTTTGTGTTAAGGTAGTTTGAGATTTGTTTGTGTGCCAGCAACAGATCTCACGCTTAGCAGATAGGAACGTCTTCACTTGTTTCAGGGTCTGGTATGATTAGTAACTGTTCCCGGAGACCATGTGGAAAAAAATAGCTGGCATCTAATGAGGAGCCAGCCCCCTTTGTCTGCCGGCCTGCCTCCCAGAGGCAGCAGAGCTGAGGAGCTCAGACACAGCTGGCAGAGGTTACGTTTGTTGAAGATCCGAGAAGAGAGCACGGTGAAAGTACAGGAGCAAGAACGCATCCAGCCAGGCCTTAAGGCAGTTCATCCTCCTCGCCCAGCCTGGGGACACACAGCTGCCCCGTCCAGCCTCAGAGGGGCAGATTCCCCCACTTCAGAAAAGCAGCCCTGGGCTGCTAAATGGAAACCTGGCCAGCAAGGAAGCAGCTGGTCTTGGCAAACAGAAAACAATGCCCCAGGCAAAAACAAAGCAGGAGGGAGCCTGGAAGAGCTTCATTCTGAGGAACCACTCCCTCCCTAAACCAATTCTTTAATCCAACATAAAATTCAATGCCTATTTCAGAAAACATGATGGCAAATTCCTTCGATCTAAATTCTTTGTGATTTGGAACTCCTAGAAAGTTTACTTCTTCCTTTTCTAACAATTTGTTCCAATAGAATAATCCTCATGGTGGCTGGCTATTTTGCTATCCAATCTTCTTTTTCAATGTAATACAATCACAAGATCTTGTGTAATTTCATGAAGATTTGTGTGACCCAGAATTGCATTTTTAAGTGTCATTTACTGGTTTCCTATCTTTTTATCTCATGAAATAAACTATTTATGACAAGTTACCTTTCATTGTTGAAAATTATATTTATGTATACACATATAAATATAGCAATTTTTATGAAATATGTGCTTAATTCATTTATTAGTTTCCCACTGTGTAAGAAGAACTCATGAGCCTAAAACCAGCTGTGAATAATGTGTCTTTCAATAAGAAAAGTAATTCCACAGATACAGACAAAACAAGGTCAGGTGAAATTTTCCAAGAATAATGTAGTTATAGTTAGGTTAGAGAGAGAAACCAGAAAATTTATCATTCTTACAATAATAGCTAGAATTGATTATAGCATTTCTAATATATGATAGGCTGGGTTAAATGTTTTGTACCTACCTTGTCTTCATAACAATATGTGACTTGCCTGTGATCACAACTGTTTGAGAGTTGAAATTCAGACCCTAATTTGTCTAACTCCAAACCCTACACTTAGTCAAATACACTGCAAAGATAAAAATAGAGAAAAAATACACAACTAGAACATTAATTGTCAAAGATTAAGTGCTATAGGAAAAATATCACTAGTATATATTTTTAGAGAGTTGATTTATAAAAAGAACTGTAAAAATCTAGAAACAATGTTATAGAGGGTAAACTGAGGCATAGAATTTGCAGACACAGCTTTTTAGAGCTTACTCTAAAACACAACTGCATCAAAGGTATCATTTTGCAGTATTTTTGAAGGTAAATTCTAGAAGCACTGGGGACTTATAATGATAAAAATTACAAGATAACCTTTTATGCAACAGACTTATTGAATACAACATTATGTTAGTGATGCTATTCTAAGAAGAGCTAGTCATGCTGGGCTAAATTTTCTAAGAATGCAATTTAAGCCCACAGTAAGGTATATTATAAAATGAATGGAATACCGTGGTTCAAACACAGCCCCCCGAATGGTCCATCTGTGGACCTTATCTCACCGATTCTCATTAAACAGTGATTTCATTTCTCTGCATCATCACAAGCTCCACTCCTGGGCAGTCGCTCAGCTGCCTGGCTAGTCTCACAACACATGCAAATATGAATTAAAGGCGGCCGCGCCACAAGGCAGAGGAGAGTTTGTTGATACCCTTCCCAGTGTGAAGCACGGGGCCCAGCCATCACAGATGGGAAAAAGAAATTGGTGGTCCCAGCAGGCCTCCCTTTTATTACCCCCTGCGGCCTCCTCTGGAGCGTGGCGGGCACACACATGCGCATGACACACGTGCGCACACACACACATCCACACGCTCACACACACAGATCTAAACCACTTCACCTGCCCTCCTCGTTTCACGTGCTAGAAGGTTAAAGAGGTGTTTGGATGCTGTGAAAATGAAATCCCAAAACCTTTTCAGATACCTTGTCACTAACTCATGACTCCCCAGCAAGACATGTAAAAGAAGGTATGTTTTCCTCATTAGACATCTGGGGAAATTGAAGTGGGACATTTAATAATTCGTCTGGAGCTGGGAGGAGAATCAAAGACAGAAAACAGAAGTGGAATTTTTCTGTCCTCTGACCTCCTGTAACAGGCAGTTTGCACCTTTCTTCAGGCTGCACTTGTTTCTGCAGAATGGTCTGGTTATTTGTAAATGTATCTTTTCTGCCTTACACAAGCATTAGCTCCTCAGGATGAGATATGATTTCTGGTTTGTTTTTGCGTTCTCACCACAGCACAGCTCTCTCCAGGGAAACTGTGGGAACTCCACCTGTGTGTATGGATTGGAATAAGAGGAAACAGGATACAAAGAGAGAAGCTGAGTGGAAACGGTGACAGCGGCTATCGGCTGGGGCGATGCCTGGGCATTGATGGCTTTTCTTTACGGTACTCATGTCTTCCACCAGCTCTGTCTACTGTTAGTCATCGTGAACAGAGGCCAGAGAGCACATGCTTGAGAGAGAAAATACACTCGACGGTGTTTATAAAAGAGCAATGAGAAATGAAGAGGAGGAGCCTGAAATGAGAAGCAATGGTCTTTCCCCATCTACTGCATGTGAGGTGGCATGTGGCCCCTGGGAGGACTCACCCTTTGGGTGCCCTAAAGCCCTAAACACTCATTACAAAAATGATGTTAGTCCCACGGAAACCTCACAGGGAGTCACACATCCACTGGCTGAAAGCAGCCTGCCCCTGGTCCATGTGGGGATCTGAGTCAGTCTTGAACTAACTCAAAATAGTCAAAGTCTGTCGCTGTTGTTGCTGTTGTTTAATCACTAAATCATGTCTGACTCATTTGTGACCACATGGACTGTAACCCGCCAGGCACCTCTGTTCACAAGATTCTCCAGACAAGAATACTGGAGCGGGTTGCCATTTCCTCCTCTGGAGAATCTTCCCAACCCAGGGATCAAACAACATCTCCTGCATTGTCAGATGGATTCTTTACCGCTGAGCCACCAGGGAGGCCACCGTCGAAGTCTACAGGTGTTTACCATCCTCTGCTCAAGACCAGGACTGCAAGTATCAACTGCCAGCCACGTAGGGAACCATCTTGGACCTTTCAGCCCAGTCAAGCCGAAGATGATCCAGCATCACCCTACCTGGAGCAGAATATCCCAGGGGAGCCCAAATATCCCACAGAATCACAATAATAAAATGGCAGCTAAAGTCACAGTTTTGGAGTGCTCTGTTATACAGCAATAGATAACCAGAACACTGAGCCCAATGCCAAAATGAGACAAGATTTTGTGAGGGAAAGGGGGCAGTGTCGTGTAAGGAGAGGTGAGTATACTTTGCATGTGGAATTGTTTGAATTATTAGAGGTAAAATGTAGACTAAGATAACTACTCTTCAAAGATGGTCCCATGTGAACCATGCCTCCAGTGTTTAAGACCTTAGGTATTATATTGTACCTTCCACAGTGAATATGTGACCAATAGTCAATGTGGTAAAAATCATTCATTGTGACTTCTGAAGTTATAAGAAACCTTGCAGCTTTCGCTCTGCAAGGAGCCACCCACTGTGTAACAAGTCTTACTATCCTAAGAGTCACATGACAAGGAGAGGTCCCATGGTCCTCAGCTCTGCCAGGCCTCCTAGATGAGGTATGAGGAATGAGGAAGCATTGGGGGTTTTCTGGCTCCAGCAACACTTCAAATGACTCCAGATTCAACTATGTCTGACTTCCATCACATGAAACATCCCAAGCAAGAACCCCTCAGCCTAGCCAACCAACAGAACTTGAAGAGATGACATGAAACTGTTCTCAACCTAATAAGTCTGGATTGGTCCCTTTTTTATTATTATTTGTTTTGGCCACCCTGCACCACATGTGGGATCTTAGTTCCCTGACCAGAGATGAAACCAATGTCCCCTGCATTGAAAGTGTGGAGTCTTAACTGCTGGACCAACAGGGAGTTCCCCTGGGTTGGTTTCTTTATAAGCAATAGGTAACTGAAAAATTAGGTATGTACACATAAATATTCCAAACCTTCTGGTTCTTTTGTGCACAAACAACTTCTTCTACTGGTGACAAATGAAAAATCTGACACATCCGATGACCAAAATGTAAAACAGATCATTTCCATAAGGATCATAGGAAGAAAAAAAAAATGGAGAGAAAGACATTCTCAGTTGCTCAGTCATTCTACCATATATCAAAAGAACTTATGACACTGTGAGCTATTTCTAGGATAGCAATGAAAATGGGGCAACTAAATATTTAGGTTAAAGAACAGGTGATCCAAAAGGACTTGGAGCTGGCGTGGACATGGGGGAGCCAGCATAAATGAGGATGAAATGATTACACCGTAGACTCCAAGTGCTCACCCTGGCCCACTTACAAGAAATTTCCCCCAGATGCCTTTCAGATTACAAACCCAGCAAGTCGTGCTACATCAAAGAAGTTCCTAAATTATGTAGAAGTCTAGATGATATCAGAAAGCTGAACTAAAGGGATCACTGTCAAAAAATAGTTGCTAGGCGGTGTAAGGAAAGGAAGTAAGCTTAGCAGCCATGGCCATCGGTGCAGGAAATGGGGTCTTGAGCCCCCCTAGCTCTCTACCTGGCAGAGCTTCCTCTCCCGCCACACACTGGTACTATCATACATTGCCATTTCTTGTTACACATCCTCTCTCACTCGGGTGCCTGGGTCTTCTCTCACTGACACCCACGTATCATCTATGTTCTCAGACATTTCTGATATCAGCAGTACATATCCAGTCCAGTAAAAGTACTTTACTATAAACGTAAATACATGATTTGATTCTGTAACTTTGCATAGTGCCATAGTTAAAAGGCAAGCTCTACTGTCACACCACTCTCAAATTGAAACCACGCTCTGACACTGACTAGCTATGAGAATGTGGATAAGTTATTTCACTTCCATGAACCTCAGTTTCCCCATTGGTAGAATGGGTATAACAATGGTGCCTAGAAAATGGAATGATGACTGAATCTATTTAATGCATGAACAGTTCTTGGAACATTGAACATACTCAAATATCAAGGATTATATTATCCTTGAGAAACGATGTGGTTTTTTCCCCCTTCTTCTCCCTCTTTCTAGGATTTTTAAATACAGAACTAAAATGGCTGAAGGCCATTAGGTATGTACACATAAATATCCCAGTGCCAACAGAGGCACTCTCCAGCTTAAATTCCTCACAGAATGGTTAGCTGTGGTCTGGAAGAAATTTTATTATTTTACAAGTACTTTATCATCGCGACTCTGTGAAGGTACCTTTCCATTCCTCCCTTCACCCACACCACCCTCAGCCTCCTGAGAGGTAACAAGGAGGCAGAGAGAGCAGGAGAACTTGCCAGCACAAGAGAGACTCTGGGGACGGAGAAACAAGGAGGGGATGAGCAGCACAGAAGGTCCTGGGATGGGTGGGGGAGAAGACAGAGGAAGTCCCTCTACTTCACGATTAGAGCGCTGGACTGGGGACTCTGCCACTGAGGCAACTGGTTGGAGGCAAAATCAGTAGGACAGAGCAGACAAGCCACCCAAATCTCTAGCTGCCCTGGAAAACTGCAAAATAGTTCAGAAGTTATTATTTAAATCCCCAAATACAAGGCATCTTGGTTCTTACAATGGCTAACAGGAAGACCAAGGGCACTCTGCACACATCTTGCACACAGAGATAGTACGTTGCTGTATTTTCTACACAGAGTAAAGCACAACACAGAAAAACTCTTTTCCAGACTACAAATCCTAATTTGAAGGAGAACCAGGAAATACTATCACTAGCCGTATAGGCCCCAGCAAAGAAACATTCCTAAAGCACTCTCTTCTGCAGCCTCCTGGTGCCCAGTTAAGCCAACAGCATTCTTAGGAGCCACCTTCTCTCGTCCATGCCAGCCCAGTGTTCCCAGTCATTCCCACCACCCAGCCTCAGGCCACGCACACCTGGGGAAACCCTGTCTGAGAGGAGCAGTGGGAAAGCTGTGGGCACGGGCTCTTCCTCCGTTGCCAGCCGTTGCTCATCAAAACTGTTGTGAATACGTTCCATGGTTTTGCTCTGCTCCCTTGGTTTATAATCAATGGATTAGGCAACACAAGCTGCCATGACAAAATACCATAGACCGGAGTGGCTTAACAACAGAATTCATTTTCTCACAGTCGTAGAGGCTAAAAGTCCCAGATCAAAGCATCAGCCTCTTCAATTCCCAGTGCGAACTCTCTCTCTGACTTGCAGATGGCACCTTCTTACAGCATCCTCACAGGACAGACAGAAATATCTGTTTCTCTTCATCTTATAAAATCACAATCCTATCAGATCAGGGCCCCACTATCTTGACCTAATTTTCCTCTGAAAAACCCATGTCCAGTTACAGGGGCACTAGGTAATGCAACACATGAATTTGAGAGGGCGCAAAATCTATTCCATAGCACTCAGTCTGGCAGGATGTCTGCCTTTCCCTGGGCCCCTTTCTCTGGCCCTTCCCATGATGCATCCATGCTTCCTTGCTTCTCTAGGGTGCTAGGCCCTCGACCATCAAAAAAGCAAACAGAGAAATTGAAGACTGTTTATCAATAAAATTAGATTCCTGGGACAATCGTTTGACATCACCAAGGGCTTCCACATTTTGTTTCAGTTGACTCTCTCAACAGGTGTTCTTAACCTCTTTTTCCTAAATGAAGAAACTAAGAGCAAGAGAGGATGAATGCTTTGGCCAAGTTAAACAGCCAGCACGGAGAAGGCAATGGCACCCCACTCCAGTACTCTTGCCTGGAAAATCCCATGGATGGAGGAGCCTGATGGGCTGCAGTCCATGGGGTCGCAAAGAGTCGGACACGACTGAGCGACTTCACTTTCACTTTTCCCTTTCATGCATTGGAGAAAGAAATGGCAACCCACTCCAGTGTTCTTGCCAGGAGAATCCCAGGGACGGGGGAGCCTGGTGGGCTTCCGTCTATGGGGTCGCACAGAGTCGGACACGACTGAAGTGACTTAGCAGCAGCAGGAGCAAACAGCCAGCAAGTAGCAGAGTTGAACTCAGGCTACCTCTGCTGGAGACCAATGTCTAGATAATCCACAAAGTGGCATCTATGAAATTAAAAAATGCTTGCTTCTGGAAGAAAAGCTATGATGAACCTAGAACCTATTATACAGAGTGAAGTAAAAGAGAAAGATAAACATTGTATTCTAATGCACATATACAGAATCCAGAAAAATGGTTCTGAAGAATTTATCTAGAGGGCAACAATGGAGAAACAGACATAGAGAATAGACTATGGACATGGGGAGAGGGGAGGAGAGGGTGAGATGTATGGAAAGAGTAACATGGAAACTTACATTACCATAGGGCCATGTAGGGCCACCCAAGATGGAAGGGTCATGATTGAGAGTTCTCACAAAATGTGGTCCACTGGAGAAGGGAATGGCAAACCACTTCAGTGTTCTTGCCTTGAGAACCCCATGAACAGCATGAAAAGGCAAAAAGATAGGACACAGAAAGATGAACTCCCCAGGTTGGTAGGTTTCCAATATGCTACTGGAGATAAGTGAAGAAATAACTTCAGAAAGAATGAAGGGAAGGAGCCAAAGCAAAAACACCACCTACTTGTGGATGTAACTGGTGATGGAAGCAAGGTCTGATGCTATAAAGAGCAACACTGCATAGGAACCTGGAATATTAGGTCCATGCTGCTGCTGCTAAGTCGCTTCAGTCATGTCCGACTCTGTGCGACCCCATAGATGGCAGCCCACTAGGCTCCTCTGTCCCTGGGATTCTCCAGGCAAGAATACTGGAGTGGGTTGCCATTTCCTTCTCCAATGCGTGAAAGTGAAAAGTGAAAGTGAAGTCACTCAGTCATGCCCGACTCTTAGCCACCCCGTGGACTGCAGCCTACCAGGCTCCTCCATCCATGGGATTTTCCAGGCAAGAGTACTGGAGTGGGTTGCCATTGCCTTCTCCAAAAATCAAGGCAAACTGGAAGTGGACAGACAGGAGATGGCAAGAGTTAACGTCGACATTCTAGGAATTAGCGAACTAAAATGGACTGGAATGGGTGAATTTAACTCAGATGACCATTATATCTACTACGGTGGGCAGGAATCCCTTAGAAGAAATGTAGTAGCCATCGTGGTCAAGAGTCTGAAATGCAGTACTTGGATGCAATCTCAAAAATGACAGAATGATCTCTGTTCGTTTCCAAGGCAAACCATTCATATCATAGTAATCCAAGTCAATGCCCCAACCACTCATGATGAAGAAGCTGATGTTGAATGGTTCTATGAAGACCTACAAGACCTTCTAGAACTGACACCCAAAAAAGATGTCCTTTTCACTATAGAGGACTGGAATGCAAAAGTAGGAAGTTAAGTCCTGTTACCTGGAGTAACAGGCAAATTTGGCCTTGGAATACAGGATGAAGCAGGGCAAAGACTAATAGAGCTTTGCCAAGAGAACGCACTGGTCATAGCAAACACCCTCTTCTAACAACACAAGAGAAGACTCTACACATGGACATCACCAGATGGTCAACAACAAAATCAGATTGATTCTATTCTTTGCAGCCAAAGATGGAGAAGCTCTATAACAGTCAGCAAAAACAGACTGGGAGCTGACTGTGGCTCAGATCATGAATTCCTTATTGCCAAATTCAGACTTAAATTGAAGAAATGGAAAACCACTAGACCATTCCGGTATGACCTAAATCAAATCCCTTATGATTATACAGTGGAAGTGAGAAATAGATTTAAGGGACTAGATCTGATAGAGGGCCTGATGAACTATGGACAGAGGTTCATGACATTGTACAGGAGACAGGGATCAAGACCACCCCCAAGAAAAAGAAATGCAAAAAAGCAAAATGGCTGTCTGAGGAGGCCTTACAAATAGCTATGAAAAGAAGAGAAGCAAAAAGCAAAGGAAAAAAGGAAAGATATAAGCATCTGAATGTAGAGTTCCAAAGAATAGAAAGGAGAGATGAGAAAGCCTTCCTCAGCCATCAATCCAAAGAAATAGAGGGAAACAACAGACTGGGAAAGACTAGAGATCTCTTCAAGAAAATCAGAGATACCAAGGGGACATTTCATGCAAAGTTGGGCTCAATAAAGGACAGAAATGGTATGAACCTAACAGAAGCAGAAGATATTAAGAGGTGGCAAGAATACACAGAAGAACTGTACAAAAAAGATCTTCACAACCCAGATAATCACGATGGTGTGATCACTCACCTAGAGCCAGACATCCTGGAATGCGAAGTCAAGTGAGCCTTAGGAAGCATTACTATGAACAAAGCTAGCAGAGGTGATGGAATTCCAATAGAGTTATTTCAAATCCTGAAAGATGATGCTGTGAAAGTGCTGCACTCAATATGCCAGCAAATTTGGAAAACTCAGCAGTGGCCACAGGACTGGAAAAGGTCAGTTTTCATTCCAAAGAAAGGCAATGCCAAAGAATGCTCAAACTACCGAACAATTGCACTCATCTCACACTCTAGTAAAGCAATGCTCAAAATTCTCCAAGCCAAGCTTCAGCAATACATGAACCATGAACTTCCAGATATCCAAGATGGTTTTAGAAAAGCAGAGGAACCAAATTGCCAACATCCTCTGGATCATCGCAAAAGCAAGAGAGTTCCAGAAAAACATCTATTTCTGCTTTACTGGCTATGCCAAAGCCTTTGACTGTGTGGATCACAATAAACTGTGGAAAATTCTGAAAGAGATGGGAATACCAGACCACCTGACCTGCCTCTTGAGAAATCTGTATGCAGGTCAGGAAGCAACAGTTAGAACTAGACATGGAACGACAGACTGGTTCCAAATAGGAAAAGGAATATGTCAAGGCTGTATATTGTCACCCTGCTTATTTAACTTATATGCAGAGTATATCATGAGAAACGCTGGGCTGGAGGAAGCATAAGCTGGAATCAAGATTGCCAGAAGAAATAGCAACAACCTCAGATATGCAGATGACACCACCCTTATGGCAGAAAGTGAAGAAGAACTAAAGAGCCTCTTGATGAAAGTGAAAGAGGAGAGTGGAAAAGTTGGCTTAAAACTTTACATTCAGAAAACTAAGGTCATGGCATCTGGTCCCATCACTTCATGGCAAATAGATGGGGAAACATTGGAAATAGTGTCAGACTTTATTTTTGGGGGCTCCAAAATCACTGCAGATGGTGACTGCAGCCATGAAATTAAAAGACACTTACTCCTTGGAAGAAAAGTTATGACCAACCTAGACAGCATATAAAAAGCAGAGACATTACTTTGCCAACAAAGGTCCATCTAGTTAGGCTATGGTTTTTCCAGTAGTCATGTATAGGATGTGAGAATTGGACTATAAAGAAAGCTGAGCACCAAAGAATTTATGCTTTTGAACTGTGGTTTTGGAGAAGACACTTGACAGTCCCTTGCAAGGAGATTCAACCAGTCCATCCTAAAGGAAATCAGTCCTGAATATTCATTGGAAGGACTGATGCTGAAGCTGAAAATCCAATACTTTGGCCACATGATGCAAAGAACTGACTCATTTGAAAAGACCCTGATGCTGGGAAAGATAGAAGGCAGGAGGAGAAGGGGACAACAAAGGATGAGATGGTTGGATGGCATCACTGACTCGATGGACCTGAGTTTGAGTAAATTCTGGGAGTTGGTGATGGACAGGGAGGCCTGGCGTGCTGCAGTCCATGGGGTCACAAAAAGTCAGACACGACTGAGAGACTGAACTGAACTGAATATTACCATATGTAAAATATATAGCCAACAGGAATTTGCTCTATGGCTCAGGAAACTCCAACAGGGGCTCTATAACAACCTAGAGGGGTGGGATGGGGAGGGAGACGGGAGGGAGGTTCAAAAGGGTGGGGATAAATATATGGGGATAAATGTGTCAACCTATGGCTGATTCATGTTGAGGTTTGACAGAAAACAAAATTCTGTAAAGTAATTATCCTTCAATTAAAAATTAATTTTAAAAAAAAACTAGACCACTAGGTGGCCAAAATATTGGCCTAGATGTATTAAAGAGCAGAGACATCACTTTGCTTACAAAGATCCATATAATCAAAGCTATGGTTTTTCCACTAGTCATGTATGAATGTGAGACTTGAACCATAAAGAAGGTTGAGTGCCGAAAAACTGACACTTTTGAATTGTGGTGCTGGAGAATCCTTTGGACTGCAAGGAGATCAAACCAATCAACCCTAAAGGAAATCAACCCTGAACATTCATTGGAAGGACTGATGCTTAAGTTGCTGCTGATGCTTAATTACTTCAGTCGTGTCTGACTCTGTACAACCCTACGGATTGTAGCCTGCCAGGCTCCTTTGTCCATGGGATTCTCCAGGCAAGAGTACTGGAGTAGGTGGCCATAAAGCTCAAATATTCTGGCCACCTGATGTGAAGAGCCAACTCATTTGAAAAGATCTTCATGCTGGGAAAGATTGAAGGCAAAAGGAGAAGGGAGCAGTAGAGGATGAGATGGTTAGATAGCATCACAGATTCAATGGGCATGAACCTGAGCAAACTCTGGGAGATAGTGAAGGACAGGGAAGCCTGGAGTGCTGCAATCCATGGGGTCACAAAGAGTCAGACACAACTTCGCAGCTGAACAGCAACAATAATCCATACCATCCTTTCCATCAAGGCCTTCATTGCCAGGGTTCAGTGCCTCCTCATTTCTTGCTGAGACAATTGGCAGGGCGTCCTCAGTCATCTTACTGGCTCTTGTGCATTGCCTGTCAGGACATATTCTAATTATATTAATAGTTCTTACTTCTCTACTTAAAAGCTTAGAAGCAATAAGATTAGGCAGCAACAAGCACATCCGGTGCTCAGATATTGGTTTCTAAATACCATTCTCCAATAAAAGGAGCCAAGGTTCTCTGGAGGCATGGCTGATTCTAGGGTTAAGACAGAGAGGATAAAATATGAGTCTGGAGCATCTTGTAATACCCCAAACAATGAAGTACTCAAAACACACGCATGGAGGCACATACACTCAGTGATGGGGACTTGTCAAAACAACACAGAAATCAGACATAAATTCAGGTTGAGGTTTGACAGAAAACAACAAAATTCTGTAAAGCAATTATCCTTCAATTAAAAATAAATAAATTTTTAAAATAAAAATAAAAAACACAGGGGACAACCTGAAAGAGCTCTGAATAGCCAAAGCTAGAATAACTGGAGAAACCAAACAAATAACAACGTGTGCGTGCTCAGTCACTTTAGTTCATGTTCAGCTCTTTGTAACCCTCTGACTGTAACCCACCAGTCTCCTCTGACCATGAAATTCTCCAGGCAAGAATACTGAAGTGGATTGCCATTCTCTTCTCCAGCGCATCTTTCCGACTCAGGGATTGAACCCATGCCTCTTACATCTCCTGCATTGATAGATGGGTTCTTTACCACTCGAGCCACCTGGGAAGCCCCTTAAATAACAATAGTATTGGTTATCACCCTGGAACTACACAAGAATTAATAAATATACATGAGTCCATAGTGATACAAATAAATAAATGGGGGAGAAGGGACCAATCTTCCTTACAGAAGAATTCCAAATAATAAATGTAAAAGTAATGAGAGAAATAGAAAATTACCATTAGAACACCACAGTAATCATTGCCACAGGCAAGATCCGCTAATGAACACTAAAACTAGAAAGTGAAATATTAAGGAGAAACAAGATGTTTGTATAGCCTCAAATATCTTTCTGTATTAATTATTCGCCACTTACTGTGGTGGTTTTAACATATGTCCACAAATGTTTTGATACTCCTCTCTCCAGGAAGTGAGGCAAGTCCCCTCCCTTTGAGTACAGACTGGACTTGATGAACTACTTCTACAATCAAGTCAGGCTGCTATAACAGAATATCATAGACTGAGTGGCCTATAAACAACGGAAGTATCTTTCTCACAGTTCTACAGGCTGGTAAGTTCAAGATCAAGATGCTGGCAGAGTTGGTGCCTGGTGAGAGCTTGCTATGTCCCACATAGCAAAATGGACAAGCAAGCTCTAGAGTCTCTTTTTATTTACAAGGGCACTAATCGTACTTATGGTAGAAAGTGAAGAGGAACTAAAAAGCCTCTTGATGAAAGTGAAAGAGGAGAGTGACAAAGTTGGCTTAAAGCTCAACATTCAGAAAATGAAGATCGTGGCATCTGGTCCCATCACTTCATGGCAAATAGATGGGGAAACAGTGGAAACAGTGTCAGACTTTATTTTGGGGGGCTCCAAAATCACTGCAGATGGTGATTGCAGCCATGAAATTAAAAGACGCTTACTCCTTGGAAAGAAAGATATGACCAACCTAGATAGCATATTAAAAAGCAGAGCATTACTTTGCCGGCAAAGATCCATCTAGTCAAGGCTATGGTTTTTCCGGTGGTCATGTATGGACGTGAAAGTTGTGAGAGTTGTGAAGAAAGCTGAGCGCCGAAGAATTGATGCTTTTGAACTGTGGTGTTGGAGAAGACTCTTGAGAGTCCCTTGGACTGCAAGGAGATCCAACCAGTCCATTCTAAAGGAGATCAGTCCTGGGTGTTCATTGGAAAGACTGATGCTAAAGCTGAAACTCCAATACTTTGGCCACCTCATGTGAAGAGTTGACTCATTGGAAAAGACCCTAATGCTGGAAGGGATTGAGGGCAGGAGGAGAAGGAGACAACAGAGGATGAGATGGCTGGATGGCATCACCGACTCGATGGACATGGGTTTGGGTGAACTCCAGGAGTTGGTGATGGACAGGGAGGCCTGGTGTGCTGCGATTCATGGAGTTGCAAAAAGTCGGCCACGACTGAGTGACTGAACTGAATCTCACTCCTGAGACTCTCATGGCCGAATCACTTTCCAAAGGCCCCACTCCTAATACCTTGGAGATTAGGAGTCCAGCACAAGAAGGAGGAGGGGGAGGGCAGGGAGATACAAACATTCAATCCATAACAAATGGAGTATGAAAAGGGAAAAACAGTAATATTGCAGCGAAGTCATCTGACAGCGCCCATCTTAATTTAGCAATCAAACGGTCAGATCGCCATTAGGAAGGCTCGAGGTTCCCATGTATCCCTCAGTATGACGCACTGAGAGGGTACTTCAGCTCTGTGGCGTTCTTCCCCTGAATCCATAATCCCAGTCTAATGATGAGAAAATATCAGATGAACCCAAACAGAGGGACATTCTACAAATATCTGACTCACACTCTCCTAGGGTGTCAAGCACATGAGAATAAGGAAAGACTGAGAAACTGTCACAGATTGGAGGAGAAGATGTGATAACTAAATGGAGTGTCAGTTCAGTTCAGTCCAGTCGCTCAGTCGTGTCCGACTCTGCGACCCCATGAATCGCAGCACGCCAGGCCTCCCTGTCCATCACCATCTCCCGGAGTTCACTCAGACTCACACTCATCGAGTCAGTGATGCCATCCAGCCACCTCATCCTCTGTCGTCCCCTTCTCCTCCTGCCCCCAATCCCTCCCAGCATCAGAGTCTTTTCCAATGAGTCAACTCTTCACGTGGGATCCTGAATTCCGTCCTGAAACAGAAAAAGATGTACATGAATAAACTGCTGAAATGTAAATAAAACTATGGTTTTGTTCATAAAAACAAAACAAAACACCTTCCAGTGCCTAGACGGCAAAGTACAAACTCCTGGGCCAGCCACACGAGACCCTCTGAGTGCAGCGCAGATGCCTCTTCTGCCTCCCCTGCCCCTTTGCACTTGGCTCTCTGCTCACACTAGAGCAATGGCCCTGAGGGGGCTGGGCCAGTTGCACCTTCTCATTTCTTATTTGCCCTCTGCCCGGAATGCCTTCTCCCTCTGCTCCATACGGCTCCTCATCTGTTTCTCTGATAACTGTCTCTTTAAAGTTCAGTCCAAACATTTCTCCCCTGGCAAATTCTGTTTCTGACCACCCCTGCACTCCAGCTCTCGGTCTCTCCTCACTGCCCTCTTTCGCTTTAGGTGGCACCAGGAACACCATAGCTATTTTATTCGCATCGTAGCACTTTGAAAGTGTTAGTCACTCAGTCATATCCAACTCTTTGAGACACCTGCCAGGCTACTCTGTCCATGGAATTCTCTAGGCAAGAATACTGGAGTGTATAACGGACTTTTGGACTCAGAGGGAGAGGGAGAGGGTGGGATGATTTGGGAGAATGGCATTCTAACATGTATACTATCATGTAAGAATTGAATCGCCAGTCTATGTCTGACGCAGGGTGCAGCATGCTTGGGGCTGGTGCATGGGGATGACCCAGAGAGATGTTGTGGGGAGGGAGGTGGGAGGGGGGTTCATGTTTGGGAACGCATGTGAGAATTAAAGATTTTAAAATTTAAAAAATAAAAAACTAAAAAAATTAAAAATTAAAAAAAAAAAAAGAATACTGGAGTGGGTTGCCATTCCCTTCTCCAGGGAATCCTCCCATCCCAGGGATCAAACCCAGGTCTTCGCATTGCAGGCGAACTCCTGCATTTCAGGCAGATTCTTTACAGTCTGAGCCATCAACACTGTAATGCATCTCTTTAAATGACTTGTATCTTTCCCTCACAGATAATAAAGTTCTTGAGGGAAGCCTGATCTTATTGATCTTTTATAGCGCCAGAGGTTAGCACATGCTTTATACATACTAAGTGAATTAATGATGAATAAAGAAATGAATTAATGAATAAATGAGTAATGAAAAAACCCACACTAGGAATCTATTGGCTAGAAATAATAAATGTGTAAATTCATCTCAGCTATACAGATATATAGACATGTTTGAAGAAAATTTTCACTCAAAATTTCAAAATGCTTTGTAGGAATTCATAAAGCAACTTTTTTCCCACAGAATAATATGCTTATCATAAAGCAACTCTTAAAACACATCTTGAGGTCAGCAGACATCCTGGTCAGTAGAGAGCCAAGGCCTTCCACCAATGAGCCTATGTCACGGAAAACCCAGGTTCTGGACCTCCCCTCTGGACACTCATCCCCGGTGACTTGGTCAGCTCAATTAAAATAGCCCCACACAGAGCCACGTGGGTCCTCTTTCAAATGCATGGTCTTTATTTCAGTCGAAACTGAACTTTGAAGTTATATACCTTTCAAAACTCTCCCAGGTCAAACAAGTTGTTTCCTATCACACTTGAAAAGCAAAAACTCCTTTTCTGTGGCATCTTTCACCAAACTCCTCATATGAACTTTTAGTTCAACACCATTTATCTGGGCATCTCTATAAATTTTGTATTCATTCTCCCAGGATAGTGTCTGAAGTCAGGCAAGGGTTCTGCAGAGATGAAAATCTCTAAGTATATGTTAGACTGAAAAGGAGATAAGATTCTCTGATGTGATTATAACCAATAGATTTACCTATTAAGTATCTACTGCACGTGCACATATAAAGCATTGTGCTAAAGCTATGGTAGCTGGGCAAAGGTTTAACATATTGTCTCTGCCATGAAAGGACGAGAGATCCAGGGATGAACACCATCCACAGCCCTTTAATAATGACTAGGCCTACAAAACAATATGGATAAACTTCAGTATCAAAGATCCCCACCTCTCCCTTCCCAGAGGATGCTCAACAACAAAGCTAGGACCAGGACACCATCTTGATTGATTGTAGGAGACGTCAACAACAATAGTTCTTGCCTATGACCAGGACTCAGAACTTAAAATGTGTCCCCCAGCTCCAGTCTGGCATCAAATAACTGGTTTTCCAATCCACTTCTCTCCCACCACCTCAGAAACAGGGAGCTCTTCTCTCATTGGCTAATTTCCTTAGGATGTAGGCAGAGGAGAGGATGACTGATTACTACCAATATAGGCTCAACTGCTTCTGCTTTATTGACTGCAGATTGAAAGCCTTTGACTGTGCGGATCACAACAAACTGCAAAATTCTTCAAGAGACAGGAATACCATACCACCTTACCTGCCTCCTGAGAAATTTGTATGCAGGTCAAGAAGAAACAGTTAGAATCAAACATGGAACAACAGACTGGTTCCAAATCGGGAAAGGAGTACATCAAGGCTGTATATTGTCACCCTACTTGTTTAACTTATATGCAGAGGACATCATGTGAAACGCTGGACTGGATGAAGCCCATGCTGGAATCAAGATTGCCAGAAGAAATATCAATAACCTCAGATATGCAGATGATACCACCCTTATGGTAGAAAGTGAACAACTGAAGAGCCTCTTGATGAAAGTGAAAGAAGAGAGTGAAAAAGCTGCCTTAAAACTCAACATTCATAAAAATGAAGATCATGGCATCCAGTCCCACCACTCCATGGCAAATAGATGGGGAAACATTGGAGATAGTAACAGACTTTATTTTCTTGGGCTCCCAAATCACTGCAGATGGTGACTACAGCCATGAAATTAAAAGACGCTTGCTCCTTGGAAGAAAAGCTATGACCAACCTAGACAGCATATTAAAAAGCAGAGACATTACTTTGCCATCAAAGCTCCACCTAGTCAAAGCTATGGTTTTTCCAGTAGTCATGAATGGATGTGAGAGTTGGACCATAAAGAAAGCTGAGCACTGAAGAATCGGTGCTTTTGAACTGTGGTGTTGGAGAAGACTCTAGAGTCCCTTGGACTGCAAGGAGATCAAACCAGTCAATCCTAAAAGAAATCAGTCTTGAATATTCATTGGAAGGACTGATGCTGAAGCTGAAAATCCAATAATTTGGCCACCTGATGGGAAGAACTGTTTCCTTGGAAAAGACCCTGATGCTGGGAAAGATTGAAGGCAAGAAGAGAAGGGGACAACAGAGGATGAGATGGTTGGATGGCATCACTGATTCAATGGACATGAATCTGAGCAAGCTCCAAGAGATGTGAAGGACAGAGAAGCCTGGCGTGCTATACTCCATAGGGTTGCAAAGAGTCGGACACAACTGAGCAACTGAACTGAACTGAACAGCTATCTTATCTAACTTAGGAGGAAAAAGTTTAATAAATCGGAACAATCGTCCAGTTGGATCCCTCCAGTTGGGTCAACTCCATTCCTGTAATCACCATTACAAAGTTATCTTTTGACTCAAGAGGTCTTTTGAACCATTACATGATCACTGTCTACTGTCTGAATTGTCAATTTAATGATCCTGACATCTGTCTTATCCAAATAGAAGAGAAAAAAATACACATGAAAAGGGAGTTTTTTCCAGGAAAGCAGTAGAGAAGTTGAGACTTCAGTTTAGCTTTGAAGAGCTAATTGAATTAAAATGGGGCTAAAGCAGCTGCAGCAAGAAGAACAAATATTCCAGGCAGGCAGCGCAAAGACAGAGGCAGGAATGCTTAGGATGAGTCCGGTTTACTCCTAGTGTTGCTGAAGCAGAGCTGTGTGTCAGAGCAATGGGAGATGTGGTTAGAAAGTCAGGTTGATGGTAAATGTGAAAGGTCTGCAGTGTCAGGAGAGAGATATTCCTCTGTAGATGTGGGGGGCAGAGGAGTGGGAGTCACTTATGATCTGTGTTCAGAGGATATATATTTGGGGAGCAACATCTTAGGAGACAAAAATATCCTAGCTGGATTAGTGAAGCCCCTAGTCATGTGTGCACGTTAAGCTGCTCCAGTCGTGTCTGACTCTTTGCAACGCTATGGACCATAGCCCACCAGGCTCCTCTGTTCATGGGATTCTTCAGGCAAGGACACTGGAGTGGGTCCCCGTGCCCTCCTCCATGGGATCTTCCCGACCCAGGCATCGAACCTGCATCTCTTACAGCCACCTGCTTTGGCAGGTGGGTTCTTTACCACTAGTGCCACCTGGGAAGCCTGAAGACCCTAGAGGCCAGAGGAAAGTAGTAGAGACCTTATTTTAAGAATAGTTGAAATAGAAAGGTATGTGAAAGGTATGTGAAAAAATCCTGTGAATGAAAAATCAACAGGACTGAAAACTGGGTGTGGAGAGGAAAGAAACAAGGCGACTCGCAAAGTAACACGCAGAATAGCCTTGCAGCCTAAAGAGAAGGCTCAAGACTCTGAAGCCAACTGCCTGGATTCCAATTCTGTCTCTCACACTTACTCACTGTGTGACTTTAGGAAAATTACTTGGCCGTCCTGTACCTCAGTTTCATCATTCATAACATAAGGATGATAATAACATCTACCTCATAAGGTTGTTGTGATATTAACTGAACTGAAATACGTAAAACAGTTAGAATAGTACCTGGTACCCAGCAAACAGGGGCACAGTTAGATGCTGTTGTTGGTGCTGTGGTTATTACAGAAATATGAAGACTATTAGCAATAGGGATAAAAACTAAATCCCTTCAGAAATTGCTCTGGGGAGAATAGAAAGGTAAACTTGGAACTGGAATATATTACAGTAAGTTGTTTTTACCATTTAATGGTGAGTCATATTTGCCATTAGGGTATGAAGTCCCCCTTTCCTCTGCCTTACCCTCAACTACATATTTCCCCAGCTACCCTTGTATGTCCAGGCCTCCTAACAGATGCACCCCAAAGTCTCCAACCTTGGGCTTTTTAATGGAAATGAAGTTTCACTGGGGATACTTACTGGTTGAAAGGGGATTTTAAAATCATTTTGAAATAGAGAAGTATCGCTCTGAATGCAGAAGGCTCCAAGAGAGACACCTTCCAGAGGACATTGCTCTGAATATTATATAACCAGGGCATCTAAGGATGAAAACCAATCCCAGGAACATGTGCCCCTCATCCTGCCCCAGACAAGGGCATTGCCAAAGCTCTCTGTCACCATTGTCCCAACTGCAAACCAAGGCTAAAAATATTACTCTAATAGGAACTGTACTTGTTTGAGAGAAAAGAAACAAAGGAAAAGGAGTAAATAATAAAAGAGAGAGAGAGAGAAAACACATAGGGAGTGGTGGGTTGCAGGTCCTAAATACTTATTACAAGGAAGAAATTGGGAGTTAAGAACACTGTCCTTGGTCTCTTCTCCACAACTGAGCCATGACTGGACCTGGAACAAATTTCTGAGTTTTTACTTAGTTTACCCTGGATTGTTGGGAAGACCTCCCAACAATTAGGAAGTTGTGAGACTTCCCTAATGTCTGATCCTCTGCGTTCCTTACAGTGAAAGGCAAGTTGAGTAAAAGCATCATTTTCATTCATCCGGTTTTCATTTTCTTAATACAGCAGTGATGAAAGTGAAGTGAAAGTGTCAGTCGTTCAGTCTTGTCCAACTCTTTGCTGCCCCATGGACTGTAGCCCACCAGGCTCCTCTATCCATGAAATTCTCCATGCAGGAATACTGGAGTAGGTAGCCATTTCCTTCTCCAGGGGATCTTCCCTACCCAAGGTTGAATGTAATCACTATTAGCGTAACATCCAAGAAGCTCTAGGCACATGACAGACACCATTATTACTCCCAATGTTTTTGCTATTTTTATTACCATTAACAGAGCCAGTTGGCCCCAATATCAGTTCAGTTCAGTCGCTCAGTCATGTCTGACTCTTTGCAACCCCATGAATTGCAGCACGCCAGGCCTCCCTGTCCATCACCAACTCCCGGAGTTCACTCAGACTCACGTCCATCGAGTCGGTGATGCCATCCAGCCATCTCATCCTCTGTCGTCCCCTTCTCCTCCTGCCCCCAATCCCTCCCAGCATCAGAGTCTTTTCCAATGAGTCAACTCTTCACATGAGGTGGCCAAAGTATTGGAGTTTCAGCTTTAGCATCATTCCTTCCAAAGAAATCCCAGGGTTGATCTCCTTCAGAATGGACTGGTTGGAGCTCCTTGCAGTCCAAGGGACTCTCAAGAGTCTTCTCCAACACCACAGTTCAAACGCATCAATTCTTCGGTGCTCAGCCAGTCCAACTATCACATCCATACATGACTACTGGAAAAATCATAGCCTTGACTAGATGGACCTTAGTCAGCAAAGTAATGTCTCTGCTTTTGAATATGCTATCTAGGTTGGTCATAACTTTTCTTCCAAGGAGTAAGCGTCTTTTAATTTCATGGCTGCAGTCACCATCTGCAGTGATTTTGGAGCCCCCCAAAATAAAGTCTGACACTGTTTCCACTGTTTCCCCATCTATTTGCCATGAAGTGATGGGACCAGATGCCATGATCTTCATTTTCTGAATGTTGAGCTTTAAAGCCAACTTTTTCACTCTCCCCTTTCAAATATATTAACCACCAAATAACCTCCCCACTTTAGACAAAAACCTTGCAATTGCTATTTTTAAAGGTTTCAAAGTGAAATATTTTCATCCAACAGTTGGAGGAAAGAGAGAACTGAAGTCTGAGGCAGCTCGACTTTTTTCTTAAATGGAGGCCTCACAATTCAAGGTAAATGCAGACTCATTATTATCTGATGGATGACCAAACTTGTCAGGCATGCACAGCTTCTTCCTAGCGCATGCAGTCATGCCTCTGGCTTTGGCCTCCCATAGACTTTCCTAGGAAAGTTTATAATGCCCCTCATTTCCAGACTCAGTTCCACTGCAATTCTCGAGCCAGTTCTGCCTAGCATCAGAAGTGCATCAACTGTCTCAGCATATCCTGCTGCTCCAGCCTCACCATGGACCAGCCACAGGCCCAGTCGTGACTGCTGGGAGTCCAAGTTCTCCCTAAGTCCTTTTATGGATCATGAAACACACTCGGTCCCTTAATTCCTATAAACTCCTTGAGGTCATCTTTGTCTGAGTTACAGCTCTCTTATCAAGCCCTGAGACTCACCTCACATGGGTATAATCCATAAACCCCATAATTCTAACCGAGAGGTCTGTATATTGGCGAGAGAAGACCTTCATCTTGCCTACTTGTCCAGACACAGACTGGACAATGGACATCTTATCAGTGACTTATGGGGACATATGACCAACCTCCACAGGGTCGCTCTATGCCCTGTCATCCCTCTGCAACCTTGTCACAGCTCTAGAGTAGAAAAAATCCTAAAATGACTGAGAATAACTTTCCTACTAGCCTAGGGGTTCTACAAATTACATCATTTTAGAAAATAAAATAATTTATATGCACTTCTGAGTTTGGGACTGAGGCTCATGCTCCCTCCTCACCCTTTTGCCAGCATCCATCCTCCTGGGACTGGGCCACATCTCCACCTTCTATGTGCATTCTCGTGCCAACACACGGACCTCTCAGATGACAGTGATTACCGTCTGACTCCATGTCTGAACTGTCGCCTGCAGTAGCTGCTCCATATACCACATGTATGCATGCTTAGTCACTCAGTGGTGTCCAACTCCATAGACTGTAACCCGCCAGGCTCCTCTGACCTTGGGATTGCCCAGGCAAGAATACTGGCGTGAGTAGCCATTCCTTCCTCCAGGGGATCTTCCCAACCCAGGGATCAAACCCAGGTCTCCCACATAGTTGTACCAAAGCACTTTCTCTGCCATCCCTTCCATTTTTGTAGGACCAATCCAACCTTCTCACCACTAGATTTTTTCCTAAAACCCCAGGATAGTCTTTCCAAACCAAGGGACCTCTCCTCAAAAAGGACCTCTTGCTCAAAAAGCAAAAAGCACATATTCATATACGCAGGGAAATATATTTTGGCCACAGTGGTTCATTGACCCATCAGAGGCCAATGCCTGAGTCCCTGATTAAGCACTGCTACCTTCAATTACATAGCTCAATACATGCTCAGTTTATCTCACTTAGCAACTGAGAAGGAGAGTGGACACTTCCAGCTCCAAGTCACTGATGGTAATGTTAGATGCTGTGAGGAAGACATTCAGGTTAACTCCACCAAAGAGTGACCTCTTCTGAGCATCCCTCTAGAATATTCATGTGTAAAATGTATGGCTTACCTTTAAAATTAGATAATTCATGTCATTTAAATATATATATATTAATTCTGCAATAATCCATCAAAAACAGGCTTCAGAAGAAAATGAGTCTAGAATCCCAACTGGGACTTTCAAGAATACCCAAGCCATGGGGACAGGGACCTCCTCAGCCCATTGGGCCCCCTTCAAGGCTTAAGGCAGAGTTGGGATGGGAATGTCTCAGTATCAAGTCACTGATTATGGCTTTTGTGGCCTGGTTCAGAGGTTCTAGAAATGCAAATATGCCAATGAACAGCTGAGACACAGAAAATACACCCTTTCTTCTTTCTCTTATCTTCCTCATATCTATTCATAAAGGTTCTTTCTTCATAGGGAAGAGGTAAGGATGGGACGAAATCCACATTCTTTTGCTTTCTTCCCCTCTTGCCAATAATCCCTTCCATCAGCAGTTACAGAACCACAGCTAAGACTGGGATGAGAATGTATCATAAATATTTTCACTTCTTTTTTATTGACATAGAATCATGAAATCAACATTGGATAGATCCTTTGGTCTCTGATTAAATCACCCTTATTTTGTAGGTTCTCTGAGAATGAAGACTCCCTGAGATCTGAGCCAGTATTTTATGCCCTTGACATTCACTCATTCAACAAATATTTATTGTGCATGTGCTGTATTTCAAGTCCTGTCCCAGACATCAGGGTTACAACAGGGATCTGCAGAGAGCCTACTCTTAGTCACAGTGAACTAGAAAAGTCAACAATGGACAAATGGAACATCTGTGAGGCAGGAGAAGGTAGGCATCTCCCCTGGGTGGACCCAACCTAGATAAGAAGTTCTTCCTCGCATTTAGCTGAAATCCCTCTGGTACCGTTCGACCCCCTTTCTCCTTGACACAAATAGAATAGAGACGAAATGACCATCTCTCTTGTCAATACCGTCATAAAATGGCTACACTCATGAAATCATCGCTGATTCCTCTCTTGCTTAAACAGTTTCAGTTCCCTTCACAGTGCCTCACAGGACATATTTCCTTGCCTTTAATAATAACTTTGCTCGCACTGGTGCAGACCTTTCTCATTTGTAAGGCACTTTGAGATTTACAGAGCACTTCCGCATCATTATCACACTTTGATCCTCACAACAACCCCACAAGGAAGGTAGTGAAGATATTTGCTGAGCGCCAAGTATGCCCAAGACACTGTTCTAGGGCTGTGGGGGTACCTGTGCCACTTTATACTGTCCCTGTTGAAATTTATCCCACTTTTGTGGAGCCATTTTCTCAATGAGTCAAGGCCATTTTGAATTTTATTTCTGTCTTGCAGAGCAATAACAACCCCACCTAATTTAGGACCAGCTGCAAATTTAATGAGCATAGTCTTAATTCCTTCATCCAAGCCATCAATATGGTTACTGAGTAGGATAGATCCTGGCCCCAATACCTCTGGGAAAGTATTCAATATGTCCCCCTAGATTGATACCAAGTCATTGATAACTCCTCTTGGGATAAATCCTTTCAGCCTCAGGCAGAAGTATAGATGGGAACACACCTTCTAACGTGTCAAAGACAATACCTACTTTAAAAAAAATCAAAATCCTTACTAAAATTAAGATAGATCCCATCTATCAACTCCCCTGGTGTATGTAGCCTCTCGCAATCATGGGAGGAAGTTAAATCGCCTGGCACTATTTGCTCTTTACAAAGCTTTACTGATTGCTACTTAGTATTTTATGTTCTTTCAGGCGCCATCCGATTGATTATTTGATGATTTATTCCAAGATCTTCCCAGGTATTGATGTTAAGCTCACATGTCTGAAATTTCTAGTGTCATCTTGTCTTCCTCTTGGACATTTACCCTTTTGCTGTCCTGAGGGGCTTTTCCAATCCTCTGTGATCTGGAAGAAACACTGGCTAATAGTCCCAAGATGAAAGTTGAAAATCCATTCAGTATCCTACAGGGCAAGCCATCAGGTCCCGCTGACTCGAACATATTAGGTTTTTTTAAACTTTTCTAACTATGTTGTCCCCTTGGCCTTCTATCCCCCTATTACAACCGGGACTTATTCCAGGCAGCAATTTACAGCTGTTGTTATCTTTCCCCCTGGAGGAGGGGAGTCAAGGGGACATTGCAAAATAAAATAAAGTAAAAAGCGCTACCTTTTCACTCTTTTTTCTGCCGTAGTGTCTCTGACAAAGACAATACCAGATGTTCATGTCCCATATTCTTTTTCTTTTTCGCATACTGGAAGGCTGCATTCCCTGACTCCCTTGCAGTTAAATTGGAGCCATAGGGTTGGGAATAGGTGAATCCACTGGTGGAAGGAATGATGCCCACCATTTTCTGGCCTGGAACGAAAACTCTCTCCATAACCCCTCCTGTTTTTTACCCGCTTTACTGACATCCATGGTCCTGGCATGTTGATAAGGCAGCATCACAAGAGGAAAGAAGACCAGACACAGGAATAACCAGCCAGGAGTGCTGCCAGGAGGGTTACTCAACCTGCGCGGGACTATGATATAAATAAGAGACACATTCGTGTACAGTTAAACCACAAGCTATTGGCATTTTTTTTAATGTTGATGCAAAACCTCTCCTCCTGCAGTCTTCTCATGTTGACCTCAGTTTTGCCCTTGGAGATCATACAGGGGATATTTCTCTGTTGATTACAAAGTAAAATGTTCTCTTTTTGGACTAATAAAATATTTAAAGAATATCTTTTCTTGCTTTCTATGATCTTTCCTCAGTATATGTTTTTTATTTTAACCTTGTTTTATATATCTATGTAAATTGTCTGCTAACTCACTTCAGTCATGTCCAACTCTGTGCGACCCCAGAGATGGCAGCCCACCAGGCTCCCCCGTCCCTGGGGTTCTCCAGACAGGCAAGAACACTGGAGTGGGCTGCCATTTCATTTGGAGGAGATCTTGCCAAAGGATCCTTATTTCATCATGTGCAAAAAACAAGAGAAAACTGACAAGACCAATTTTTTTGTTATAAAGAATTGCAATGGTTTTAGTATCTATATAAATATGAATTTTCATTTTTAAAAGTTCTGTAAAGTTATTTAATAGAAAGAAAATATGACAAATACCTGTGTGTGTCACCCAATATTTTTAAACGTTCACATTTCTTGATATTCACAAGAAACACACCTAATAGGCCATGTCCCTCTGCTCATTTCCATCTCTCCCACGTTAGAGAAAAGCAGTGTGTCTGCTCATACTATAACTATCTTAGGTGTATGTATATAATCGCCCAGTCATATCTGACTCTTTGTGATCCCACAGATTGTAGCCCACCAGGCTCCTCTGTCCATGGAATTCTCCAGACAATAATACTGGAGTGGATAGCCATTCCCTTCTTCAAGGGATCTTCCTGACCCTGCGATCGAACCCAGCCTTTCTGCATTACAGATGGATTCTTTACCATCTGAGCCACCAAGGAAGCCCGTCTGAGCATAAAGAATGTATTGCATTATGTTGAGTGTTTTAGTTCACATAAATGGTGCTGGATTACATGCATTTCTATATAACTTGATTTTTTTCACTTAACATTATATTTTGAGATATAATCAATGTGAACTTACAGATCTGGCTTATTCATCTTTAGTTGCTGTGTGATTTTAATCCATTGTACAGCCAGAGTTTACCTATTTCCCTTTTCATGTAGGAACATGTGGCTTATTCCCAATTTAGCACTATTCCAATAATGCCAGTTGCTCTCCGAAATATTTATACACTTTTCTTTCCCACAAGTCATATAAGCAAACTCCTACTTCACCATCTTTTTATCAACACATGGTATTGTTAAGATAGTTTTTTTGGTTTTGTTTTTAGGCCAGTCTTCTAGATCATATTAAGTTTGTATTTCATCTGATTCAGTCTTCATTTATGCCCTTCAATGATTTGGGTTGTCAGATTCCTGCAAAAGGTGTCATGAATGTTTTTCATATGAATTTTAAGATATTTTATAGTATTTTGATCATATAAATGAAGTATATTTTCCAACTGAAAAGTAAAAGTACTATTATCCATTTTCAGATATGCCATTGATTTTTGTGTAATTAATAATTCTCCAAAAAGAAACAGTATTTGTAACAAACAAGCAACATCTAGCGAAGAAATCTTTACATTTTAAAAGTACTTTAGAGTATTTTCATTCACTAACATACAGCTCAGCCTTCAATCATTCAACAAGTATTATTTAATGCCTACTAAGTCCTAGGCCTTATGTTTAACAGGGCTGGTCCAGTGAGAATAAGGCAATAAACAAACCAAACAATGAAATAAGATCTTTCTGTATTTATTGAGAATCTACTTTCCATGATGGCAGAACTTAAGTAACTCTTGGAATTCCAGCCTTTCCTCTAAGTTTTCCACATCCCTAAATCACAAATACCCGCAATTTCTTCTTTCTGCCACGTGATGTCATGGCAGAGAATCGATCCTTCATCTCTCACAGATGATACTGGCTGACATAATTGCAATGCACTACTTTCCACCATACCAGGACTCACTCACAATAACTGCCCATCCTTCATCAAATATCAGGCAGTACTTGTGCTTTTCCTGCTGCGTCACCATCACCTCTAGATCACTCAGAGTACAGGACTGGGAGATGGTCCCCGTAGGCCATTCGAGTACAATTTAATAAGTTCTCTGGGCACAGGTACACCTCATTCTACTGAATGATGCACGGGCCACATGCAGGCAGCTAGCAGTGGATGACTCGCACGTGACAGTACCACAAAGAGCAAGCCCAGTTCTTCCCAGTTCCCCTACTCAGGCCATTGGTTATGCCCTCTAACGTGCAAGGAACATTCTGCAGGATTGGCTGTGCTCCTATGGGCTTCACTGGTAATGCTGCTGATGGCACTCAGAGCTTCTCAATAACCTCACCATGGACCTCTCCCCATTTCCAGCCCTCCCTTCCCAGCTTTGCCACACTCCCACACCACCTCTGCACAATTCCTCCATGTGATCTGGTTTTTCCTGTATTCTTTTTCCAATCTACTGTGATGGTGTGAAATTCATCCTCAACTCCCCTCCTTTTTTGAATTTCAAGAGTCTATATTGAAAGTTAAATAGGCTGAATATTAAGTCTGTCTTCTGCCATTAACAAACCAGGGGATGAGTCATAAATCATGAAATGCAAAGATAAAAACATAAAGCCTAAAACTCCAATATGTTTTCATATTACACAGTAAAACTGAGAGGCAAGGTAACACGGAGTCCTGGATTCAGATTACCTGGATTCAGACCCCTCTGCCATTTACTGGGACGTAATGTTGACCAAGTTACTTAACCTCTCTGTGCTTCACTTTCTTTATATATAAAGTGGAGTTAATAATAATCTACCTCAAAGTATTGTGATAATTAAATAAACACATCTGAGGCACTAAGAACAATGCCAGGCACATAGAAAATACTTAAATACATAATTAAAGATGGCTTGTGGCTTGTTCACATTCAATTAATTACAAAGCACCTTGAGTCTAGAAGCTTATCTCACATGACTGGCTGTATCTGAAGATAGAGTGATCATCGTCATGAAGCTCTGTCTCCTCAGTACACTGACTTCTTTGATGCTTGGTTCTAAGAAATGCATAGCCCAGATGTTTTTCTCAGCAATTTCATACTCTTACTAATGGATAGCATTTCGACTAGAAATCTCTTTCTGGTCTTTGGCCATGGGGATATCCACGGGACTCACTGCCTCATTTCATTCAGGTCTCTACTTGAATGTCACTTCCATGGGGAAATTGTCTATAAAGAAATAATCTGATACTCTTCATTCCACCTCCTGCTCTTTATTTTTCTTCATAGCCCTCACCATTCCCTAACTTTAGTGTATATTTACTTCTTTATTTATTGTCTACCTCACCCTACTAGAACACAAACTGCAAGAAAGCAGGCATTTTGCTTATTTTATACACTGCTATTAATATGTCCCCAGAACCCAGTATAATAGCTGTTGTTATTTAGTCACCAGGTTGTGTCTGACTCTTTGCAACCCCATGAACTATAGTGCCTACCAGGTTCCTCTGTCCATGGGATTTTAGGCAAGGATACTGGAGTGGGTTGCAAAGAGACTTCCTTCTCCAGGGATCAAACCCATGTCTAAATCCCAATAAATATTTGTTGAATGAATGAATGAAGACTGCAGCTGGCTTATGACTAACCTTCAAAGAACCCTGTTGCTTTTTCCCTTAAGACCCAGAGGTGGCAACTAGTTTTTGTTAATAATAACCTATGGTAATAGATGTCTGGGGCATCCATTTAGATTGATTATGAAGCAGGAAACTGCCTTGACTGATGACAGATGGCTCAAAGGATTTAGAAGGGAAATCAAGACATCTTCCCTGTATTTTTCAGCTCTAGTCAAGACTAAAGCCAACCTTAGTCATCCACTCTGTGCATTTCCACTTCTGGACCCTACTTGATCTTGTTTGGCCTTGTCAGGGAAACAGAAGCTACTTCTTCAGCAGAAGGCATCCTGTGTTATCAACCAACCCCAAGGAAGGGAAGAGAGTGTACTTCTTTCTAAGGTCCAGGCGTAAGACTGGCCCTTAACCCAATACTTCTTACCTCCACACAGCCTTCACACTGATGTTCCTGGATCCTCCTGATCCAGGCCTACAGGACACTGAAAAGAGAATTATTGACAGCTTCCCCCCTCCCATGAAAGTAACATCCCTACCATACCAATTATTATGTGTTCCTGGAGACTCTGTGTTGTCCCCAATCCATATTTAAATTCCTTCTCTCTGTAGATGAAATGAGACATGGGAAAGGCTGAATTCCTTTTCTGCTCCTTAACTTTTCTGTAAGAGAGGAAAGGAAGAGTCTCTGAGATCTGATATTCAGCATGCACATTTTGTGTACAGCTGGCCCATCACTCTCATTGCAGTGCTTTAATATACAGATTCCAAGACCTTCTTGCCCCAGAAATTCCAAGTAGCTCTTGAATGGGGCCCAGGAACCTGCATTTTAATCAAATACCCAGAGTTATTGTGATACAAATGATCCTTATACACACTTTGAGAAACATTGCTCAAGAATTTCACAGATGACAGATTAAAAACCCAACACTATAGAATAACAAATCAATGATTTTCGAGAAGCACTTTCTAATAAGGGACATGGTTTTTTTTTTTTTTCCTCATTTCAGACTTCTGGCTATCATCTGCTTAGAGAGGACCTCCATGACCAGCCTATAGTTTCTCTCCAATGCTGCTTTATTCCTTTATAGTAGTTATCACTCTGTAATTATTTTATATTTATTCATTCATTCATTTACAAATTTGGGGTCTCCTCCCTGCTTCCTGGGAGCAGGGGGTTATCTGCCTTTTCAATGCTGTATCTCTTCAGTCCCTAGAACAATACCATAGTAGGAGCACAATAAAAGAATAATGAAAAAGATGAGCAAATTTGTAAATGAACAATTCTCTGAAGTTCATAAAGTTCTTCCATTTTTTTTCCCAGAATACTATTTAGCAATGAACTATGTTCATCAAATACATGTTGAAGAAGATTCAGGGAAAACACATATGATGCTATTTTATAAATGACAGATATGACACACTCATGTTGTCTTGTAACATTTTCTGAACAGAGGCAGAATTACAAGGCTTAAAGAAGGCTCATGCCTTTACCAGCTTCATTGATCCTGCATAACTGACTTCGTTGAATCTCTGGGCTAAAGGGTAGATATGGTAGCAAGCAACTGCATCCACCCTCAAAGCCACTCACCAACACCCACTGCACCCAGTTAACTCATCCAGGTAATCCATCACTGATTCACTGATATCCCAAAGCTACTTTACTGTCACATAAAGGGGAACGTGTTTTTGACTTTTCCTTGGTGACACCAATTAAATGATATTCCCTTTTAATTTTATCTTCCAATTCTCTCTCCCAACTTACATCTTGGATGTTTTTCCCCAGGAACACTTTCCCCAAAACTCACAAAATGTTCCAAACCTCAGCATAGGCTTATGCCCTGAGAATTTGTTATTCATGAAGCAGGCCTTCTGAAGTCTGATTTCTCGGGATTGATGCTTCATCTTTAAACAGTGAACATGAACATTGGCTCAAAGGGCCCGTGGCAACCACTTAGGAATAACTCAGACATTTGTGTCTGGGCAAGGTCTCCCCTACACAGGGAACCTTTTGTAAATATTAGTTACTAGAACCGTAGCACTAATAGATGTAGTTAATAATTATCACAATGTGCCCAAACTGCACAGTTTGCTCCCTGATTACAATATTAAATTGCTATTGAGCTGTGGTATTCGCTTCAGGCAATACTAGTAAGAACCCCCCAAAGACCCTGGCTGGCCTCGCTGTACAAAAATGGAAAATGTTTCGCAGCACACAATGCTCAGGCAGCGGCGGGCTTTGCCAGAAAACAAACACAAAACTCAGACAATAGAAGGAAAGTTTTATCAGAGCTGAAGTGTCCTTTCACTTGGGAACTGTCATCTCTCAAAAAGGAAAACACGCACACACTTGATAGCAGCTTACAAGGCAAGCCATTACTATGGGCACAGTGACTCACGGTGCAGATAGAGAACACTGCAGAGCCAGAGCGCCAAGGCTTTGTTTTATTTGCATCTGATTACGTCTAGAGATGGGCCGAGCCAGCTCTGAAGAGTTGAGGGCCCCTCAGAATGCAAGCAGCCTTTCTCTCCCTGTGAGCCGGGAGGGAATTTTCCTTTCCCACACACCCTCTCCTCTCTGCTTGACAGGTCAAGTGGCCTGGACAATAGGGCAAAGCTGCTGAGAGCAAAAACTGCAGTTTAATGGAGAGGTGTCATTAGCTCCAGGATAGCACATTCCAAAGCAGACACAATGGGGGCACTTGTCACAAAGCAGCACACAGCCACCCACCCCTCATCCACCTCCACACTGCCATCCCATCTCCATATCTGGGATTTCAGAGACCCCCAGTGGGCAAATGGGTGCTTGGCAATCAATGTGCACGTACAGCCGCCCAGTCTGGGGGTGCAGAAGCCTATCAGGGTTTGCCTACCAAGGCTGGACTCAATATGAGCTGCCTTACAGGAATCAAGGCTCCTGAAGGCCTCCAGCAGTTTAGTCATCTCTCCAGGCTCCTCTGTCCATGGGATTTTCCAGGCAAGGATACCGGAGTGGGTGGCCCTTTCCTTCTCCAGGGGATCTTCCTGACCCAGGGATCGAACCCAGGTCTCCCGCATTGCAGGCGGTCTCCCGCATTGCAGGCGGTCTCCCGCATTGCAGGCGAATTCTTTACCAACTCAGCCACTAAGGAAACCCAACAAGGAAAAGAATGATGGTCATTAAACAGCTAATTAAATGAGATTCAGCAAGAAGGATGCCAACTGTGCCTTGGCCCTGTCAGGCCAGGCAAACCAGGAAAGAGCCAACAACACACTTTGGGCTGGCTAAGAGAAGTTACACCGGGAGTCATCTGCAGTCCTCTCAGTAGCTGCAGTGTCTCTGGTCTGTACCGGCAGGCGCAGTAATGGATGGTCCCAGCATAGAGGAGACAGCAAAGAGTCACTCCATTTCTTCCCCCATGCAGCCCGTCTACCTGCTCCAGATTACCAAGGCAAGCTGCTCTGGGTCCATTCCCTAGTCCAGGATACCCAGGTGCGAGCTTGGAATTCCAAGGGCAATTCAGGCCAGCAGATAACCTATAACAGTAAAAATCCCCAGGTGAATTAAGGGCAGGAGGTGGGAGGAATGAATGTTTACACTGCAAAGTCCAGAAAAGAGGTCCGAGGGTGTTGACTCTTGGAAAACCCGATGGATATTAAACTAAAGGACTTTATGTTTTTATTTTTTAAAAAACCTTTCCATTCTCTTTTTTCCAAAAATATACTGTTCATTGCAATTTTTTACATGTCAGTCTACTCATTATGAATTCCTCAAGAATAAATAAGGTTCTTATTCATTTCTACCATTTATGAAGCTGTGTGACTCTGGACAAATTACAAGCCATTCTATGCATTAAATGTGGATTATATTAATGCACATGAAATCTTTTAATACAATGCCTGGTATAAAATAAGCCTCCAATAAATGTTAGCTGCTACTGTTGTTACCACTGCCATTACTATTATCACTGTTTTCTCCTACCTTCTGTCCTCAGAATCTAGCACAAATGAGGTCAGAGCTGGTTGTATGACCAGCTGATTGACTTAATGAATGACCGAGTGGATGGATGCATGTGGCAGGCAGCTTTCTCTCCTGAGATGCTCTGTCCCAATCATCAGTCCCCTGATGCCAGGAAATAGGGGGTCTTGGTCACATCATTTCATCTGCTATATTCTAGACCTCACCAGGGTCAATGCCAGCTGACAAACACAGCCTAGTAAAAGAGGATATCAATGCACGTTTGATTTTTTTTAAGACTCATTTTCCATTCTAATGAGCCTGTGAGTTTGAAGAGGACAACCATGCCAAGTAGCTCCTGATGATAATTTCCAAAAAAGCCCATGTTGAGACAGAGGTCAGGGCCAGAGGGAGCACTTATGAGCAGCCCTACCTATGGCTCCTCCCAAAAGCCACCACAAGAAGAGGAAGCCATGGACGGCTAGGTGTCTGTATAGAAGGTCCCATCTCAGAATAGATCCCTGAGTTCAAGTTAATAATACTCCAGCAATATGATTTACGGCAGTAAGAGTACAAACTCTGGCATTGTCCATCCTACATCCTAATTCCAATTTCAATACAAACGACTGAAGCTCTCTGAGCCTCACATTTTTCATCGGTAAAATGAGGCTGATATCAACCACACAGGGTATCTTTGTCTAGTCCTGTTTCTTTAACCAAGAACCACAGACTGTGTGGCTTATAAACATCAGAAATTTACTTCTCACAGTTCTGGAGGTTGGAAGTCCAAGATTAAGGTCAAGTTCTGAGAAGAGCCTTCATCTGAGCTGCAAACTTGTATCCTCACATGGCTAGCTCTCTCGGGTTAGGATTTCAACATACAAAGTTTGGGGCAAGCACACAAACAGTCTATAACAAATGGAGTATGAAAAGGGAAAAATGGTTACATTGCAATGGAGAAATATGACAGACACCATCTTAAGCAAGTAGTCAAGGTTCAGTTCAGTTCAGTCGCTCAGTCGTGTCCGACTCTTTGCGACCCCATGAATCGCAGCCCTCCAGGCCTCCCTGTCCATCACCATCTCCCGGAGTTCACTCAGGCTCACGTCCATTGAGTCAAGGTTAACAACACCAATAACAGCGTTAGTCACTCAATAGTGTCCAACTCTTTGCAACCCTTTGGACTGGCAGGCTCCTCCATCCATGGGATTCTCCAGGCAAGAATCCTGGAGTGAGTTGCCATTCCCTTCTCCAGGGGATCTTCCTGACCCAGGGATTGAACCTGGGCCTCCTGCATTGCAGATGGATTCTTTACTGTCTGAGCCACCAAGGAAGTCATAGTAATCTCATCAATCCCTCAGCATAATGCAGTGAGGGCACTTCTATTCATTTCCCAGCTTGACGTAGTTTAAATAAAAGGATCCATATAGAGAATTTAGGGCAGAGACTACATACAGAAAGTCTGATACTTTTTAATCGAACTGATCCCTCTTCACACTGAGTTCTGAGCAAACTAAGATACAGACTCAGGCTTACAAGTGAATCCAGATATTTTTTTTTACAAATGGTGAAACTGGATTGGGGAAGCCTGCTTGATTCAAAGCCAAATTGGGTTTTCTACTACTCCTAGTTTGAAGCCAACCGACACCTTGAAATCCAAAAGGGAGCACAACATTTGCTATCTCAGCAACATAGAAATGTATCTTTCTCCTCCTTCCATTGGCAATAACAGAATAGACCTCTAGTGGCCCACCTCCTACTCATTGCAGTAGGCAGTGGAGCTGGGTCTTCCCTTTCTTAACCTAATTCCAGGCTGAATCCATTTCTTCTCTAGGAGGACTAAATCCCAGAGCCTTCTTTCCTTTTCCTTTTCTCTCCAGCCCAGATATTTATCTTTTTTTCATATTCTTGCATATTTTCCGGGAGCCCCCATAAAAAGAAATAAAGTCTAAGATTTCTCAAACAGTCTGAAAAAGAAAAAAAAAAAAAACTGCCCAAACTAATTTGCCTAGCCTCTATTTCCTAAATTGGATAATCCTGCATCAGGAAATACCTCCCCACCAGACAACAATTAACCCAGAACTACATACAATCTGGGCTTCCCTGGTGGTTCAGAAAGTAAAAAATCTGCCTGCAATGTGGAAGACCTGGGTTCAATCCCTGGGTTGGGAAGATCCCCTGGAGGAGGGCATGGCAAACCACTCCAATATTCTAGCCTGGGAAATCCCCATGGACAGAGGAGCCTGGCGGGCTTTAGTCCATGGGGTCGCAAAGAGTTGGACGCCACTGAGTGACTATCACACATACAATCTATTGTTTCACCACTTAGTCCCAGTTAGTGTTCCTCCCCCTCCTTATCTCTTCTCTCTTTCCTTCCATAAAAACTTCCCAGGAACTTTCCCTGGAGGGATAAACAACAGCTGCATTCCCACCTACAATTTCTGTGCCACCCTGAAACTCTTCTAATTCTGATTAAAATCCTTAGTCTTCCAGGATCAATTGCATCCCAGAAGTGCAGCCTTGCCATCCCAGTCTCCCCCACAACTTTTATTTTGACTCCTCGTTAATAAGCTTCTCACAATAGGGACTTCTGGCTCCCTGGGGGTTCTCCCAGTTCTTGATCATGCTCCTCTGTTGAATCTCTCTGTAAACTGGTCACTTTTCAGATGTAGCGGCTCTCGTAGTGGGCTTCCCAGGTGGCTCAACTGTAAAGAATCCACCTGCCAACACTCAAGACGTGGGTCCAACCCCTGGGTCAGGAAGATCCCCTGGAGAAGCAAATGGCAACCCACTCCAGTATTCTTGCCTGGGAAACTCCATGGACAGAGGAGGCTGGCAGGCATGGGGACTCAAAAGAGTGAAACATGACTGAACAACTTAAAAACCAACTCTCTTAGTCCCCCTGTGACAAGCAGTAAACATGGCTATGTTCCCTTTTCTCTTTTTTAACAGCCTAGCCTGGTATTTCAGGTGCTTACCAACAACTTTGAACAAGACCCAACTGTATTTCTTTTAAAATAGTCTAGGAGGCAGACATTTTAGAAAGCTAGGGGACATAGTGACCACAGACCTGTCTCTGCAGGTCCAAACCACTGACTGAGCCAGACACCCAGTCAATACATGGTTGGTTACCACCACTTTATGGTAACAAAAGTGGTGACTTCTGTTGACTCTACGCAGACTACTCAACATTTCAATTCTGCTCATGGGTTTTGGTCTTTTGCTTGTGAGATGAATGCCTCCAAACACCCACACAGCCTGGACTTCCTGCCCCTTGAGGGAAGTAAGCAAGGAGGCCTGGTCTACGTACAGCCAGACCATTGCTGCAAAGCAGGGCAGTGGGTGGACATGCCCTGGTCCTCTTAGTAAGACTTCCTGGGCTGGAAATGATGAGCAATGATGACAGTCAACCATCTGAGGTAGCTTTTCTAGACTGACCGCAAAGATGAAGCTACCACAGTTTTTGAATAGATGGCCAATAATATATAGCTTATATGTTGTAATGATATAAGATTTCTCTTCGGGGAAAAATACACGCAAATTTTTATGTGACTTCTTGAGGACAATAGCTAATTGTCCCAGTGTAGTACTCCCTTCTTTCTCCACAGAGAAGGGATGACTGAATCATCAAATATATAGTGGGATTTAGGGGCTTATCGAGGCTGCACAGGAGAATTTGACCTAGAACCTCCTGAAACAACTGGCCCCCAGGATCTCAACCTCTTTCCTCCTTTCAGATCTTTCTTACCTGGCTTCCAAGGCCCCAACCTTACCCTATGATCTAGTATATCTCATTTTCCCTTTCCTTTCTATCTTAAGCTATTCAATCTCAATTTTTTTAAAGAAATTCTTTTCTTCCTTGAGTCTAATCAAAATGACTATTTTTCTTTCAGTCTCCCCCTGTTTTTGTTTCTACTTCAGATGAAAGCCTGCTTTGAATCCTACTCAGTTCCTCTGGGAAAGTCTCAGCAAACCTAATTCCCAGAGATCTACACAAGGTTTTTTAAGTTTTTCTTTTTAAAAAGATGAGATTACAATAATTCCATCAACTCCGTGAGTTTTTCTTCTACCTAACTTAAGAGGATGACTTCCTAGTCCTCTTTACAGATTAAATAACAAAAATTTTGCCTGTGTCTGAATTCCTGACTGGGCCCATAAAATCTACAACCATAACAGGAGGCGACATACTTCCCTGGAAAAGGAAATGGCTACCCACTGCAATATTCTTGCCTAGAGAATCCCAGGGAAAGAGGAGCCTGGCGGGCTACACTCCATGGGGTTGCACAGCATCGGACACAACTGAATGACTAACACACACATACTTGGCAAAAAAAAAAAAAGTCAATTTCAGACCATGTTGAGTGAGGAAGAGCACTGGCTTCAATAACTAATGAACAAACCACATGATTCCAAGGGGATGGTCTTGACACTGCCCCTTCTTTGATCCTAGAACTGGTTACAGAGCAAAAGAAGTTAAAGAAGAGGATTTGAGACAGTCAATGACTGCTCCCAATCCCTTTATAATATAAAGGCAGGAACCATGCACACCCATGTTCCTAAATCCTGGCCTACAAAGAAATATGTAAGGAGAACAAAGATGTTTCTACTTATCAATGCCAAAAAAAAAAAAAAAAAAAAAAAACTGTTCAAACCAAAAATTGCTGTATTTTATACCTAGTGCAGCTGCTAAGGTCAAAAACAAAAACCTAGCTACCATATCTTGTGCCTAACAAAAATAGCCACACACCGGTGACTACCAGCAGTAAAGATGTCACAGATAGTAATCAGAAACCTGAAAGATCCACCCTTTCTAAAGACCTCTTCCAAACCTTACCAGCATCCTTAATCTCCTTGAGCAATATTTAGACTCCTGAATATCTATCCAGCAGCCAGTCCTGAACTTTCCAGACTTTATATCCTATATAGGGGTTTGAGGAGGCTACTAATTTGCACATCCTCTCCATTCTGAGATCTAAATCAGTTTAAGAGTCAAAGATGAAAATACCAGTTTTATTGGTACAATGAGTACAATGTTTACTAAAAAGGAGCAAGCTCCAAAATGCATAATTAAATGTGAAAAGCAAGGTTCATAACTGTCCGGGGTGTATGTCATCTTTATATGGGCATGCGTGTATACACACATGACTTCCCTGGTGGCTCAGACAGTAAAGCGTCTGTCTACAACGCAGGACACCTGGGTTCAATCCCTGGGTCGGGAAGATCCTTTGGAGAAGGAAATGGCAATCCACTCCAGTACTATTGCCTGGAAAATGCCATGGACAGAGGAGCCTGGTAGGCTACAGTCCATGGGGTTGCAAAGAGTCAGACATGACTGTGCGACTTCACATTCACATTCATGTATACATGACCAAAGAGAAAAACAGGCTTTGTGCACTGTCCCGTGAAGCCTGGAGTACAGGCTCCGTACATTGGAAATCTGGGACAACAGGGCAGGTAATGCACTAGTCATTTAAAGGACTAGGGCTCAGGATTTCCCTGGTGGTCTAGTGGTTAAGAAACTGCCTTGCAACGCAGGAGATGCTGGTTCAATGTTTGTCCAGGAACCAAGACCCCATATGCCACAGAGCAATTAGGCCTTACACTGCAACTACCAAGCCCCATTAGTGAGTCTACACGCAGCAGTGAAAGATCTTGCATGACACAACTAAGAGTCAATGCAGCAAATCAATCCATCAATAAAAATGCTTTTTAAAAATTTTGGGCCAATTCACCCCATTAAACACAAAGTCCTGAATTAAGAGAAGCCATACATATATAGCCACGTGTAAGCTATGTAAGACAGCTTCCATTAGTGAAACACTGGATAATTGCACCCTTGCTCTCTGACCATTCACAGAGGAGACAAGAATACTTCCCAGTACTACTATGTTGCTACACAGGGGAGCTAAACAGGGGTGTAATAACAGATATGAACTAGTTGGTACAAAGTTGTCCTTTATGCAAGTAGCCAGGTACAGGTATTTCTGAACAAGCATGGTGGTTCAGCTGATGCCTGTCCGTACAGTCTAATTCAGGGATGGGTGAGCTTTTTCTTAAAGATCCAGATAATAAATAATTTAGGCCTTAGTCCCTGTCACAACTTCTCAGCACTGTCATTACAGGGTAAAAGCAGTCATAAATACTACATACATGAATGGGTATGGTTCCACTACAGTTAAACCTGATTTACAAAAGCAGGAAAGCAATAGTTTGCAGACCTATGGTCTAACCTGTAAAATGAGGCAACATCTCTTCTTAACCGAAGTAATTTGGTGCAGAAAAAACGAGAAATATTTCCACATTTTGGGCCTTCACCACCTTTTACCCAGACTATTACAGTAACTTCTAACTGACTTCCGCCTTGCTTTTACTTACTCTGATGTATCCTATGCACTCCACCACAGTTTTATCTCCAAAATCAATTCTGATTACATGACTACCCTGCATAAACCCTTTCCTACATAGACACTTCCCATGTCTCATAGTCACTTTAAGAAGAAAATTCAACCTCTTCATCATGGCTTAGAAAACAGTTCCTATCTTGTTCCAACCCACTCATAAAGTCTTCTCTCCATATGCTAGCCTGCAGCTCTGTTTAACTGTCATTCTCTAGATATGCCAGACTCTACTACTCTCCAAATCTTTTCACATAATACATTAGTCAGAGTAATTAATGCCAGCTACCACAACAGATAGACTGAAGAGACTTCCCTGGTGGCTCAGATGGTAAAGCGTCTGCCTACAGTGTGGGAGACCTGGGTTCGATCCCTGGGTCAGGAAGATCCTCTGGAGAAGGAAATGGCAACCCACTCCAGTATTCTTGCCTGGAAAATCTCATGGATGGAGGAGGGTAGTATGCTACAGTCCATAGGGTCGCAAAGAGTCGGACACAACTGAGCGACTTCACTTCACTTCACCACAACAGAAAGACGGAATACAGTGAAAGTCTGTTTCTCTCTCAGATGAAGAAGGATGCAGGTCTGAGGGAGCTCTCCTCCACCCAGTGACCTAGAGATCCAAGTTCCTCTGTCTTGTCAACTCATCCATTTCAACGCATTACTACCAAGTACGCCGCAGGAGGAGAAGAGAAATAGAATAGGCACTGCAAGGCTTAGGTGCCTAGGATAACAAGTAATGCATCACTTCTGCTTCTAATCCCTTTCACTAAGATTCGGTCTCATGAATTCAATGCAAGCAATCTGAAAAACAGAGTGGAGCACAGGGACAATTAGTGAGTACAACTTGTCTCTGCCATGTATATCCCATGCCCTCTGCTTGGAATATCTCTTCACTTCTTCTCTTCCTAGTAAACACCTTGTCATCTTCCAGGCTCTAATCAAACGTTACAGTGCTGATCTCTTAAGACAGTGTTTCCCTTCTTCTATGTTCCCGGGTGTTTGTGCTCAATCACTCAGTCCTGTCCATTTTTTTGTGACCCTATGGACTATAGCCTACCAGGCTCCTCTTGTCCTTGGGACTTCTCAGGCAAGAATACTGGAGTAGGTTGCCGTGCCCTCCTCCAGGGGACCTTCCCAACCCAGGGACTGAACCCACGACTCCTGTGTCTCCTGCATTGCAGATGGATTCTTTACCGCTGAACCACTGGGGAAGCCCCTAAGTAATATAAATATCTATTGTGGATGTAACATCCTGCTTTACAATTATGTGTCTGCACACCTAACTCCAATTCAGAAGATGAGATTATCTCTCACCAGTAACTTCCCACCACAATGCCTGGCACCTGGAACACAATTACTTGATATATGAATGGGTGAATAAGTGCATGACCCCGCGAAAAGTGAGGGCTTCCCTGGTGTTCAGAGGATAAAGAGCCTGTCTACAACGCGGGAGACCCAGGTTCGATCCCTGGGTTCAGAAGATCCCCTGGAGAAGGAAATGGCTACCCACTCAGGCTCTAGAAAGATTTGCCCATGGAAGAAAGCAAACAAACAAAAAAAGTAAAGAAAACTGACTTTCTCACAAGCCCTTCTCAGGGGTCTGAGTTAGCAATTAAGTACAAAACTGCCTGCAGTAAATGAGCTCTCGTAAAGATGATTCCTGGACCAAATTCATTAAAGTTGAAAACATCTAAAAGAGCCTCATGATTATAGTGTGCCCTATAAAGTTTAAAACAATATAATATTTTGACTCTGGAACTAGAAGACTTGACAAGTTTCCAGTTGGGAACAGGAGCCGTTGTTGAGACTCACTGTCCTAGGGCTTTCCTCTGAGAAAACGGGAGGAGCTGTTGGGTGGTGCCAATATTTCCAGGCGGCTGGCCAAGTTAGTAATCCAGGCATGTGTGTGTTGTGAGACACACTGTCCTTCTCTCAAGCTGACATTCGAGTCCCCTCCCGTGTCTAATCAGGTCTTTCTTGTATCTCTAAAGTAAAGAGCAAGTTCAGAAAAAGTCAGTGGAGTCCATCCTATTTCCAAAGCAGAGAAATGTCAGGAACTGGAAGTGTCTGCCTCACATTTTTGGTAGCCTGCTGCGTTCTGACTGAGGTTAGGTAACCATAACAAAAAGCAAAACGAATGACTTCAGTGAAAAGTTTGCCCGGGGCAAAGCCAAGAGGTATGATATTTCTCTTGGATTACAATCAACAGAAGCACTTAAACTGGTGTCAGTATTGTTCAGAATTCTGGAGATAAGTTGTAATACATTTCAGGACTCTTAAAGATCTTTTTTTCCAAGTTTTTGATATTTTAGTTGAACAGTTTGGTTGGCTGGCTTTTATACCCCCCAGCCCCCAAAGAATTCATTAAGGAATCTCAGTCATGAATCTGGGGCTAGTGTAAAAACAGCTGCCTTAATATCAGTGCTCTGCGGTTTATAAGCTCACCATTTTCCTGGGAGGATCTAGAATCATATTAGCTGTGACTCTGCTAAACACAACTCTCGATGAATCCCTGCCATTAGCACCAAAAATTCCAGCCGGCTGACTAGCTGTGGGCAACATCTCATCTTGCTGACAAAATCTGCCATCGGCCTCGATGAATTTGGAGAGCTTGTCTCATCAGAAAAGCTTCATGACAAATCTACCTCTGGTGCCAACGTTAAGGCACTGCCATCAGGACAAAGGTCAAAACGTATTTGAGTTCTGGACTTGTGTGAAAACTTATCACTGAACTAGACTCCTTGCTGAAAGTACAGGAGATGCCCTGTGCTGAGAGTGAAAATTGGCTCCGTGGGGAAAGCTTCAAAGCCATTTCAGCCATTAAAATGTGACTGGATGTATCAAGCAAGCAGGAGGGGTTGGAGCAGAGTGTGGGGATGCCATAGGGAGCTGGTAAAGAACTTTCTCCAGAAACCGGCCTGGTGATCGTGTGTACTCATTCTCGGGAGCAAGAAGCACTGGGGCCAGAGCCTCATTACCGATAGGCTGTTTAACATACCCATTATTGGTGCATTTATCACGTTTAGGTTGATCTCACGTCAAAAAATAATGATGCCAACGTGGACTGCCTCTCAGAGATATGTTAAGCTTGCTACCCAGAAAGAAAATAAAGATTCTGAAGCACTTTAACATGAACTTGGGCAAACCCCAGGAGATGGTGAGGGACAGGGAGGCCTGGTGTGCTGCAGTCCATGGGTCACAAAGAGTCGGCACAGCGACTGAACGACAACAACAACAGCACTTTATGTTCATCAGAGTGCGAGACAGACGCTGCTGGGAAGCTTTAGACCACGAGAGACTGCTCAGCTGCTCCCAGATACGATAAGAGTGGCTTACCCCAGTGCCATGGTTCTTAGGGTGTGGTCTCCAGGCCAGCAGCAGCACAATCACCCCACAGACTTCTTAGAAAGGCAGAGTCTCTGGCCACAGCCTAGATCTAGGATCCAGATTCTCTGGCAGTATGACCAAGCAATCTGTGTTTTAAGGAGCCCCCAGGAGGTTTGGTTCTGATGCTCAAGTCAGAAAACCATAACTCTGGAAAATACAAAGGGATCTTCATAGTCAGCTCCTAACCTGGCCACCCACTCTACAGATGACCTTACAGAAGCCACTTAATATTGCTGTCCTCCCCTCCCATTCATCTAGAAAGTAGTCATCTCAACCACTGTGGTCCAAATCTGCTACTTCCTTCCATGCCCCTGGCTAGGCAGTCAGAACACTTCTGTTTCTTCTGCAGAGCACTGGTGTTGCCAAGAGGTATTCAGATATCATTTTGTGTAAATCTGCCCCCTCTGAGGAACTAAGCAGAACAGGGTTTTGTTTAATTTCCCTTTGATTTGGAGGTCATGAAATTAAAAGACGCTTACTCCTTGGAAGAAAAGTTATGACCAACCTAGATAGTATATTCAAAAGCAGAGACATTACTTTGCCGACTAAGGTCCGTCTAGTCAAGGCTATGGTTTTTCCAGTAGTCATGTATGGATGTGAGAGTTGACTGTGAAGAAAGCTGAGCACCGAAGAATTGATGCTTTTGAACTGTGGTGTTGGAGAAGACTCTTGAGAGTCCCTTGGACTGCAAGGAGATCCAACCAGTCCATTCTGAAGGAGATCAGCCTTGGGATTTCTTTGGAAGGAATGATGCTAAAGCTGAAACTCCAGTACTTTGGCCACCTCATGTGAAGAGTTGACTCACTGGAAAAGACTCTGATGCTGGGAGGGATTGGGGGCGGGAGGAGAAGGGAACGACAGAGGATGAGATGGCTGGATGGCATCACGGACTCAATGGACGTGAGTCTGAGTGAACTCCGGGAGTTGGTGATGGACAGGAAGGCCTGGCGTGCTGTGATTCATGGGGTTCCAGAGTCGGACACGACTGAGCGACTGAACTGAACTGAACTAAACTGATTTGGAGGTGGAAGAGACTAAAATGTTCCAGACCAGAGTCTGTCTAGATGAGGGACTGACCAAATCTGGCCAGATGCCTACTTTTGTAAATGAAGCCTTGCTGGAGTGTAGACACACACACTCACTATACATTGTCAGGGCCTACCTTCGAGCTGATGGCTCAGTCAGTAAGAATCTGCCTGCAGTGCAGAAGACCACCTGCAGCACAGTAGACCTGGGTTCAATCCCTGGGTTGGGAAAATGCCCTGGAGAAGGAAATGGCAACCCACTCTAGTATTCTTGCCTGGGAAATCCACGAACAGAGGAGCCTGGCAGGCTACAGTCCATAGAGTCGCAAGAGTCAGACACGACTTGGCGACTAAACCATCACCGCCACCTTTCAGCTACAACGGAAGAGTTGAGTTGTGACAGTGACCCAGTGGCCTTCAAGGCCTAAAATATGAACTCTCTATGCCTTTCCAGAAAGCATTTTCAGACCACCGATTGGTCCAGACACATAATCAGCCCACACTGGACTAGAAGAGGAGATGGTGCTTATGGGGTCATGAACTGGAGAGGAGCAGGAGCTTCAGGGATGACAACAGAGGGGCCTCTGCCAGGAGAGCACAAACAGTCGTCAGGTGACTGAGAGCCCCTCTGGTGATTCCATCCCAACTAGCCCACAGGCCACACTTTGAGAAATGGGGAATGATCTGTCTCTTCTGATGCATGAAGGCATAAGCCCGGGTGCTCTCAGAAAAGTTCATCAAATAAAAAAATCTGGTTTAAATCCTCACTTGCAGCTGTGATTTTTCTTGCTCTTTCTAACAAATTTGGCAGAGGGTGGGAGGATAAATTTAAATTTCCAGACTTCTTTAATTCATTTAACCAGGAATGCGTGTGGTTGTTCATTTAGCCTTCAGATTTATACTGCTAATACTCCAATTCCATACTTGTAGAAGGCAATTTTAAATTTATAGAAGTCCTCTTCCAACAGACCAGAAAGCTAAATGAAGTTTTAACTTGTATCATAGCATAAACAAATGCTTGTTCCAAATGTAACCTTCAGGCATTTTGGAATTAGGAAGTTCTAATCCCTCAAAAAAGCAGATGGGCGGAGAGCTTGCACATGTCAAGGGAATTTTCAGGGTATAGTGAGAAGACCAATTGATACTTCTAAGATGACAAAGGAAATTTTGAAACTGTCAGCTTTAGAAACAAATGAAAACTTGTTTAGAATTCCAGGAGAATTCTAAAAAGGACTTAAATAAAACAAAAAGAAATTTTGTTCAAACTCTTTGGTATTTTTAATGTTTCCTTATTTTTAATAGTTACTACATAACTCCATTATAGAAGACGCATAAAATAAAGAGAATCCACCCATGGCTCCGAACACAATTGCTAACATATATCCCAACACAACCACTGTGACTAAAAAAAGAAAACTCTTGAAAATCAAAATCATTAATAGAATCTATTTTTGTGATATGGAAGTAATTGTTTCTAAATTATTGAAAAGCTAATAAGAAGCTCAAAGGCCAGTGATAACAGGGAACCAGTATCCGGTTAAATATTAGTCCCTAATGACATCATCAATAAACTCTCCCCAGAGCCTTCTCTCACCTCAGCCTTCAAGATTTATCCAAAGTCCTTTTCCTGCATTCTATTCCTTCTAAGTTCTTTTATTTTTCTCTTCCTTTCTTAATTAGTAGTAATATAATTACAGCTAACTCTACGCTGAGTACTTTACATAAATTATTTTATTTTCGTCAGAATTCTGAAAGTAGATACTAGGATATCCTCATATAATCCATGAGAATCTGGAAACAGAGTAGTGTAGTGGATTGTTGCTATTATGGTATTAAATTTGGTCACAACTCCCTGCATGCATGCCTGCTCAAGAACTAGAGCTTAAAAAAAAACAAAAAAACTAGAGCTTAGGTGTCTAAGCCTTTTAGCCACCACATAAAGAAACCTAGACTAGTCTGTTAGATGAAGAGGGATTATGTGGAGAAGGGCCCCATCTGAGGCCCCAGGCAAAATGAGTGAACCCAGCCAATATTGCGAGGAACACAAATAAGCTGACCCAGATGAGCCCTGTTGAACTGTCGACCCATCAAATCATGAGCAAATACATGATGATTTTTTTAAGCCACTAAACTTGGGCATAGTCTATTACACAGCACAAGCTAACTGACACAAAGTACTTTTCTCAAGTCACACAGGCAGGACAAAGATTCAGACAGAAAGTCTTAACTATACAGCCCAAATACTTAACTCCCTATTATACTGTGAAACTCCCAAGAATCTAGTCAGCACCACTGGGTAAAGCTAATGCTTAACGATGATGCAGTGTCCCCTTAAGGATAACCAGAAAGATGAGTTATCTGTCAAGCTGGCACAGAGATGGGCCCTTTCCACATGTTGCCAGCAGTAGCTTATTTCTAAATTCAGACCAGGGGCACCTGGGAAATAATTAGCTCCCGTGTTGCTGTCCTCTCATAACAAATTTGAGGGCAACTCTTTATTTTTGCTAAAGTTAAACAGTTCATGGCACACATGTTACTTAACACTTCTCTAGGAATAGAAATGTATTTGCTTTTAATCAGTTGGGGACTCATTAGTGAGGCTGTCTTCATCTCCCTGAGCCTTTGCCTCTTTTGCTTAGTTTTTTGGGGTTTTTTTTTTTTTTGGCTCTGTATTAGTGTTTTGTTTGTTTTCTACAGAACTTTCATAAATAAAACCTAATGGGCTGAACAAATCAGGAGGAGAAGCAATGTCAAATGCAACACAAGAGTAAACCCTTATAACCTTCCTCTTTTTACAATCCTTCCCTAGGCCTAACAGCAATGAATGAATAACTGATCATTAAAAATAAAAGGGAGTTATTCGACTTTGAGCTATATGAAGAATTAATCTGGTACAGAGCTACCAACTAGCAATTCTGGTAAAGAATATATACCAAAGAATTTCCAGGAAGCTTTTAAAATATTTTTGACAGTCACAGATTCTTAAAAGATCTGCAGATGTGTGTCTAAAAGAAATAAAATATCTTGATGCATAATAAACAAAGGTCATATAAATTTGGGATACCAAATTTGAAAACAATTTTCACTATAATTGAAGCTGTTGTTGTTCAGTCACCAAGGCATGTCTGATTCTTTGTGACCCCATGGACTGTCACCTGTCAGGTTTCCCTGTCCTTCACTCCCAGATCTTGCTCAAAAATCACATCCATCCATTCAGCAATGCCATCCAACCGTCTCACAACTGAAGTAACCACTTCTAATTTTTTCCTCTTATTTTTTCCACCTGCAAAGTGGTTCTCAGCCTTTCTTTTCTGGAGTGATCAATAGTAGTAGTTCAGAAAGTGTGGCTTAGAAGCCATGCTTTGATAATCCAGTGCTTCTTAGTATGAAAGTGTTAGTCACTCAGTCCTGTTCTTAAGCAGTTATTAAGTCAGGGTCTGCCCCCAATTCTACCGTCTACCCGCCAATACACAGACACTTCCAGAGGCATCTGCCACCAGCACAGAGAGCTCCCCTTGGCCCCTGACTGATCAGACAGTCAATTCTGTTGGTATATCCAGGGCCTTTTCCATCAGCAAATTAGGTGTGGACATAGTTGTAGCTCTTGGGCTCATCTGGTGCCTTGAGGGTACAGTTAGGCAACTGGGCACTTCTGGGAACATCTGGTGAAACTTCCTCTGCTTACCCTCTCTATGTGTGGCCTATCTAGTCTTTTTGCCCTTGTATCTGGTGTCCAGTTTTCTCTCTAGACCTTAGGGAGGAACTAGAACCTAGCCCTTCACTGCAGATTGAAGTCTAATGCTCTCACTGGGTTCCTTCAGCCTGGAGCTGGTGCCCAGCGTCTTACTGACATAGAATCTTTGACCTCCTTCTAGGGAGAACTAGATGAGCTCCCATCAGATGATAAGAGCTGCAATCTCTCAGAAGTCTTTTTCCATCAAATCCTTCTCTCCCTCCTTCGATTTTAATGTGTTCCTACTAAGAACTTGAGTATTTCCCACCCATTGGGATCCAGTATCCTGGACAATCAGGGCACTGGGAGGAGAATTGGGACTGAAGCCATACAAATTTCCCCTGGCCTCTTCCATACACTGGTTCCAGCATTTCATCGACTCTCAGTGGACTCACCTACTCCCACATGGCTGAGAGGTGGAACTGTGACGCCATTTAAGGGGGAGAAATCTGTTCAGAAATCCTAAAGAACCATAAGGATTGTCTAATACAAGTGAACCACCTGCAGAGTGTTAACAAAAAAAGAATATTATTTACCCCTTGCTTCTTTATTTTCTTTCTTAATTTTCTGCTGCTTTCCAAGGAGAAAAGGCTATTTGGATGAGAAAGAAACTTACTTTTTCTCTTGGCATTTTTTTTCTTCCAATAGTCCTTTCCAATCTCGTGTTTCTTTGCATCTCTTTCTTGTACAGAGCTCGCTCGCTCGCGCTCTCTTTCTCTCTCTCTCTCTCTCTCTCTCTCTCTCTCTCTCTCTCTCTCTCTGTCTCTCCCCCTCTCCCTCTCTAACCCTCCCTTTCCCTCTCTACCTCTCCAGTAAACACAAGAAGGCAGTAGCTTCAATTAGAATCTACACTGTATTTCATCATAAAATTGCATGGTTTGCATTCCCTTCCAATTCTTGTGAATCTAAACGAAATTTACATCTTTCTCTAATTTATTCTTCAAACTTTCATCTTGTAATCAGATCGTACATCTTTTAAAAGAGGGCAGTTGAGTTGTTAAGGGTAAATCCATTTTTCCTACCCCATTTTCTAACCTTCCCAATCTCATTTGAAAATGGAAGAAGGATGAGATCAGCTTGGCCATTGAACTGCCTGATCCTATTAATGGTGTTTTGTGCATTTTCCCTACAAAGCTGGTACACAGATTCTTTAAACCTTGAAACCCAGATCCTGATACCTGTTTCTCAGCCATAACCTACAAAGTACTCAAGAACCCAGCATCTTGTCTTCTCATCCAAGTGTATCTTGGCACTGGCAAATCTCTCTTAGAGACAAATTTTCATTTATGTTCAATTTACATGGAATGAAGAATCTTGGGCAGAGGACTGTTGGAATTCATTCAGTACCATGTTTGCCTGCAAAAGGGCATTTATACTTGACATTTCTGAAGATACTCATTTTACAGCCCAATTTTCACACTCAAATAATCACCATCTGTGTTGTCCAGTTTAAAATGATCATAGAGAACAAGTGCAATTTGTTTTCCCTACATTTTTTTTCTTGTTTCTTAGGGTTTGTTCGAATAGGTGGGAGCACAATTAAATGTAGTACCTCATTTCTAAGTACTGCTGCTTTATTCAAAAAGAGAAGATGAGGGATATAGGAAAGGAAGGAGGAAGGAAGGGAGGGGAGAAGGACGCCTGGTACAGAGTAACGCACTAAGCCCTAGCAAGCTTTTTCTCATAGAATATTATCATTATTTTTGCTGCGCTGCTGTACCACTTTTGCACGCATTTCACCATAATCCACCAAGTCAGAAAGAGGATCAGCGTTTATTCCTATTTGAAATTCTTTGATGTCTGAGAGCCAACTTAGTCTACATATAAGTGGTACAATGATAAACAATGCAGGATACATAAGAGACTGGGATTCAATCCCTGGGTGGGGAAGATCCCATGGAGAAGGAAATGACAACCCACTGCAGTATTCTTGCCTGGGAAATCCCATGGACAGAGGAGCCTGGCGAAATACACTCCATGGTCTTGAAGAGTCAGACAGGACTGAGTGATTGAGCACACACCTACAATGCCTGAGGGCCAACTTAGTCTACACATTTCGTTTATAACTCAGTGCACTTAAAAAATACTCTAGTAGCATGTTGATTTTGTAATATTCCTGGCTTCTCCCAATCTGAGGAAGACATCTCCAAATGAAGCAACAGATATCCTAGGAGCCTGTAGTCCTCAATATCTTTTGTGATACTCATCACTTTTATAATTATTTGTTCTTACTACTTGTGCAATACTATTATAACATGTGCTATGTCTGTTTTATTTCCTCTTGGAGGTACAGGACTACCTCATATTATGTTTTATACTTTCAATGTGCCTTAAAAGCATTTCTTAACTGAATTAAATCAATCAATGTTGATTCCTCTTCCTTTTCTTTCATAAAATTGAATCTGAACCCATTATGCCACAAAAATCTCCAAAAAAGGAGAACTCGTGAAATATTTTATATAAAAGCAGATTGGTTTCCTGAAAATATATATATATATATTTCATATTGAAGTTCATACAAAAAAAAAGGCACAGAGGTCAGGATCGGGGAGACTGATATTCTAAGCAATTACAAAAATCCTTGAAACTTTCCAGTCTTCACTGCTCTGACAGTATTTAAAGCTCAGTCTGGTTGAAAATATTCTTCAATGAATTTGTGTTTATTTCAAGATAGTGCTGACACAAGCTGAACAGAACAGAGTAAACATGAAGGTCAGTCTATTATCACTCTGCATGAAGTGCTCACAGGAGGCAGTGACCAACCCACAGTGAACAGATACTACACCAAGGCAAGCAAGACAGAGATGGAAAACGTATGGGTTGGTAGTACAATAACACAGTTTATCTCTGCAGGTGAGAGAAGTACTGATGGGAGTAAACACTGTGTGTCGCTAAATTTAAGCCAAACACATATTAGGAGCTCTGTTTTGACCTTCACTGGAAGAAAAACAAAGGTGTTGGACAACTGGAATAAGTAAGCACCTCTCCATTCTCCAAGGGGCAGTGTGTTTTAAACTACACATTGCTCCATTTCAACAGATCCCTCTAGGAGCATGTCTGGAGGGGCAGAGCAGTTTAACATCTGTGCTCCTGAAAATTAGAGTTACTGCTGAAAACACTTCTGCGACCACGCACGGGTTTCTATTCATGAACCACATGACTTACTAAACTATTACGTTTTTATTTTCTTTTACCTAGGTCAAGATTTTCCTCCAGAAAGCAAACTCGTGATATCAAGCTTTCTGAGTACTACTGGCACAGGAGCTGAATGTGGGAAAGTATGAAAGGTCCAAATGAACTGAAATTTGTCGCATTCTTAAGACAAAAGTCAGTGCCCCAATTTGTGAAATTTGGACTTACACTATACTAATTCCATATGGGCATTCTACACATGGGCTCGCAATATCAACCTCTGTAACAACACAAACATCAGAAAAAAATGCATGGATGCGCTGGATTTTAAAATACAAGATTCTTATTGTGAAGAAGGTATCCATTTGCCAGTTTTTATCTGCCTTTTTTAGAGCAAGATGAAGATAATGTGTAAGAGAAAAGGTGACAGTATGGAAATGAAAATGGTTGGCCATTGTTTCTTGAATTGGAGTCTCATGGTCTCAATGACCTTCTAGGATGGCCTGCATTATCTTGTATTATGAATGTTCACAGTAACAAAATACCTATGCTTTTTTCCTTTATGAACTATTCATTTAAAATATAAAAATCAGACACCAACTTACTGGTATATTAGGGTCATGCTGGTTTCTGTGATAAATAAGTTCCAACATTTTAATGACTTGGGCTCCAAAGTCATTTAAAAAATCAAAAAAAATCAAAAGTCATTAAAAAAATTTAAAAATCACTGTGGATTGTGACTGCAGCCATGAAATTCAAAGACACCCCTTGGAAGGAATGCTATGACAAACCTAGACATGGTATTCAAAACCAGAGATATCATTTTGCCAACAAAGGTTCATCTAGTCAAAGTTACGGTTTTTCCAGTAGTCATGTACAGATTGAGAGTTAGACCATGAAGAAGAATGAGTGCCAAAGAACTGATGTTTTTGAATTGTGGTCCTAGAGAAGACTCTTGAGAGTCCAAGGGGCTGCAAGGAGATCAAACCCTGAATACTCATTGGAAGGACTGATGCTGAAACTGAAGCTCTAGTACTTTGGCCACCTGATGCAAAGAGCTGACTCATTGAAAAAGACCCTGATGCTGGAAAAAATTGAATATAAAAAGAGAAGAGGGCGGTAGAGGATGAGATGGTTAGATAATCACCAACTCAATGGGCATGATTTTGAGCAGACTTTGAGAGAGAAAGACAGGGAAGCCTGGCGCTCTGCAGTCCATGGGGTCACAAAGAGTCAGACATAACTGAGCAACTGAACATCAGTGACATTTTTAATGACTGGACACAACAGAATTTATTTTTCACTTATCTAACAGTCCAATAAGGGTTTTGTTGGTCATTTGGGTGGTTTTCCTCCACTTGGTGACTTAGGGATCCAGGTCCTTCTGTATGTTTTGCCACCATCCCTGAGGCCTCAGCTTTCAGGCAGGGGGAGGGGGAAAGAGAGAATAGAGAAACCCCTATGCACCTGAAAGCCTCATCTTGACAGTGACTACATATCCTCTTTACTCATGTCTTATCACAGAGAACCGGCCACGTGGCCACCTGTGGATGAAAGAGAAGCGGGACAGTGTCTCCTAGTGACAACTCCACATTATCAAAGGAAAGGCACAAATATTATTTATATTATTTTGATAAACCATCTACACTATGGTATCTAATACATTAAATAAATCAATTCTAGTTTCCTCATTAACGCCCAAGAGACTTAAAATTTGGCAGAGTCCCTTGAGAGCAGGGACTGGGTTTGTTTTTTTTTAATCTCCTGTTCCTCCACCCATAAAATGTCTTGAGAACCAGATTCATTTGGAAACTGGTAGTCTAAGCAATGATTCCAAAAGTGGTCAAATGTCCAAATGAGCCTTTACCAATTTCTTCTGGCTGCTCTTTAGAAACCAGGAATAATTTCTGTAGTTAAAAGTTATGAATTTTACATTGCTCTCTACCTGAACTTGGAAGCCCTTGCATCCGGCAAATAAAAGGGGGATCGTTAGTTATTGGTTCAGGGTCTCTATAAAGAAAAGGTACTTGCTTTTACATGTTTCCACAAAAGAGCTACTCAAGCCCTAATGTCACTTGGCCCAATTAAGTATATAAATGGCAAGGGGCCAAGTTAATTACAACTCTGGGGACTTGGACTAGGCCAGGCTAGAAACAGAGTAGCAGGAAGAATGGCCCAAGCTTACACGCTGCTTTCAAACAAAGCCTTTGCCTTCCCTTGCCCTGGAGGGCAATATTCCGACCTAGAGGGAAGGCAGAAGTGTCCTGAAGAGCCTTGGCTCTTGCTCCTTATTATGGAAAAACTGGATGACTATTAACCAAACCAAACCTTAAAAGAGGACGAGCTGAAATAAGACTTGCTGTAGTGTTTGGAGAGGCAAATATAAAATGTTAACCTTTCAAACTTTCTTTTTAGCTTTTCTTCATGATTATAACTCATTTAAATTTGTATTTTATATTGGAATATAGTTGATTAACAATGTGGTCTTAGTTTCAGATGTACAGCAAAGGGATTCCATTATATATATAAATATATATAAATATATATATATATATACATGTATCTATATAAACCCTTTACATCCCCAAAGAAAGGTCGCAGAGTTTCTGAGGGAGCCACTCTCCTAGGGAAAAGTGTGGTGACGTATAAGGGGATGTTTACATTTAAGCAAACTCTGATCCTTTCCATCTGGCTGAGCGCTCCTGGAGAGCATCTTGGAAGTCCTGCCCCTCACCCCTTCTGCTGATTAGGCTGCTCTGTGCAACAAGAGCTCTGCCCTGGAGGAGCGTCAGCAGAGCAGTGAGTGCGTCCAGATGTGGCCACTTCCTTAAAGGTGAAGTACGATGGGGAAGAGATTAATCGGCAACGCAGCGAAGTCAGACTCTCCGTAACCCAGGGACGTGTTAAATGAAAAGGAAAAGATGCTGTTGAATGCTATCTCCAAGTGGAATCATTATTTCCAACTAACATACTCCTTCAGGCAACCCACACAGTTGGTTTTCCCGAAGCCCTTTTCCTCCTGTCGCACACGCCTACTTCTCGCTGGAACCCCAACAGCAGCTGAAAAAACATTCCATCCAGGGGAAAAGGGAGAGAAGGGCTGGTGAGATTACTGAGCCGGTGAAGCTGGCAGGTCGTCACGCGGGCAGCGCTTGGCTCAGCCTGCATCAGGGGACAGGGGGAATGCGGTTGGGGTCCGGGGGGTGGGGGAGTGAAGGCCTTCTTCTTGGTTCTGTGAGTCACAGGGGGTTAAAGTTCAGGGAGGTTTTCTTGGAAAAGCAGAAAATAAAATTCTTAATGCTATGTATAGTGCAGCTGGAATGTGATATTTCCTTCCACTTGTTAAATTGGGATTTTTGTTTTATGTGCTTCGGATTTAGCTCCTGGGTGCTCTCGGCTTAGTTTAAAAGGGTTTCCATCTCCACGTTGTCATACATGGAGAAAATATACTGAGGCAGCGCACCGTACATCGTGACTTTTATTTTGCTGTCGGACTGCAAGTTACAATATGCCTGTGTGCATTAAAGACTCGGGGGCTTTTACAGCGGGGAAGGATCCCTTCACACGTCCTACAAAGAGAGCTACAGCCCTAGAGGGAAGAGCTGGAAACAACGGCCTCCTTCTTACGTGCGTCAACCACATATCCCCAGTTTTAGCAAGGGCTCCAACTGCCTGTCACTACATTCCTTTCAATAAAGGCCATTTATTAAAAACACAACTAGAAAAGTTTTTGGCCGACAGCATGGACTGACTTGGGGTTCATTCAGAAAACACATTGTCGTATGTATATACCAGCCAGCCCCAAACTTTGAGTGGCTTGGTGGTTTTTTTCAGGAGCTAGGTAGGCTTTCCAGGTCCCTTGACATTCAAGGACCCAGTCCCCCATGATACCAACAGCAGGCTGGCCCAGCAGCTGCCACAGAGAGAGGTGCTATCAGACCCCAGACCCAACCTTTACAGCTCGCCACATGCTCCCCACCAGAATCCCAAGGGCTCCACATACACATGGCATCTTGTCTGGAGACTTGACCAGATGCTGCCCACGTCTGGAATTTTTTTTATTACTCTAAGTCTTATCCTCACCATCCACTGTGCTCCCTGGGGGCAAGAAGCGCTGGTAAAGGTCAGAGTGCTCCCTGAACCCCGAGAGTCTAGAGAAGCCAGACACTACTCACTCCTCAGCAATGAACTTCTGGTCTCTTTCCCTGTGACAGGTAGAAGCAAAGGCTCGGTGTGGACTTCAGGTGGTCAACCAGGGAGTTTAATCAGAGATGCTGTAGACAGGAGAACCACATGCACACAGCAGACCCCTGGCCACTGTGTGGAGATGTACTGGTATGAAAATGAGGGAGCCCAGAGGATTAAACAAAGTTTAAACAACAGAGTTTAAACAAAGAACGGGTGACCTGTCAGTCATAAAGCCAACGTAAAAGGAAAAATCCATCTCAACCAGCCAGCTACAAGTTTTCTGTTCTGTAATAAGGTTTTCAGGAAGATAAACTATTTGTAAGGGGAGATTGAGAGAGAAAAGAGGAGATAAAGAGAGGAGATACAGTGTGTGTGTGTGTGTGTGTGTGTGTGTGAAAGAAATAACGTGAAATATATGAGAAAGCCCAAAGACTCAGCTGAAGCGAATGGAATAGTGAGGGAGGAAAATGTGATTAAAAAATCTTTATGTCTACTGAAAGAGGGCCTTAAACTCATTTTGTACACCTTTCTCTTAGCTTTTGGATTCAAAGATACCCAAAAGAGAGAGCAACACCTAGTGCAGAGCTTGAGAGTGGTTTTATTTACACCACCAGGCTGTTTAGAACTCCCATTTTATTCTTGGTAATTTGATTGTTTGGTCACGCCTCCTAACAAGTGAAATGTTACACTGGAGTATTTGTTTAAACCTCGCGGCTTCAGATACAGTGAGTTGCTGAATGATGTTTGCTAATGGCACACATTCGATAATTCCTATAATGTGAAATCTCAGCCAGATTTAATGTTTAATTTCCCAGGGATTCACTCTGAAATTATTACAGACATTATGTATTCCACTCCCTGGACTTGGAATTAATTTCAAAACAGAGTAAAAGTGCATCCATTTGGGTGCCTTGGGGGAGTTCAGATCAGTAACATTCCATTTATCCTGAAGTTTCTGAAGTTTAAAATACCTTTTCACTTTATTGCATTTGATCTGGGTTCAGTAGCTACATGGCACAGTCACCCAGAACTGCATTTTTGCTTTTGTTTGTGATCCTGGGTGTGCCATCACTTAATAAATGCACACTCTTGCAAAAACTATATTGATCTTCTAAGGGTTTGTCTGCCTAAATAGAAGAAATCCTTGTATGGTTATCATGGTATGAAATGACTGCTAACTTGCCGTGATCTGGTTAAAAACATCATTAAACAGCTACATCTACATCTCCTTTTTCTGAATATCTGCTACAGAAACAGAATTCACGACATGCATTGCTTTGATTAATCAATCAGTACATTGGCTACGCTTCCAATACCTGGCCCAAGTAGAAAGCTCAGTGGCTGGAAAACCTCCAAACATTACAGAATAAAACAACCAGATCTATGTTAGGTTGTGATCCAAAAATTCCCAGACAATAAATCTTTAATTTGCTACCCTGGCAACTCTCACCAAATTTGAATTAAAAGAGTATTTTCCACACAAAGCTTTGAAAGGATTTGTCTCCTGAACAGTTTTAAAATTGTAACCTTTAGCTGAGGCACACTTCCTACAGTCCAAAAGGAGACTGAGTGTAAAAAAGACATCAAGGGATTAATTCACAAGTTTTACCCCAAAATGAATGACAGCTGTTTGGGAGTTCAATTGCACTGACGTCCCATTAGGTTCAAAACATCCTGGGTCTTGCAATTATCTCAAAGATTTAATAAAACCTTGTTAATAAAAACTTCACCTCCCTAGTCTGGTCTCAGCCACTGAACTCATCTGCCTATCTTACACAGAAGTGCTTCAGATGAACTCCTAAGCAGGAGGGGAAGGCAAGCGGTTAGTTCTTTCCAGAATTTTTTGTTTTTGTCAGATTGATCTTATTTTACCATCTCTCTCTCACACACAGCTGAGGAGGGTTGGAGAGAATAACAGACAGTATCTATGGTTTTCATTTCCAGGGAACAGAGCAATGGATTAAGTGTGACCTAGAAGCTTGCCGAAGCGGCAAACCACAAGCTTTGGACATTTGTAACTGCTTTGTACCCATAGACCTTAAAATGATGAAAGAATTTTAAAGCCTGAAGATACCTAGAGGTCTAATCCTCATACCTCTCAACTGAAAGAAGAACTGGTAGCCACAGTCATGCGGCCATGAGAGGCGGGGCAGGGGTCCCCCCAGATGGGCCTGAGGGAGCAGTTTCCTGTCACTCGACCCCTCTGTGTCTATCATCCCACTCAGCGCATTGGATGGCTCTCGTTTTTCGACTGTCTCCTTGGTAAGACCAAGCTCATGGACAGCTAGAACAATGTCTTTCTTGTCTCTGTATTTTCAGAGCAGTAAAGATTTTTTCATCCCTTTATTTCTTCTGTTCCCAAATAAAAATAACTTTGTCTTCTCTTACTATATATATGTCTTATTTACGTACATTCTCAGAGTTAAAAAAAAAAAAAGTTTAAAGAAAGAAATCAAGAACTGCTGGAAAGATCACTAGCCATATATGCCTACTGTTTAGTGTTAAGGCTTTGAAAGGAACACCTGAATGATGAATGCTTAAAAGGGGGATGAATGGAGAAGGAAAAGGTAACCCATTCCAGTATTCTTGCCTGGAGAATTCCATAGAGAGAGGAACCTGGCGGGCTACTGTCCATAGGGTCAGGTCACAAAGAGTTGGACATGACTGAGCAACTAACACACACAGCCAAGAGGGGGTTGAGACTTGAGAGAAATGATCAAGGGAACATATATCTAATGAATAGTTCTGTGTGTTGGCCTTTCGTCTAGTTGTTGTATACACAAAGTATTTAATCCTACCTCCCCAGTGAAGCAGGGTTATTATTCCCAGTTGATATTCATTCATTCAACAAATAATTATTGAGCATGAATTATAAATGCTTGGCACTCTTCTGGTGCCTGGAAATATTGCAAAAATCAAACAGGTAAAGTCCACGCTTTCACAGAGCTAATTCAAGGAATTTAGGGGAGAGAGAGAACACATTAAAATGAATCTATAGTTTAGCAGATGGTGACAAGTGCTGATGAGAAAAGTAAAACAGAGTGAAGGAATAGCAAACTATGTCAAGATCATACAGCCAGCAGGTGCCTAAGCTAGGACCAAACCCAGGGTCTGCCAGCCTCAGCCCTGCCCGCCCTTCCCTGTGCAGGACCTGCCTCCCTAGAAAGAGCACCCCACCTGACAGTTCTGCTTGGTGTTACCCTGCCAGCACCACCCAAATATCCTAACGGGTAAGCCTTTGGTAAGCTTAGCCTACTGTGAGTCAAGGAAAATCTATTTACTGGTAATTGTTCAGAATAATTGGTTTTTGCTTGTGCTTGAATTCAAAGTTCCTTTAATGGTGCTGACTTACGAAAAGAAAAACAAACATCTCAGCCCATAAGTGAAACAGGATAATTATCCTCCGAAATTTTTGGAGCCTCAGACTCCATTATGTACACACAAGATCCATTTCCATTTCTGAAAAAAAAAAAAGAAAGAAAGAAAGAAAAAAAAAGATGTGAACACATTGTAAACCTCACTCTTAAGAGGTTTTTGTTTTCCTTCTCCTTTTTGTCAAGCATTCTGTTAAAATAAGTTTTCCTGATGCCAAGCGGAAAAAAAAAAAATTTGTTTAGTACAAGGACTGGCAGAGGAGGCAGGTGGAAATGAAGTAAAGGTTAATATTTTGTTGTTCAATGCATCTTTAAATGCCTATAAAAAATGCATCTTCAAAACACCTCACCTCTAAATACAAGGCATTCAAAATACAGAGTTTAAACCCATCAGTGGCATAATACCATTGAAATGTCAGGCCACCCACCTGGAGTTTCTAGCTTCTTTGTGGACAAACAGGGCCTGATCATGAGCTGGGTGAAAGACTATAAACCTCTACTGTATCTTAGCAAAGAGAAGAGCAGGGGCAAACAGAGAGAATATTAATTTTCATCAAGAGAAAATCAAACTCATCCAAGAACTTTATTGGCAGAAGTGAAATTAGTTTTTCTATAGCAAATAGTGGAGTTGAGGGATTAATCTATTGCCCGAGAAGGAAAGTAAACCCACAGGAACCCAGAAGCATCCTTATTCTCTATAATGCATTTAACTCTCAAAAACAAATAAGATTCATCTCTGCACTTTCACTTAAAAAAAAAAATCTAAGACAAGATGATCTAAAACTGTCCCTTGCTAAAAATCAAATTATTAAAGCAAATTCCGGAAACTCATAAAGCTCAAGACAATTCTTAATGTTTTTATGGAATGTAAAGTGCCAGCCTGGGTGAGCCTTCCTGGATTCAAAGTTCACTGTAGATCGTAACAGACACGGTACTTAGCAATTGATACACTACAGAATTTGGTTACTTTCTACCATGGCCCAGGGCCCCAGCACACAGCAGTTATTTTTGAAAGGAAATGAAGTAGGATTATTGTATTATCTGAAAGCTCTCAGGAGTAAGCTGGTAAAAGTGATGTTGTAGAATGACATGGCTTCAGACCACCTTGTTAATATTCCTGCAAAATATACCATCCCAGCTTTTGGTGATTTTAAGTACAAAGGTGGCCAGGTAGAAAGCGGTGTCAGTTAAGTGGGTGGGGGAGAGAATGAAATCTTAATGGCAGATATCTGGTTCAGAGAGTTTGTGGATTTACTTGTAGTGTTGCATGAAACAATGCTCTAGCCAACTAAAAAAGAGCAATCATTAGACTCATCAAGATAGAATTATGGAAAATCTGAACTTATTCTGAACTTTGAGTAAATTCCATCAGAAAATCTGAGATCTCTATATTTCTTCTTTGTATCTCCCCTCATCCAAGTAAGTAACCTGTTTGGGACACAGGATAACGGTGGACACAATGGATCAGCAAATGATACACAGTTAGCTCAGTTAAAGAAGAGAATCTAGCCAGAACTCTACTCTGTTTTGCCCATTTCCTGGCGAAGAGAGGTTGGAGTTGAATCCATAGTTTACTTGATCATAATTGTCATGTAAAGTACATGTACTTAACTTTGAATTAACTGTTTTGTCAACTGTACACTGTGCACTCCAGAAGATGGGTTCTGTCAGTTTCAACAAATCCCTTTTCTCTTTGTCAAAGTTAGAGAACTTCAGCTACTGTTAAAAGATTGGCCTGGTACCCCAAGTGGGCTATCAGGTTAGCAAGGATCTTTGCAAGATGACTTAACATCATTTTATTTCCTGCTTCTGTGCAGGAAGGGTATACTGCACACTGAAGGGCACAGCTAATACATGCTAAAGGATTTTGTAAACTGTACCAATACTTAAATGTTGTTAACATGTTGTTATTAATCCTCCTTCACAGTATCGGTTCCAAATGCTACCCAATTTCCTGTAAGAGTTGTCATGTATTAAGGAACCTTACAAGCTCATCAACCAGATTCACCTCCCTGTAAGTCAACCCCAACCACAATACTGTGTTTATATCCATATTAATTGAATATAGCCTGTCTGGGTAATATTCACTTGGGGTTATAAAATAATAATATACCCATCTGCAGTGATACTCGTTTAACTTGAAGAGTAAGCACGCATAGACATAGACACATAAGTGCATACCTTTTTTCCAAAAAGAACACTCTGATAATTTGAAAGCAGGTATTCAATATCTGATGCGTTTTTTAAGTCCATTCCCTGCTTTAATTGCCTTCAAAACAGTGTGCTGTTTGATTGCACCTAGCAAAGTTGTCCTGATAAATACACCTGAAAGCCGTGGGCAGAAGTAATGAGTATGGGAATTCCTCGTCTTATAACTAACTTCTTCTGTTCCTTTCTTGGGGTTTGAAATGATAGAATAGACCCCCAAAACTACAGAGAATAAATCATTATGAATCAACATATTACTTTTGTTGATATTTCTAGAGCTGTGATCCACCAGTTACCCAGTGTGGGATTTTTAAAAGTTTCTTCCAATAATTTCATTCTCCTTTGTCTCCCAAATGAATAAAATACAGTAAAATAAAAAAAGAGAGAGAGAGAAAGTGCAAATGGAATTTTGAAATTCATCCCCAAACCATATGACGAAAACAGCTCCCCTTTCTTTGGTAAGCAACAGTCTTTTACCCCAGAGCAATTTAAGAGGTATGTGTGTGTGTTTTTCTCTTATATGAAATGTCATTTTAACTTGATCTCATCTGATACAATGAAAAGGAATAGTAATTCATGATCTGTTAGTATAAGGAAGACTGTATCACAGTAAGGACCTACGTAACTGTGGTTACACCTACCCAGGAGTAGCTGATTTTGTTGTTGTTCAGTTGCTCAGTCATGTCTGACTCTTTATGACCCCATGGACTGCAGCACACCAGGCTTCCCTGTTCTTCACTGTCCCCCGGAGTTTGCTCAAACTCATATCCATTGAGTCAAGGATGCCATCCAACCATCTCGTCCTCTGTTGTCCCCTTCTCCTGAGTAGCTGATTAGCTTTTGGTTTACACATGCAAGTGGAGGCAGAACAGCTGACCACTTTATTAGCATCAACTCTCACATTTCTGATTCCCTAAAATCTATCATCATTACCCTAAGATGGCAACATGCTGGCAATATGAGCTACATGTAGGTAGTAGAGTCTGGTTCCTGGGAACCGCCCACAGTGAATTCAAGTGAAAGTTTTTCTCTCCAACTAAAAGAGGGAAAAAAAAAAAAAATATATATATATATATATATATATGAAATAAGGCTTCCCTAGTGGCTCACAGTAAAGAATCTGCCTGCAATGAGGAGGCAGTTCAATCCCTGGGTCATGAAGAGCCCTTGGAGAAGGGAATGGCAACCTATTCCAGTATTCTTGCCTGGAAAATTCCATGGACAGAGAAGACTCACGGGCCATAGTCGATGGGGTCACAAAGAGTCAGAAATAACTGAGCAACTAACACTTTTATGAAATATATATTAATATATATAAAATTTAAATACATTATACAGGAGTATGGGAATTCCTCATCTTATAACTAACTTTTTCTGTTCCTTTCTTGGGGTTTGAGATGATAGAATAGACCCCCAAAACTGCAGAGAAAAAATCATTATGAATCAACATATTACTTTTGTTGGTATTTCTAGAGCTGTGATCCACCAGTTACCCACTGTGAGATTTTTAAAAGTTTAGGATAATTATAGTTTTATCCTAATCCCAACTGCAAAGACAAAGATTCTTCTTTTAAAATCCCAAATCTTTCTTTTCTAGAGTTGATGTCCAACTACTCTCCTTTCCTCACCAAGAGGCCAAACTCCTTAGCCTGACATTTAAGACCTTCCATGATGTGTCCCTAAATTTAAATCCAACTTTATCCAACTCTTTCCCTACATGTATCGTAATTTGAGTCAAACAGAACAATTCAGGGCTTTCAAGGAAACCAAAATGTTTCCAAGTTTTACAAGTCATATTCGCCACCTATCAAATCCTTCCTTCTACTTTTTCCTGTTAACATCCTATACAAACTTTAAGGTGCAATTCATATATACCTACCTCATTGGTGAAGCATTCCCTAATTCCCTGAACAGGAATTTTCTTTCTAAACTCTTACAGCAAGGGAACAGCATCTTTTCTCAAATACAGTTCCTCCTTTTCGCAGAAGGTCAGAGAAAAACAAGTCTTGACATTCAGATAAAGAAAGGCAACAAACTATAGCTCTGTTCTTTGCTTTACAGCTGTCTCATTTAATCCTTATACAATCCTAAAAGGAACGAACTATTATCGTCATTTAACAGATAATGAAACTGAGGCTGTTTTTTCCCAAATTTCTTGAGATGTGGTCGACCACACAGATGGTATGCATTTAGGGTACACAGTATGATATTTTGATAAATGCTCAAAGTTCTCCAAGCCAGACTTCAGCAATACGTGAACCGTGAACTCCTTGATGTTCAAGCTGGTTTTAGAAAAGGCAGAGGAACCAGAGATCAAATTGCTAACATCCGCTGGATCATGGAAAAAGCAAGAGAGTTCCAGAAAAACATCAATTTCTGCTTTATTGACTATGCCAAAGCCTTTGACTGTGTGGATCACAATAAACTGTGGAAAATTCTTCAAGAGATGGGAATACCAGACCACCTGACCTGCCTCTTGAGAAATCTGTATGCAGGTCAGGAAGCAACAGTTAGAACTGAACATGGAACAACAGACTGGTTCCAAATAGGAAAAGGAGTACATCAAGGCTGTATATTGTCACCCTGCTTATTTAACTTCTATGCAGAGTACATCATGAGAAACGCTGGACTGGAAGAAACACAGCTGGAATCAAGATTGCCGGGAGAAATATCAATCACCTCAGATATGCAGATGACACCACCCTTATGGCAGAAAGTGAAGAGGAACTAAAAAGCCTCTTGATGAAAGTGAAAGACGAGAGTGAAAAAGTTGGCTTAAACCTCAACATTCAGAAAACGAAGATCATGGCATCTGGTCCCATCACTCCATGGGAAATAGATGGGGAAACAGTGGAAACAGTGTCAGACTTTATTTTGGGGGGCTCCAAAATCACTGCAGATGGTGACTGCAGCCATGAAATTAAAAGACGCTTACTCCTTGGAAGAAAAGTTATGACCAACCTAGATAGTATATTCAAAAGCAGAGACATTACTTTGCCGACTAAGGTCCATCTAGTCAAGGCTATGGTTTTTCCTGTGGTCATGTATGGATGTGAGAGTTGGACTGTGAAGAAGGCTGAGCACCGAAGAATTGATGAGTTTGAACTGTGGTGTTGGAGAAGACTCTTGAGAGTCCCTTGGACTGCAAGGAGATCCAACCAGTCCATTCTGAAGGAGATCAACCCTGGGATTTCTTTGGAAGGAATGATGCTAAAGCTGAAGCTCCGGTACTTTGGCCACCTCATGCGAAGAGTTGACTCACTGGAAAAGAGTCTGATGCTGGGAGGGAGTGGGGGCAGGAGGAGAAGGGGACGACCGAGGATGAGATGGCTGGATGGCATTGCGGACTCGATGGTCGTGAGTCTGGATGAACTCCAGGAGATGGTGATGGACAGGAGGCCTGGCGTGGTGCGATTCATGGGGTCGCAAAGAGTCGGACACGACTGAGTGACTGAACTGAACTGAATTGAATGATTCCCACAATCAAGCTAATTAACATATCCGTCACTTTACGTATTTCCCATCTTACTGTGCGGTGAAAGTACTTGAAATCTAAAAATTTCAAGTATACAGTACAATATTAACTATATTTACTACACCATACATTAGGTCTGCATAAGTTATAACAGGAAATGTGTACCTTCCAAATAACATCTCCCTATTTACGCCATCCCCCAGCCCCTGGTAACCACCATTCTACTTTCCAGTTCCATGAGTTCAGTTGTTTAACATCCATACATATCATATATGTATGTAATCACATCTTCTTTGTCCACTCATCCATCCACAGACACTTGGTGTTCCCATATCTTGGCTATTGTGAGTAGTGCTATGGTGAACATTCAGGTGCAGATGTCTCTTCAAGACAGGGATTTCAATTCCTTCAGTTATCTACCCAGAAATGGAACTGCTGGATCATGTGGTAGATCTAGTTTTAATTTTTTTGAGGAACCTCCATATGGCTTTCCATAGTGACTGCATCAATTTACATTCCCACCAACAGTTCACAAAGGTTCCATCTTCAAAGAACTTCTCTGAAGGAAAGCTTTGCCTGTCAGACTTGAAAGCCCATACTTTCCACCAAGCGACTCTGTGACATGACTCATCTTTATATACCTCTTAGAATACTGGGCACATACTGCTGTGAATCTAGTTGTTGGCACATATTTCTTTTCTCTTACTAGAACAGAAGTTTATGTTGCTGTTATTGTTGTTGTTATCATTGCTGTTGCTGTTGAGACAAGACGCATCTCTCTTCGACCTGTTTCCTCTCCCCCTTTCACAGTAAAAAGTGAAAGTGAAAGTCACTCAGTCATGGCCGACTCTTTGTGACCCCCTGGACTATACAGTCCATGGAATTCTCCAGGCCAGAATACTGGAGTGAGTAGCCTTTCCCTTCTCCAGGGGATCTTCCCAACCCAGGGGTCAAACCCAGGTCTCCTGCATTGCAGGTGGATTCTTTACCAGCTGAGCCACAAGGTAAGTCCTTCATAATAAATCTCTTCTTCAAATATTTGTTTAATTAGTACACAATATTTCAGGGGGAAAGTTTTCAAAAGAAAAGTTTAAAGATAATGTCTCTTTCTAACTATTCATCTTAGGAATTAAAAAAAAAAAAAAAAAACTTAAGAAACCTTACTTAGAAATTGGCTATTTTGACATTAGAAAGTGAGGCAAATATTTTTGGTACAGTAACTTCCATGTTTTGAACATTTGATTATGTGCCAGATGAGGGAAAACAATGCTACCCACCTCTCTGCAAAATAACGTGAGTGAGAAGAAAAGAATCCTTGTATCCCCTTACAGCAACACCCGTCCTACAATCGGTACTTCCACGGTGTAAGTAGCCTGACCCCTAGTGGTAAGTGGTAAGTATTCGCATATTAGTACAAGTACAAATAAAATGGTTTCTTTTTACTAGGTGGATAGAAAAATAAATGAAGATGTTATAATATCAGTTGTATTGATTAATAGGGCTTCCCTTGTAGCTCAGCTGGTAAAGAATTCTCCTGGGTTCGATCCCTGGGTTGGGAAGATCCCCTGGAGAAGGGAAAGGCTACCCACTCCAGTATTCTGGCCTGGAGAATTCCATGGGCTGTATAGTCCATAGGGTCGCAAAGAGTCAGACACAACTGAGTGACTTTCACACAAGGTCACATATTTTTGTTGACTATGAAACATGAAACAAAGCAAAGGTAACAAAATATTAAATTTTATTTTAAAATTTTTGCTATAATAAAGTAATATGTTTTAAAATATCCAATTCTAACGTGAGTTTTTTTTAACATTTTCTTTCATTTACAATCTTTGGTTTCTATAACTCTTAATTAAATTCTCTCACTCTCCAACAACAGATCTTCAACAAAGATAACTCGCACAAGAGTGCTTTCAAGAAAGGATTAAAAATAGTGGGGTTGAGGCATTTTCAGTTTGTCTAGATAAAATACTCTCATGAATCTATCATTTTAAAACATCCCAATTCGCATTCAGTGTTACTTGCAATTTCACCAATGTTTAATTTATTTTACTACATATTACAGTTTAATTAAACACCAGACAGGAGCTTCAACGGGAGAGTTCCTTCTCTCTACCCAGCAGTGTTTAGATCTCATAGTTTGAAGTCTAGCTACAAAACTGGTAGTCAAAGGAAGGGTGAACTAGGTTTCTTTTCAATAACTGGGCCATATTTATTTCCTTTGTATTACTGGCAGACACTCTATATTAGTCCCCCATCTCCTAGCTTTTTTGTTTTAAAAAGTAAATAGTAATTCTTATTCATGGCAGTGGCACCTGCACAGGGTGGACAAATCTGGTCGCCAGGAGGTCCCCCTGCTGTTTCACTCAACTGGCCACATGCTCTCCACCCTGGCAGCTGCTCCGGTTTTGTGTTTCTCCCTCAGGCAAATAGGAACTACATGGACATTTAGAAATTCTTCTTTCTGAACCAAAACTTTGGTTTCAAAAAGTAGCTAGGAAATTCGTAACAGATGATAAACTTCTATATACATATTTCATTACACAAGAAACACATGAACACACTCCCATAAAAAATTTAAATATAGAAATGTCTAAACCGTGAACACTCGTATACTGCAACTTCCCTCTCATCTCACTCCTCCTCCCCAAAACATGAAGGAGGCAGGGGCATCCCCTTCACAGAATTAACTATGAAACTGGACAACTGTGTTAAAAAAATAGTCATTTCTAATCATGGGGAAATGACCCAAGACAAAAAACAACTCACATTTGCTTGCTTCCTTCCAAGCTTCGTTATATCACAAATAAACAGATTGGTTTTTTCCACTTTACAGAAAAAGGGACACTGCCCCCCTTTCCCACCGCAACCAACCCTGTAGCTCACCTGGTAAAGAATCTGCCTGCAATGAAGGAGACCTGGGTTCGATCCCTGGGTTGGGAAGATCCCCTGGAGAAGGGAAAGGCTACTGGCTCCAGTGTTCTGGCCTGAAGAATTCCATGGACTGTATAGTCCATAGAGTTGCAAAGAGTCAGACATGACTGAATTACTCACTTCACCTAACTATGTCCCACTGCATTTTGCTTAACATTATGTACTGATGTAAGATTTATGTTAGTAGCTATAGACCTCTCTCATACCTCTTTGTCATGTCAGCCCAATAAATATTTTCTTATTCTCCCTTTGTTTTATTTTTTTTTATTGGAGTATAGTTGCTTTACTTGTCTTAGTTTCTGTTGTACAGCAAAGT